>NC_141541.1:82900000-83212500 GCF_021556685.1 Rattus norvegicus
GTAAAAACAAACAAACAACATCAACAAGACCCTGAAGCACAGAGCGGAGAGATGGCCCACCATTATGAAGAACATACACTGCTCTAGCAGAAGGCCTGAATTTTGTTCCCAGCACTCATGATGGGCAGCTTACAACTGACTATAACTCCACTTCCAAGGTATCTGAGGCCATCTTCTGGACTCTGTGGCCATTTGCACACACGTGCACATACACACATGTGGAAACATGCACATGAGCATAAACGTAGAATAAAAAAAGGTGAAACAATAGCAAAGCGACATTTCAACTTCCTGAGCATCAAGTCTTAATTCTGATTATCATAGACCTTCCTAACCCAAGTTCAAACACAGGTCAGTTTAAGGCACATCTGCAATGACTCACTGGGATCAGCAGTTACAGAACGCACAGTTAATTTTTCAGAGAGGGACATCCCAACATTCCAAATGCTTCCTTCCTCTACAGAAAGCAGTCTCCTGTCTCAGTGAGAGTGAGCTTTGGGTTACAAAGTCCTCTGGATTTAAAGGTCAATTAGTTTGGTTCCACTTTGATTAGAAGCCATCATAACAGCACTGCATGAGTAATTTATAGAGGCATAAATATTGACATCAATTTTTGTCAGATATTCCGATATCATAAACATCATGTAAATCTAGGCACCAGCAATCAATTTGCACATAATGGACTAATTTGATTAGAACTATATGGCTGTGCTATTTGAGCTCCAGAGTCCCTCGCCTCTTCTTACATTAAATCATCATTTTAAATCATGCCGAAGTGTCCCTCACAGCAAGCAATCAAAAACAGAAAATTTAAGCCCATTGGATCTTTGCCTAATTTAATGATTTTTTTTGCAGGGGTTGCGCTCAGTTGGAACCACAAGCGAGGTTCTGGCCCCATGCCTAGAAAGGACTCCATATTCCTGCTTTTCCTCCAGTCCTTCATTTTACTCAGAAAACTGACTTTTTCCACATAACCAGTCCTAGGGTATTATTTTTATTTTTTTCTTTCTTAAAGATAATATGTATTGATTATACAAACTAATAGGTTATGTGTGACATTTTCATTCTTTCTTCTTTTTAATTACTTGGCGTGTGGCTGTGTAAATGTGTGTGCGGATGACTGGGGAGACCAGAAACACAACTCCTTGGAGTTACAGGCAGCTGTGAACAGACCAGGGTTGGTGCTGGAAGCAGAAGCCAGGTCTTCACAAGAGCAACAAGAAATCTCGACTGCTAAACCTTCTAAGGCCCCAGCCCTCCCGCAAATGATTTTCATACAATGGCAGTCTCTAGTGGCCTAAACCAGGAGAGAACATCTTATAACCAATCTTGACAACAGGGCAAGCCAGAGGACTAAGTTTGTCCTCAGATCCTGGAGAGCAAGGGTCTCTATTTTGTTTTTATTTTTTCTTATTACACATGGCACTTTGTAAGGCACAGACCAAAGGGAAAATTCTCAACAAATGCTGCAGAGAAGATAGGCAAGTTCACACACATGATCACGAAGTGCTGAGCATGTGCACATCTTGTACAGGTTTACACACACACACACACACACACACACACACCACACACAACACACACACACACACACACACACACACACACCCCACACCACACCACACACACACACATGTTCATTTGCCTATAAGGCCAAAGGACATTCTCAAATGTCTTTCCTCAGGCACTACCCACCTCTCTCTGTTTTTGACACCAGGCCTCTTACTGGTTAGTCTAGGCCAGCTGGCCAGCAAGCCTCAGGAATCTGCCTGTTTCTACCTTCCCAGCACCAGGATTATATGCGAATTCCAAAATGCCCTGGTGGACAGCCACACGTCCCTGCATGTATGTGGGTGCTGGGGCTGTGAACCAGTCCTTAGACTTTCAGGGCATATACTTTATCTCCTGGGACATCTTCTGACACCCAAATCACAGATTCTGTCTCTAAAACTCACATCCAGATATGCACAAATACATTTTATTAAGAAAAATAAAAAACAGGAAAATATGTATCTGAAACAGGAAGTACTTAAGCAAAGCCCAAAGAAGATTTGGGTCTCTGATAAATAGTAAAATGAACCGGGGAATGAAGCTGAGCAAACATTTGCTTTCTGGATCTGTAGTTTACCTGTGCAGTGCCGCACCCTCCAGGAAAGGTTGATGGCTCAAGTTTCTGTTCCTACAACACTGGGATATTATCACCTTTGTAATATACTATGGTTATAGTGTGTGTGTGTGTGTGTGCATGTGTGTGTGTGTGTGTGTGTGAATGTATATGCACAGATATGCATGTGTATATGGATACCAGAGGTCTACCTTGGCTGCTTTTCTCCATCACTCTCGAAATTAATTTTTGAGCTGGATCTTTCATTGAACTTAGATCTCATTGATTTACCTTGATGATCATGCCTGGAAGCTCCGGGCATCTTCCTGTCACCACCTCTTTGGGGGACGTATAAACATTTGCTACGATGCCTGGGCTTTTTATGTAGGTGCTCGGGGTGGAGCTCAAGGTCCCATGCTTGCACAGCAACTGCTTTATCAAATGAGCCATCTACCCGGTCCTCTAGTTGAACTTTCCTACGCTCATCTGAAAGGCATGCTTAGCTCAAATCACTTAAACCACTATGTGTACCAACACTTGACTGTCTGTGAGGGCACCTGAGTCTCTTTCAGTATTGGGAGGAGTTAGTCATTATGCTCTGCAGCTGAGGAACCAAGGCCCTGTTTCTCAAGTGCCAGCATACAGATGAGTCCCGTAGAAGGCCTATAGAGTTTCTGACTCCTCAGGTCTGGGTGAAACTGAGAACTTCCATTGCCATCTATTTCCCTGTGATGCTGGGCCTAGGGCCACAAGTTCAGAAGCACTGCTTTTGAAGAATTTCATTGATCAAACCAGAATCACAGCAGGGAAAGAAAACAAACAAACCGAGTTGTAGATTGCCAAGTGTGGTGACCTCCTGAAGTTGAGTGTACCTGTGGTTCTCATTGGAGAAACCAACAGTGACTACCAAATGGGCTGTGAGGCATGAAAGGGCAGAATACCAGTGGCAGGAATTCTTGGGACCCAAGGACCTGGATCCCTTGGGACCCTTGGGACCTGGACTCTGTCAACAAAGTCTCTTCTCTCCTGACTCCATTCAACCAAAATGAAGCACAGTAGAAGCTATATGCTGAGAGTGTCCTGAATGAGAAATGACAGCCTGTATAGAAAAGTAAAGCTGTCTAACATCAATGCTGTAATAGAAAAGAAGCAGGTATGGAAATACACAGCACAAAACAATGCAGAGCTGGACATAAAGGAGCCAAGGCATCCCTGGCACTTACTGTGTGGGGCCCCGTTTTAAATCATCCACCCCTCCAGCCAGCCACAGGAGGTAAGCAGCGTAATTGATCCTAGTTTTAAATCCAGAGAAATTGAGGCACAGAAAGGTTAAACTGCTAAGGTCCCCCAGCTAATTAAACTAAAACCAGAATCTGAATCCAGGCTCGTTCTACATCTTTGCTTTCTAAAAGGTGCTGACTGGAGCCTTGACCAGAAAGACGAAATTAGCAAAGAATTGACAGGATGGCTGGGAACATGACCACATATATAAAGTGCATGCTACACAAACATGAAGGCCCAAGCTCAATCCCACAAAGCCTACATCTTTAAAAGTTAGGTGTTGGGTTGGGTATCGTGGGATACAACTTTAATCCCACCACTCGGGAGGCAGAGTCAGAAGTATCTCTGTGAGTTCAAGGTCAGCCTGCTCTATTTGGAATTTCCAGGACAGCCATGGTTATATAATGAGATCCTATTACCCCATCTCACAAACCAATAAACAAATTTAAAAGGCATGTCAGTACATGCTTGTAATTCCTGCACCAAGGAAGCAGAAAAGGGCAGATCCCTATGGCTCGCCAGACAGACAGTCAGCCTGCTTGATGAGTTTAGCCCAGTGAGAACCCTTGCTTACAGAAAATATGGTCAATAGCACCTGAGGAAGGACAGCTAAAATTGTTCTTTGAACCCTACTATACACATACACATACATGTATATGTACCTACACACACAAACTCTGTCCCTTTCCCTGTCTTTCTATCTTCTCTCTCTCTGTGTCTCTCTCTCTCTGTCTCTCTCTCTTTCTTTCTGTGTGTGTGTCTCCCTCTCTCTTTCCCACATTTACACATGAAATATGTAAGATTATAAGCAATTTATGAAAATGTTTCAAATTTACCAACTAGAAACCCACCCTCCTTCTTTCTGTCCCCAAGTATGTATTGGTACCCAGCTCTCTGCCCTAGAAACTACAATGGAGAACCAGTACTGTACCTTCTTCAAAATTAAGATAACCCAAGGAGCCATGCGAATCACCTACACTGAATGATAGCATGCTGCTTCATTTCTCTAAATATCATGCAGCCAGAGAAAGAAAGCCACATGATAAATGGCACCTCTTTCCTCTGTCCTATGCATTAGAGCTGGCTGCTCTCCCACAAACAAGGCCAAAATTGTAAGCAACTGGCACAGACTCAGTGACAATATGTAAATTACTTGTAAAATAAACTTGATCCCCTGTTATAAATGCTGTTTGAATTTTAATTTGCTAACAATATTTTAATGTGGTAATTGAGGTCACGGAAGACGTGGGTAGAGATGAAAACATCTGTAACTGTCGATTTGAAGAAAACGGTGTGGCCCAAGTTTATAAAATTTCCCCCAGGAAATAAAAGGGAAACACATTGCATGGAGTTGACTGTGAATAGGCAACAAGGCAGCAGAAAAAGAGACTTTACTGAGGGACAGTGAGAGGGGTTGGGAAGAGACGGTCAAAGACTATTTGTTATTTGAAACATCTGTGCTTTGAGCATGGACCCTAAAACTACACAGAAATTATCTTTCTGTTATTTTTACTTTATTACTGCTAGTTTGGTAGGTTGGTTGATTGATTGGTAGTTTAGTTAGGATTTGGTTGGTTGGTTGGTTGGTAAGTAGGTATGTAGGTTGATTGGTTGGTGGATTGGTAGGTAGGTCGCTTGGTTGGGAGTTAGTAGCTTGGTTGGTAGGTAGATAGGTTGCTTGGTTGGTGACTTGGTTGACTGGTTGCTTGTTTGCTTAGCTGACAGATAGGCAGGTAGGTTGCTTGTTTGGTGTGTTGGTTGGTTGGTTGGTTGGTTGGTTGGTTGGTTGGTTGGTTGGTCAGTCAGTTGTTTGCTTTGTTTGTTTGTTTGGTTGTTTGTTTGTTTGGTTGGTTGGTTGGTGTGTTGATGTGTTGGTTGGCTGGTTGGTGTGTTGGTTGGTTAGTTGGTTGGTGTGTTGGTGTGTTGGTTGGTGTGTTGGTGTGTTGGTTGGTGTGTTGGTGTGTTGGTTGGTTGGTTGGTTGGTTGGTTGGTTGGTTAGTTGGTTGGTTGGTTGGTGGGTTGGTTGGTGTGTTACTTGTTTGGTGTGTTGGTTGGTTGGTTGGTTGGTTGGTTGGTTGGTTGATTGGTTTTTGATACTAGGTTTCATGAAGCTCAGATTAGTCTTGAACTTGTCATGTTATTGGGGATGAACTCCTCATCTTCCTGTCATTACTACTCAAGTGCTGAGATTACAGGCTTCTACCACCATGCCTGCCTTATTCTCTGCCATGGCTGGAACCCAGGGCTTTGTGTGCTGGGAAAGCACTCTATAAACTGAACTGCACCTCCAGTCCTTTCTTGCTGAAATAAAATGGTTTAATAATTTAATTAAATATGTAAATAGGTTTGTTACTTTCTTTTTATTTGGAAGCGTGAGAAATGTGCTACAAGTTTGCACTGACTGACTTCATAATTATTGTTATCCAGCTACTGCCCCAGGGCGAGCCTTTGTCCTCTATCTCCCCTTTGCATGCTCTATTTCATGGTCTCCTTTGGTTTAAAGCCTCATTTCTGTTATGAAACCCGGAAGCCCAGAGTTCTACTTATTTCTGCCATTTGGTTAGGCTGTCTCCTAGTCCAGCTGCACACTGGGAATGGGGCAGACGAGGCTGTTATTAGAGCTATTGTCATCTTTCCCTCTCCCCTTGTTCATAGATTCCCATTAATACAGCAATACTAACCTCACAGACAGGGAATTCTAGATGGAGCCACTGACCAGCCAAGCCCTGAAAACAAGCCTTTAAGCTCTGTCCTTTGCCTGACACTCAAAATCATATCCTCTCTGATCCCCGCTGAATCTATACATCCTCACTAAAGGCCTGTGGGCTGTAACACACCCATCTAACTACAGTCTACCTGATTCTCATTCTTCTCCCTCCCAGTTTCTGTTCTGTGACTCCATGCTCTCCATGACTCTCTCTGCCCTCCTGCTCAGCACCTGGGTCCTGATCATTTGTCCAACTACAGCTCAGATCCCTCCTTCAAAGGGAGTCTGGATGACTTCATTGGCTCTGGTGTTTCTTTCCCTCTTGTTTCAAATCCTTGTTCAAAAGTATCCTTTTAAGAATTATATAATTCCTCTTGTGGTCTTGAAAAGTAGGAAGTTTTCACATATATAAATATGCACACACATATGTACATGCATGCCCGTGTGTGTGTGTGTGTGTGTGTGTGTGTGTGTGTGTGTGTGTGTGTGTGTTTAAAATAGAGTTATCCTATAATTGAGTTTAAATAGTTACCCTATAATTGGGTGGCAATGCCCCTACTACACATCTTAGATTAACAAACAAAAAGCCTAATTCTAGGACTGGGTTACCTTTTTGGGACCTGATGGTCACTGAAGTTCTATTAGAACTCCCCCCAAACATTGTACAGTATTGATCTGAATGAGAGTCCTCCCAATAGGCACACTGAATACTTGATTCCCAGTGGAACTGTTTGGGAAGGATTAGGAGGTGAGACCTTGGAGTAGGTATGTCACTGGAGACAGGCTTTGGAGTTTAAAAGACTTGCACCATTCCTAATGAATTACACCTCCCTCCCTCCCTTTCCTTCTCTGCCTCTTACTTGTGAATCAAAGCGTTCTCGCCCTACTGCCATGCCTCCATTCTGCCATCACGAACTCTAACCTTCTGAATCTGTAAACTCAATTGTGTTCTCTTTTATAAGTTACTTTGGTATAGGTGATCTCTTACAGCAATAGAGTACACACATTATTGTCAACTATCTTAATTACCTTCAATAAGAATGCCATATCCCCATGATAAGACCCTATTGCTGAAGACACCACCTATTTGAGCCATTGAATGTGGGGAAATCAAGTTGCTATTGACATGTAATTTCATCCCTACTTTTCTAGTGTTCTGTGGCATTGTCCATGCTACTAGAAATGAGAAAAGTAATCATAAATGTTACCCAGCTGTGAGCTGAACCCTGGGAGCTGCAGTATTGACAGGTCTAAGAAGACACAACCACTGGTGCAATAATGGCATTAATGTTATGGAAGTAGCCAAAGTGTGTGTGTGTGTGTGTGTGTGTGTGTGTGTGTGTGTGTGTGATTTATTTTATTTATTCTTTGATAATCTCATACTATACATTTTTATTATACTCATTCTGTCTCCCAACTTCTCCCCCATGCACCCACCCAACTTCATGTTCTTTCTCTTTAAAAAAAAAAAAGAAAGAAAAAGAAAAAGGTTCTTAAAAATTAGTTCAATTTTTGTTGACCAGCTCTTCCTCAGCTTAAGGCCTGCCCAAAAATGGTTGATATACTTAGCAGTTATTTTGAGTGAATAGATTATTGGCCAGGGGTGGGACTTTGTGCCTACCTCCCTTCCTCCATGGTGGGATTGTGTGTGGCTTGAGCTCCACCCATCTGCCCTGCTGTGTCTGGAAAATGCGGTTTCCTTCAAATCTTTCACCACTTCTGGCTCCTACTGTATTTCTGCCCATAATTCCCTGAGCCTTGAAGGGAGCCATTGGATTTAGGTGCTGAGGTAGAAACTTAAGGGTCCTTCGGAAAGTGGGTTGGATGGTGTTTCGCTGGAGCAAATACATAAAGGAACATTTAACTGAAGTGAACAGAGGAGAAAGGATGTTCTGCTAAAGCAAGCATGTGAAAGAACACATGAGAAAGAATTCTTTGCTAACAACATGCATGTACTGGTCCGCCTTACATTGTGTCATTGTGCTGCACTTGTCTGGACACCTTAGAGAGAAACACACCAAAAACAAAACAAAACAAAACAAAAAATATTTTGTTTTGCAATATTTGCTGCTTTGGCGGGTTCAGGCTGATTGGCAGAGTAATGTCAGCTGAGACAGACTCATGTACTGAGGCAAAACACATGGAGAACATGTGAGGTTTGGAAGATGAATATAAAGGACTGATGGAAGTTGAGTTTGACTTGCTCATAGACCTAGCTGTGCAACAGCTTGTCAGTCTTGGTTGATCTTCACTTTGTTGAGAGAGGCACAGCTGAGAAAACTTCTCCTGGTGTTCCTGTTGGCCCTGGTTCCTCCTGCTGACTTGTGTGGAGGCTGAGGCCTGGCTGTCTCTGCTAGGTAGTGCCACTGGTGCTGATTCCTGTTTGCGGCCCAGACTCCACCTAACCTGACTGCTGAAGTGGTGTGTTTGCACGTGTGGATTGAGCTGCTGCTGCTAATCTGTGAACTGAACTGCTGGTTTCCAGACAACAAACACAAGAATTGCTCCAAAGAACCTTTCTAAACAGTTCCCCACACGCCCCACCACCACCCTGTATCCTTTCCTTTCCACTACCTCTGGTGGGTGGAAGGGTAAAGGGAGGTTAGACAGCATTTAAGAATCATCATTAAAAGTAGACCTTGAAGAAAATTAAAGTTACAGGGTACATTCCAAAGTCTCTCACTCTCTCCAAAGTCTCTTGGCAAAGGATTAAAAGAACTGTGACTGATTCTTCTTACTTGGTAGTATATAATATCTAAATACATGAATTATTCTCTCCTCTGTTATATGACAACTTCATTTAAAAACTGTGTGTGTGTGTGTGTGTGTGTGTGTGTAAGACAACATGTATCTTGGACTATCCTCTTGATGCAGTGAGGATGATCTCAGGTTTATCCTTGGTTAACCTTGATTTTGGTCTCACTGTTCCCTATGCTGGCCTGGGAACTCAGGGCAATTTGGAGAGCATACACGAGACCTGCACACGTTCAAGAGAGAAAATCACAGCATGGGGCAAAGAGATGGGCATTAAGTCCCACTCCTAGCTAAGGAGCTGTCAGCAATTGATAGCTTCTGGGAGAGAAGCAGTAGGTTTTCTTTAAGGGTTTGGCCCCTGGTAGGTTGACCACACTCCAGCTAAAGGTCCAAGAGTGTTTGATCAGCACAAATTGGACCTGATGGAATAAAAAAAAAAGATTACACAGGACCAGATGGATAAGGAAGTGGGGGAGTGAATCTTGGAGGACTTAGGGAAAGAGGAAATAAATATGATGAAATACATCGTATGGAATTCTCCAACTAATAAAAATAAAGAAAATATTTATAAATCTGTACAATGCTACATAAGACTGCAGTTACCTCTATGGTTATTCTTAAGGCAAAATCTGTAAATTTTTCACTTTTATAATTTAAAAGAATTTGGAAAGCTGTGTGTGTGTGTGTGTGTGTGTGTGTGTGTGTGTGTGTGTGTGTGTTTCTGTTCCTGCCATTTTTTTCCTACTCATTTTACTTACTCATCTGCCAATCTCTTCACATGTTCTTTCTGGCATTCTCCTGTTCCTTAAATGAACTGGATTTCCCCATATTCGAAAAGTGTCTCGCTAAAGTTCACTAAGATGAGCTGGGTGACAGTGGTGACCCATGGGTTTTGTTTTGCTGTTTGTTTGTTTTACATTTCTTTCTTTTATTGGATTTTTTATTTACACTTCAAATGTTATCCCCTTTCCCGTTTTCCCCTCCAGAAACCCTCTATCTCCCCCTGCTTCTATGAGGGCGCTCTACCCCTACTCACTTCCACCTCCCCGCCCTGACAGTCCCCTACACTGGGGCATCGAACCTTGATAGGACCAAGGTCTTCTCCTCCACTGATGCCCAACAAGGCCATCCTCTGCTACATATGCAGCTGGAGCCATGGGTCTGTCTATGTGTACTCTTGGGAGGGTGGTTTAGTCCCTGGGAGCTCTGGTTGGTTGGTATTGTTGTTTTTATGGGGTTGCAAGCTCCTTCAGCTCTTTCAATCCTTTCTCTAACTCCTCCAGTGGGGACCCTGTTCTCAGTTCAATGATTGGCTGTGAGCATCCGCCTCTATATTTGTCAGGCTCTGGCAGAGCCTCTCAGGAGATAGCTATATCAGGTTCCTTGTCAGCCTGCATTTCTTGGAATCTGCAATATCTGGGTTTGGTGGCTGTATATAAGATGGATCATGCTTTTAATCTCAGCACTTGGGAGGCAGAAACAGGCAGATCTCTATAATTTCAAGGCCAACCTAGTCTACAGAGCAAATTCCAGGACAGTCAAGGCTACCCGGAGAAATCCTACCTCCATCTCACTAAGATGCTAATTTAATATAACAAAACTTATAAATACTGTTGTCATATTCAACACCTTTTGGGTGTTGTTTTTAAGTTGGTTTTTAGTCTGAATGTGTGAGTGCATGTGCAGTATTTATTGGCACATTTGTGTAGATGCCTGTGGATGCCAGAATGGAGAAGATATTTTTAGAGCTAGAGTTATAGATGGTTGTGAGCTATCTGTGTTTTTTGCTTTTTGTTTTGTTTTTTATCTTTCCCTGAGGCTAAAGAGATGGTACAGCAGTTAAGAACACTTACTGCTCTTGTAAAAAACCTGAATTCAGTTCCATACACCCACATGGCAGCTCAACTGTCCATAACTACGGCTCTAAGGGATCCAATGCTTTCTGGCTTCCCAGGAATCTCCCGACATGCACACAGAATTCACTCACACAGAGACATATAAAGAAGAATAATGCAACTTAAATCTTCAAAAATAAAAGGAGTGCAAATGAAGACATCCTCACATCGACCTCTGATGCACACACATGCACACATAAATACATGTGCATGCACCTATACTCATGAACCCATGCACACATGCATACACACAAATGCAGATATAGGCATATACATATATATACACACACAGCACACACATATACATACACACTTGCATGTATCACATAATACACACATGCATACATATATACATACATACATACACAACATACTCATTCACATATACATGCGCACACAAACCTATATAGCTACACACATACACATACCTACAGACACACACACACACATACACACACACGTGCGAGCGCACGTGCAATATTTTTAAAAATAAATGTTGTTTGTTTCTCCATAGTTGGGAAATTACTATGCAAACTATTTTTATAGAATGACAAAAAGTGGGACTAGAAATGTGGAGCAGGGAGAGGGACACTTTTGCAGCTTTGGAGAGAAATTCTGGGGCACTGACTCTGCATTCTCCTCAACGACTGTAGGTGATGAGTAACCAGCCCTTCAGCTAGCTGGTAACCAGCCCATTTTCACTTTGGTGAATTACTCTGTCTTAGTCACAGCTGGCTGGAGGATGCTGCCATCTCAGAACCTCTTCTCTCCTGAAGCCACACTTGTTTGGCCTTCCCTGTGTTGGTTGCAGCCTCCCTTTCCCTGGAGGATAAGCAAAGTTAGCTGTCTTACAAAGAGTATCTCTAACATGTGGGCAATAAACTGAAACTCTCACCCAGCTGGGGGGACACATGGAGTAGGGGGAGAGGCAAATCAGAGCAGTCGTAGCTCTTTATGAATGCCCAGAATCTTCAAGCTCGGCATACCCGCAGCACCTACTGATTGGTAGGCTAGGGTTTGAGCCCTGGATTCAGTAGCAGCCTGCGATGAGATTCCCTGAAGAGGCAGAGGCCCCCCAGATCTTTAATGTGTGTGCAGGGTGTGTTGGAGGAGGATAAATGTACTGTATCTGATACTCTAACAGGCCCTCTGTTTTTTAGTGTTGTGAATATTGACTTCCAAATGGATTTAATCAAAATCAATAACAAAACGTACGGTAATGAAGTAATGTAAAAGGCAGTAATGTATAGGCCAAGAGGTTGACTATAGAATATATTAACAGAAAGCAGCCTTAGAAGAGTGAACCACCCTGTTTTGAGGCTTTCTTCGCCTCACAGAAGACAATAGGAGAGAGAGGAACATTCTAATGCTGGCCACAAATTGGGTTCTTTCCAGGGCTGTTAAAATGTCTTCTTAGCAAATTTAGCAAAAACGTCATCAGAAGGCAGAAAGAAAAGAATTTAAAAACCAGTTTACAAGATCATAAAACTGACTCAGAGATTCTACGATAAAATGACTGGCTTTTAACAATATTTTAATGATTTTCCAAGAGTTAAATGACTTTAAAATGTTTTATATATATTCTTGGAGTATGTCCAGGCACCCTAGAGTTAAATGTTAAAGGGTACAATTGTTAAGACGTGTCCACTCATAAAAATCTATAACCTAACAGGTGAATGGGGGAAAATATACTATGTAAAGTTGTCCAGATGTCCCAGAATAGTTTTGAATAATCAAATTTCCCAATAGACAGTACAGCATTAAAACTCATAGGAAATTTGCTAGAAGTCTTCTTTTGTTATTGCTTCATTTTCCCAGTAGGCTGCTGCAATACAGGATTTCAAGGGCACTGGTGAGAATGGGTAGCCCTTGTACACAAACGCTAACAAAAGTCTCAGGTCTCCTGCTAGACTCCAGAACAACTGAAGCTCAGTGGTTGTCCTTGCTTCTCTCCTCCACCTTCAGTGTCCTTTTCTTGTATTTGGCTGTCACTCCTCTAACTTCACCACTATGTCCTCCTTTGGACTGCCCCAACCCAGCCTTCCAGTACCCCATTTCCTCCTCTGCTCGTTGCCCTTGCATTCTCCGGAGGAGCTTAAAAACAGAAAGCATGAAGAAGAGACAGTATAAAACAGTCAGCTTTTAATGACAGATGAGATGGTTGATTTGTGTACCTTTTCTTGAGACGAAGCAAAGATAAAGAAAGGTAAGAAAATGGAAGGGCTAAGGGAGGGTAAAAAGGAAGGAAAGAAGAAGAGAGGGGAAAAAGAAAAGGGAAAAGGAAAGAGAAAGAGAGGGAGGGAGAGATAAGGGGAAGGAGGGGAGAAAGAAAGGAGGGAGGGAGAGAAGGGAAAAAGGAGGGAGGGCATGAGTTAAAGCTGAATTAATGATGTCGGCTTGCACAGTTCCTCAGTGACTGATGTGAACATCTGGTGCCCATTTCTGTGGTGCTCGGACCAGCCCAAACACTCAGGGTGCAGAGGTGGACAACCTAGGCACAGAGCATCGCCAGTCTGCTAGCATTTCCTTCTGGTCCTAGGCAGACTCCCTCAAAGCAGCTGTTATATAAACCAAAGCTCTAATTGGCTATTTTTAACTACTTCACCCACAGGATGCAACGTGTTACTGTTGGTGGCAAAGGAGAGCTGCAGCAACTTAAGACTAACAAGACTGTCTTAAAAGCTATCCTTGCCTGTTCTATATGAGGTTAGAAGCAGGACATGGGGTAGGGATTTTTTGTCTTTGTTTTTGTTTTGTTTGTTTGTTTAATTAATGCTCCAAGGGCATTACACTTATAAGGAATTTTTTTCTCCCTAAACAATGCCTTTTCCCTTCATGGCTGCTATCTCTCCCTTCCTCTCTCCATATAAAATAATTCAGAAGGGTAGACTTCTAGAATAATGTATAAAGAATCAAGTTATCTGGCAAGCCAAGATTTACCACCAGGCCTCATGCCCTCAACCTAAGTCATTCAGAAAAAGAAGAGTCTCAAAGAGCCAGTAATTTCATCTTGACAGGTTTCAAATAATCTCTGACATTCTGCTTCTGCTTCTTGGTGCACAGTTTTCATCAAAAAAAAATTAAAGAGACGCTTCCATTTGGGAATCATTTCCTTCATCTATTTTTCATTTAAATTGCACGTTGGTATATTGAAGAAAAGGCTTCCTAAATCAGTTATCAAATAAATGTAGGAATGTAAATCTAAATCTAATTGCCAGGCTTATCGTTCCCCTCACAGTCAGAAGAAGCTCTTTCCTTTGGCTTTTAAAAAAATGCAGTGTGTGTGTGTGTGTGTGTGTGTGTGTGTGTGTGTGTGTGTGTGTGTTTGTAGGTCAGATTAGAAAACAACTTTTGGGTGTCAGTTATCTCTCTATAGGATGTGTGTCCCAGTTTTTGAACTTAGGTAATCGGGCTTGGTGGCAAGTGCCTTTACCTGATGATCCATCTTTCCAGTCTACTCTTCTTTTAAAAACAATTAGAAAGGAAAAGCCTGTTACTTCCACATCAAAGAATGATATTATCACCCTCATGCCAATTCAGTGAAAGAAAACATCCTTAAACCTGTGTCATCACACACAAAGTAACCCAGAGAGGTGAGGCTGTTTGTTTCCATTGTTTGGGAAAGTTCCATTGGCACATTCATGTCCCCATTGTGTGTATAGGCTCTAGAATAGGGAGTCCAGAAGAATGCAGCAAACAATGACACTTAGTTGACAGGTGTGATGTTGACTTGATAGAAGGCCCTGAATTCCAAAATCTAAGGTATTTGGACTTTATCCATAAAATGATGTTGATTGAGTATGAAATGAAAAGAAATGAGACAAAAGCTATTTCAGGAAGATTTATGTATTGTGGCTGCTTAGCAACAGGAGAAAGAGAGTGAGCAGGAATTGGATAGGAGAGGGAATTGTGGGAATAGGGATACTGCGACATTCATCCACAGCCCAGGAAAAAGGGTGTGACCCTCAGTGCTCATGGATTAACATCTTGCCCTAGGTGTCCATATTGGGAGATGTGATTTCTAAAGACGTAATTAAAGAAACCATGCTAGGGAGAGTAGAGTTCTTAATCCAATATGATTAGTGACTACATGGAGAGAGAGAGAGAGAGAGAGAGAGAGAGAGAGAGAGAGAGAGAGAGAGAGAGGCGGCAGAGGTCATGGCTTATTACATATAGGAGCTTGCCACCAAGTTTACAGACCTGGGTTCAATCCCCTTTGCACGATCGCATGCCATGCAAAATCATGGGCCATCTCCAGAAAGCTCACTTGAATGCCTTTAGCCTTTCCTAGATGGCTTCTGACAAATAAATCATTTTACTTAATTTTTAAAGTGGGAAATATGGGTACAGACACACTGTCAAGAAAGCTACAGGAAGGTAAAGGTAGAGATTGAACTAAGCCAAAATATGGCCAAGAATCCTCTCAAAGTCAGCTGTCATTAAAAAAATATATACCTTAGTCCTGGACTTCTACCTTCGTAGCTATGAGGCACAAGTTGTGGCATCTTGTTACCCAGTTTTTCTCCCTTGCCATGACCCAGACAGAGCTATTCATCAGACTCCCACTGGGTAAAGTGAAGTCAGGCCTGAAAGGAGTAGGAGAAGTCCTCCCTTGAAGTCCTCCCCCTTGAGGGGCTTCCACTCTAGTTCAAGAAAGCTAGGTAGAAAAAGGAACAAATTACATACATGATTTGAAGTAAAAGTAAGGGCTGGAGAGATGGCTCAGGGGTTAAGAGCACCGACTGCTCTTCCAGAGGTCCTGAGTTCAATTCCCAGCAACCACATGGTGGCTCACAACCATCTAGTGTCTAGTGTCTAGTGACAGTGTACTCAGATACATGAAATAAATCTAAAAAAAAAAAGAATCTTTATCGGGTTGGGGATTTAGCTCAGTGGTAGAGCGCTTGCCTAGCAACCGCAAGGCCCTGGGTTCGGTCCCCAGCTCCGGGAAAAAAAAAAAAAAGGCTAGGCATCTTCGGTCTGGCTAGGAAACTGAAGTAAAAGTAGGGCAGGAATGACAGAGAGAGGGAGTGTTTCTGTGATGATATGAGGTCTGGTCCCCCAGGGATCTGAGTGGCCCCCGCTGAGGACTAACGGAGAGCTTGAGCGGAGAGCTGCAATGTGTTGGTTTGTTTTGAGTGCAGAGCCCAGAGACCCATTGGAGTTCAGATAAGGGCTGGGAGGCTGAACACGGCTAAGGGAGATTTATGAGGACCTGGGAGTTTATTACAAGAATTACAGTAGTTAAATGGAGCATTATCTAAGGTGGAAAAGCTATCTCCAGAAGTAAACTTCAAAGGAGGTATTTAGATGTAGGAAGAGGTCACTGAAGCTTCTGAAGTGGTTCAAGAAGACATGATAATTAATATCTTTGGCCAAGCTGGGAGTAGGCACAGTCAGCTTATGGAGGATGTGCTTGGGCAGAGTTGCTGGCAGTGTATGACAGGGCTACATGTGGGATAACTGTGTCCCCTAGGTTGGAAGGAGACTGTTCCCTCCATAAAGTGCTTGCAGTGTAAGCATAGAGGACCTGATTTTAGCACTAGGAAAGTGGGGACAGGAGATCCCAGGAGCACTAGACAATCATTCTAGCCAAATTGAATGTCTCTGTATATACAGAGAGAAGATTTATACAGAAGTATGCTAGTGGAAAGGGATTGAAGAAGACGTTGATGTTAACTCTGGCCTCCACACACATTATACACATACATGTTTGGTTCACACATTGGTACGCACACATAAACACATTCAGATGATTTAAAAAAAAGAGGGATGGAGGACAGAAGACACATATGCATATGCACACACACGCACACACACACACACACACACACACACACACACACACACACACACACCAGGGGCTCATCATGTAAAGTCTTCAATCCCTCACACACATTTTGTAGGACAGTTCGTGGAGTCCTTCAGATGCCAGGATGTTGACTTGGAACCTCCAGATCTATGAAAAAAGCAAACCCCCTTTCATTATGGTGGGGTGTGAACAGCTAAGGGGGTGTTAATAAAAAGAAGCCTCTGTGTTCGAGTGGGTCTCAGCACTCCAGGATTAGCTGAGCACACGGTATGACTAGTGACCAATGACAGTGAGTGTTTTCAAAGGGTACATTCCCAAGCAAAGTACATTTTAACAGAGAACATCTGCACAACCTCTCCATCCTTCAAAATGTTCTCTGCCTTTCCCCCTGGTGCTCTACCTGGTGAGAGCCATTGGTGGAATCGTTTTCAAAGTGCTTGCCTTTCATCACAGCCCAGAATAAATCATAAAATGTGGTCCCAGCTTTTGCAAGGATTGGTTCAATTGCAAGAAAGTGCGTGTTTGATCTGCAGAGGCTCTCCGGGGGAAAATGTTCTGAGCAAAAGGGCAGCATTTCTCTAGAAACAAACCCCTCGTCGTCATCCTTCAGCCAAGAAGGCTGCATCTGCACTAGAGAAGATGCTTAGAAGAGGGAGAGCAGGTGTGACTGAAATCACGGGGACATGCTTCCTGTTGGAGAATTCAGATTACATATCCAACTTCAGCAGGTGCTCTGGTTGTGATGATGGTTCCACTTGGATGGCATCTGTCCTTATATTTTCCTAGAAAGGAGCTAGCATCCTTTTCTTCAAACTCCATTATGATAGATTTTCCAAGTGTTATGCATGCGTCAACGATTTGTATCTTTTCATAATTCCGACTATTAAATGGGCACTGCTATAAAAGGCAGCTAGCTGTCTTCTAAAGGACAGCCCCTCCCCCATGTGGGCAGATATTTGTCTCTGATTAGATTTATAGCTTTCTTTGTATCCATAATCAATGCGGTCTCAATCAAATAACTCTAATCAACTTCACTCCTTAATTTGATGAATTAGACTAATAAACTCTAATTTTCACCAAGAAAATATAGGCTTAGACTCATCTCCTTTTCTTTCAATGAGCTACTTCTACAATATCCAAATTTATTTAATCTATTTTTATTACATTTAGTGACTTTTGACTATGCTAAATTTTCTGTTGGAATACGTCCAAGATAATAAGGGTTTGTTCACTGGGGGACATGGCCAGATTTTTGCTGAGGCTTATTGACGCATCGTGGCCTCTTCAGTCTCAGTAGTGTTTGTTGTGAGTGAGGTCCACCTTTTGAGATTGTTTACTTGAGTATTGGGGATAACCCAAGACTTGCTGCCTTTGTCCCATGTGTGGTTTTTGAATAGCTGAACCCTCCTTCATTTCCTTTCTCAGACTGCTGGTTGCTGCCCACTCACTTGGGTTCTCAGTAACTAACACCAGCTGGTGACATCAAAATTGGGTTTCCTTTCATTCTATGATTATTTTTACATCACCTCCTATGTACACAATGTGTGGAGGTTTTGAGTTGGTTTTGATCTGATCATATTAGATTGGTAGCTGTCCTGAATCATTACTGACTTGTAGAAAAAGCAAGGTGCTTCAGGGTCGACTGATTACTGCATCCTTACTGTGGCAGTCCCTAGATGAGTGCTTCTAAAATCCTAACTTCCTAAGAAATGGGGTGGTAGGTACATCTTTGGTTCTCTTAGCTTTGTTGCTGCCCTAACACACAGCAGCCCCTAGCCCCACAGGCCAAATGTTTCCTTTGTAAAAGGACTATCATTCATCCAGATGGCGGGACTATTACTCTGCTCCTGAAGGGGAAGAAACAGCTGTGAGTAGAAGTCTGAAACTTTTGGTATATCTCCATCATCAGGGGAGTAGAGAGGAAGGAAGCAGGGTTGGTGACAGTGAATGACTGATCAAGCCTATATGACAAGTCTGTGTGCTGAAGCCCGTAGAACAGGGGTTCTCAACCTGTGGCTGGAAATTCCTTTGCAAAACCTCTACCTTCGAAAATATTTACACTATGATTATAAACAGTTGCAAAATTACAGCTATGAAGTATCAATAAAGTTAAATTTACAGTTGGGGGTCACCACAGCATGAGGAACTGTATTAAAGGGTCACAGGATTAGGAAGGTTGAGAACCACTGCTCTAGACAATGTCTTGTAATGTGGGGCCAGAGGGCTTTCAAACTACTGAACACATGGAGGTTCTCTGGGGCTGGTCCACCTAGAGGGTTCTGGAGCTCCACACCTGCCCTGAATATGTCTACATGATCCTGAGCTTTCTATCCTATGACATTTTCTGTGACACTGGACAATCAGTAGTCAGAACAGGGTTGAGCTGAAAGACATTCAGCTGATGTTGAAAAACTGTTCAGCGTGGGGGGTGGGGTGGAAGGGAAACCTATACAGTGGCTGAACAAAAGGTCCATGTTTTACTAGAAATAAATGAGGGTTTTCCTTATGCACATTCCAAGAAACATCAGGTGAAACTCACGGGAAAGCCCACATTATTTGGTGACACCAATCATTTGGCTCTTACCATCTTTGGTAAGGTAAGAAAAGTAACTCAGTAAATGCCAGGGTACAGTGAGAGCTCTGGGCAGGATTGAGGACGTCATCTAACAAGGTTCTCTTACTGAGACTCAGAAAGGGACAAGGCTAATCTTAGCCAGCTATTTTGTTGTCGTCAGATCAAGAATTACAACTTCGTTCAGTGAGTGTTAATTTTACCCACCTACCTTCCTTTCTCCCTGAATAATTAGATACAAAGAGATAGGCTATGTTTGCTAGGAGAAGAAATGAAAAATAGAAAAGACAATTAGGTAGTTATCACCACTACACTATTAAAGCCCACCAAGGTAAGAGATGCTGGATTTTTCTCAGATTTTCATCCTCTGCCCGGAACTGAGAGGACACTGCCTTGCTCTTTCCACTCTGAGAGAGACACGGACATGGATCTGTGAGAGAGACAGTGTTAGCAGCCACATCATCGTCACTGCACCAGTACTGCTCTGTGGGAGCAAATCAGCTTTATTATCACTGTATGGATTTAAAGAAGTTATTTAAGCACCTATGTTTTAGTCACTCATCCACAAAATTGAGATTTTTTAGCGTAAACATTATTGTAAATATTGCATGATTGGTTTATAAGTGATTTGATCTTCCTTGCACATAGGTTCCTATAGACATTCGTAGACAAATATAGTATAAAGATATTGTTTCCCATCTAAAATATAAGTCAGGAGGAAGAATCATATCTTGACAATAAGACATTTGTTTATTTTCTATTTATCATAAACCCTATTTCAGAGTAAGAAACTTCTGTTGCAAATTTGCAGTGAAATTATTCAGCAGTATTCGCACTATTTTTAAAGGTGTAAACATTAGCTCAAAGGGCATTTATGTCGTTAGATAGAAGATACCATAGATATCTGCATTTTATTATTTAGCACCTCAGAACTGGGGACACAGCTCACCCAGTAGAGTGCTCACCAAGCATGAATGAAGCCATGGGTAGAACCCCCAGCACTGAGTAAATTAGGTAGCCCACACCTCAATCACAGCTCTTAGGAGGCGAAGACAGGGGAATCACAGTTCAAAGCCATTTATGGCTACATTGAGGCTAGCCTGGGCTATGCGAGATTCTGCCAAAGGTATCATTCCAAACACATTTATATTTACGTACAGATGAGTGAGTTTTATGAAACTTCCATCCCACTGGCCTGAAGGATTGCAAATTCACTGTAAGTCCCCAGTCAATACTGTTAATAGCCACTATGATACACTGAATTCAGTAGATCCAGGTCCTGTAGGACCCTCGGGATAACATCTGAACATGAATTATCCCCTCTGCCTACGAAAGTGAGGAGCAAATCACTGTTACACTTTTGAAAGTATCAGCTAAGAGCAGCCGTGGTCCACAATGCTTTCATATTGTTGATAAATTTTTGGAGGGCTCTTCTTCAGCCTCTGACTCTGGCAGAGTTTTTGTTCGTTTGGTTGGTTGGTTAGTTGCTTGTTTTGTTTGTTTCTTCCTTCCTTTCTTTCTTTATTTTTTTTAATTTTAATGTTAAAAGTTTGACTGCCAGCAAGAAAAGTTCTTGTATGTCAACATACAGAGGTGTAGTTTTTAATCTCTCTGTAATCAAGCATACTTTTAAATCTTATTTTTCATAACCTTATATTTTATTAGCTATTTTATGTATTACATTTCAAATGTTACCCCCCATGCCCCTCTCCCTGCCTCTATAAAGATACTCCCACTCTCACCTACCCACTCTCACCTCAACAGCCTGTTATTCCCCTACACTGGGGAAACGAGCCTTCACAGGGCCAAGGGCTTTTCCTCATATTGATGCCAGGCAATGCCATCCTCTGCTACATATGCAGCTAGAGTCATGGGTTCCTCCATGTGTAATCTTTGGTTGGTGGTTTAGTCCCCGGGAGTTCTGGGGGTCTAATTAGTTGATATTGTTGTTCTTCCTAGGGGTTGCAAGCCCCTTCAGCTCCTTCAGTACTTTTTTTAACTCCTCCACTGGGGTCCCTGTGCTCAGTCCAATGGTTAGCTGCAAGCATCCTCATCTGTATCAGTAAGGCTCTAGCAGAGCCTCTCAGGAGACATCCATATCAGGCTCCTGTCAACAAGCATTTCTTGGCATCCGCAATAGTGACTGGGTTTGGTGGCTGCATAATGGATGGATCCCCAGGTGAAGGAGTCTCTGGATGACCTTTCCTTCAGTCCCTGTTCTACTCTTTGTCCCTGTATTTCCTCCCGTGAGTATTTTGTTTTCCCTTCTAAGAAGGACTGAAGCATCCACATTTTGGTCTTCTGAGGTTTTAAAACTTCAGTCTGCATGGCTGTTGATTTCTGGGCATCTCTGTTAGAGTTTCTATATCTGGGTGTTCACCTGCCCCCATGGGACAGTTCAAAATGTAGTGGTGCCATTGTAGCTTTTCCAGAGAACAGCAATTTTATTAAAAAGAGAATACATGTGATGTGCTGAAAGACTGTTTAGCCCACAATTATGTTCATTTTTGGAGTGAGTGCATAAGGTGTGTGTGTGTGTGTGTGTGTGCGCGCGCGCGCGCGCGCGCGCGCGTGTGTGTGTGTGTAAAACACACTTTGAGATGAGGTTGTTAACTTCCTGGAAAGCTCAGTTATGAGTAGCTCAAAAAGATCAGATCTCAAAAATCACAACCGGATGCAAATTAATCTCCTTAGGAAGACTCCTCAGTGAGACAATTTCTGGTTGAATTGAGGGAACCCTCCCACAAGAGTAACCAGACTTCCACTAAAGACTACAGTCCACAAACATGAGCCAATTGTGTCAGACAAACACAAAAAATGGTTTCCCATGCATGGGCTAGTAAAGATTCTGCCATTGCCTAAGCAAAGCTGATGCCTTCATGTACTGATTGTTGGTGTTTTCGATCATTTCATATACTTTCTAGTTGACTTACTCAGTTTCATTGGATGTATGGGTGGATAGTGAGGTGTTAATATGGATGTGTTTAAGTGGTGCACATGCATGTGTGTGCTTGTCTGTGGACATTAGGTGTCTTCACCTATCACTCTCCACCTTGGTTAGTGGGATAACATCTCTCACTGAACCTGGATGTTGACAACTTGGCAAGTCTGATTGACCAACCATCTCCAGAAATAACCCCAGCTAAGTCTTGAGATAGAGACAGACAGACAGACAGACAGACACACAGACAGAGAGATAAATATAGAAATATAGAGATAAAGATAGAGATATCACACATAGATATATAATTAGGATGGGTAGATAGAAATAGAGATATGCCTGAGATAGAAGATGTATATGATACATGATAGATATTTATATCTACATAAGATGGGTACTAGGGATCTTCATGCTAGTATGGCAAGTCCTTTGCACATTCGGCAATCTCCCTAGCCCTTGTGCTGCAATGCAAAGGGAGAGAAGAACAAAAGCCACAGTCGGGATGCTGTTGTGTAACTCAATATGGGGCCACCTCAGAAAACCTGTTCTGATCCCCTGGATGAAACCTAAAAACTGCTGTGATCTGTGTCAGTACCCATTGACTTTGAGACAAGAGGTGGTCAATGTCAAGGCATAGTTTGCAAAGAAAGAATTGGTATTCCATAGTAGCGCAGAAAAATCTTCAGTTTGACCTTAAAGAAATTAAAAGAAATCCATATGAGTCTATCAGGGAGAAAATGTCTAAGAAGTAGGTAAAAGGGTGCGAGCAATCCATGCCTCAAAGCCAGCTGTATCTGCTCTGGGATGAAGTTTCCATTTGCAAATAAATGTCACTTGGTGTATCCTTAGCCATACTGCAGAAAATCCTGAGGTTTGTAGACATCCCTCTCAGAGTAATCTCTGCCCTAGGAGTATCCAACATTGCAACCATCCCTGTGAATTAAGGAAGTCCTTGCTGAGTGACTGACAGAACAAGAGATCACACAGGCTTACAGTTTAGAGCCAGAAAGGCTAAAGGACACATAAAGGGTCCCTCCCAGTTTGCTACCCAAACACACACACACACACACACACACACACACACACACACACACACACACACACAAGCTTTCTGTTTTAAGATAGGATACCATGTTTAAAATGAATGCCTGATCATTCTGTCTCTAACTCTTGAATGCTGGGCTTACAGGTCTATACCACCACAGCTATCTTATAGTGCAGGAGAATCAAACTCAGGGTTCGTGATGCTAGCTTTTCTAGCTAGTTTTTATTGTCAAAGTAATATAACCTACAGTAACCCAGGAAGAGGAAACCTCAATTAAAGAAATGCTTCCAATTCACACAGGCCCGTGGGCATGTCTGTATGAACATTTTCTTGAATGCTAATTGACATAGGACAGTCCAGATACACTGGGCAACACCATCCCTAAGCAGATAGTCTGGGCTACATAATAAAGCTAACTAAACGTGATCCAGTGAGTGAGCCAGTAAGCAGAGTTCCTCCATAGTCCCTGCCTTGAGTTCCTTCTTGACTTCTCTCAAAGATGGACTGTAACTGGAAGGGTATAAGGTAAAATAAACGTTCTCCTCTCCAAATCATGGTGTTTTCCACAGCGACAGAAAACAAACTGAAACACAAAGTAAGCAACCCATTTAGCTACATCCCCAACCACAACCTATTAACCCTAAGAAATCCTCGTCACTTCCCATCTCTGGAACGGTATCTTCCTGTAATAAATAGATCTCCATTACTTAAGTTATGAGAACCTTAAAGAGTGAAACACAGAGGCATTCTCTTCTAGGAATATCTCTCTCCCATTTATCCTAAGTAGCTTGTCTTTGCAAAATTTTAATATTTTATTTTAAGATATTAAATTTTATCGCTATAATAAGTAGAAATAAAATGTGGAATTGGTGGCAGGATTTCAGGGCTGCCATAGAATTCCCTAAGGTTTCCCATGTCCTTTTAAAGATTAAATACAATAATGAAAGATAACTGTGTAAAATGCCAGCTCATCTCCTCCCCATCTCCTTTTTGTGTACTCAGTCAAGAGGTCTTACTGTCAATCATAGTCTAAGAAGAAACTACTACTGGGCATTTTGATTCCACCTATGTTTTTATTAGAACACCCTCCTGTTTCTCTTATCCCAGAACTGGTTAATGTTAATTCTGTGTACATGTACCCACTGAAATAGACACACCCTCTCTAATATTAAAACATAGGTAGATTATCAGTGGTTTAGAAAATACTAGACAACTAGAATTACTAATTTCATCAATTATAGGGAATAGTAAATTGGATAAAAACATTCAATTACCAACTAAATCTGAATATATGTGTTATATATTTATATATATCAGTTATATATAACACATAAATTTATATATAATTTATATAATAAATATATATTATATAAAATTTGTATAACCTATATAATATAATAAATATAAATATCTGATATACATATGAATATATAATGTGTGATAAATATAAATATATTCATGTCTAAATATATATGAATTACATAGATTAATTTTTATGTGCATTGGTGTTTTGCCTACTTGTATGTCTGTGTGAGGGTGCCAGATCTACCAGGGCTGAGATTACAAATAACTGTTAACTGCCATGTAGATCTGAGAATTGTACCTGGGTCCTCTGGTAGAGGGGCCAGCACTCTTAACTGCTAAGCCATCTCTCCACTACCCTGAGTATACACGTTTATTTATAGTTATATTTATTTATATGACCTTAGATTTCTTTTAAAATATCAAAAATCTACTTGATATGAACATTAGAGTCTGCCCACAGCCTGATGACCTGAGCTTGATCCTAAGAAGCCATGAACACATGTAGTAGGAGAGAACATCTGCAATTGTCATCTGATTTCTACATGGGTACCATGGCATGTATGTACACACACACACACACACACACACACACACACACACACACACGTAAATGTAAATGTTTTTTAATAATTAACTAAAGTTTTTTCTTCAAATACATTTCCGATGAATTTTATTTTGATATTCCAATGTAATCACAAAAATTTATTTGCCTGAGTTAGTTCCTATTCTCTTCATCCTGTCCTTTACAACATGATCTCTGAGGAGGTGTGCTCTCCAGCATCCGTCCTCATCACATGAGGACAGCCAGAAGGCTGACCCACAGCTTCAGCCCAGCTGAGAGAAACAGCTAGCATCTACTGGCCATCTTCTAGGCGTTAGCACATATTGCCACATATTTAATTTTTCTGTCATTTTATGCTACTACATTGCTGTAAATCAGAGTAGTTTTATTTCTACATCAAAACCATAATAGGAAGCCTTGAGCACTGGGCTCTAATTCCACGGCCAGAAGCAATAGAGCCAAATTCAAGCCTCGTCTTGCTGGATAGCTCTTCATGGGACACCTTTGATGAGCAGGAAATCTGAATCTCACTTACTGCCCCCATTTCCCTCCATCTCTGCTCTTTGGAAGCACAATCATACATCACCACTTCCTTGAGGAGTCTCACACACTGAATGAAATGCTGTTTTAATGTCAGCCTTTCAACCCTGTGTTGTCTTTCCCAGTTTTCATGTAATGTAATGTTCTCTTTGATGACAAGTTAGTCCAATTTTACAGTTACTCAGATCCTTTGTGCTATTAAAATGTAATCCAAGAGAGTTTAAACTGCCCTCTCACACCCAATTCAAAGCTCTGCTCTCTACAAACTGAAGGCAGGAGGAGCAGAGGACACATAACCCAGCCGCCTCTCCCAAAGCTCCTGATCCATGTTGGAACAGAAGTTAGAAACAGAGAGGCAGAAGTTTCCAGTTAATTCTGGTTTCGTACCTAGATGATGCAAGGTGAAGAAAGCATTTGCTTGACCTATTCCAGCCCTGGGAGTAATCCTGGGTCCTCCCCTGACTCAGCCTTAACTCAGCTCTGTCAGGCTGTTTCCATTCAGAGACTGCCTAAGTTTCAAGTACACCCTCAAGTTGGACATCCCTGTCCTTGACCCAGACAACCCTGTGGTGTACTTCTACCTCCACTCTTCTCCATGTGAGTTGTACCCACCTTCAAAGACTCCAGCATGCTAAAATGGAGAAGCACTGCCCGTACCTTTCCCACAAACCACGGAAGTCCAGCCCCTGAATAATCATGGTTTGGTCTCCGGTTGTGGGCCTACTACCTTCCTAACATAGTTACAAAACTCTACAGAACCACTAGAGAACACACATGTCATTTCAATGAGTTATCTCAACTCAGTTAACCCCTCCTACACTACTATTAGGAGGCACTTACATTATTTCTATTTTATATAAGAAGGAAAATTCGTACAAAGAATACACACTTCGTCTGTTTGTTTGTTTGTTTTTGTTTGTTTGTTTTTGATGCAGGTCACTGTGTAGCCCTGGCTAGCCATGAACTTACAGAGGTTTGCCTACCTCTGCTTCTTGAGTGCCAGAAATATAGGGATGCACCACCTTCCCTGTCAGAAAACACAGCTAGCACACATGGAGTCATAAGTGTATATTCACACATACACATCTTTGTTCTAACCTTGTTCCACAAATGGATGTCATTTTATTTTATATTTTAATCTCTATTAAATTATTTTATTTATTTACATTTCAAAAGTTGTCCCCCTTCATGGTTTTTCCTCACGGAGTTCTTCACTCTATCCTCCCTTTCCCCTACTTCTAAGAGGGCGCTTACCTACCCCTCCTTCCCCCTGCCACAAGCATCCCTCTTCTCTGAGGCATCAAGTTTCCACAAGATTAAGTGCATCCTCTCCCACTGTGAGGCCAGGCAAGGCAGAACTCTGCTGCATATGTGCCAGAGGCCACACACCAGCCCATGTATGCACCTTGGTTTTGGCTCAGTCTCTGGAAGCTCTGAGGGTCTGGTTAGTTGACACTGTTGTTCTTCCTATGGGGTTGCAATCCCCTTCAGCTCCTTTAGTCCTTCTGAGTCTTCCATATAGGTCCCTGACCTATGGTTGGCTGTAAGTATCTGAATTTGTGGATGCCATTTTAAAAGCCAGTAATTTTCCTTTGAGTACACATGTAGCAAAACTTGGGGCCTTTACAGCACTACTACATCTCCACTGAATATACAAAACCTTCCTGGTGCTTCAGGGATCCTGCCTACAATGAGAAATGCTAGGTCACATCCTGACCTTGAGATATTTGCCCAGCTGGGATGTTTTTCCCGCCACCTCCCAAAGCACTCAGCTATTTCTGAACCCTGGCTTTTCTGCAATAGCTTACCAGGCAATAATTACATAGGTCTTCTATTTGTCCTAGGAACTGGAAGCATCTTAGCTTTTCCAGAGCCGGAGAGGCACAAACACCATCAGTGAGAAAGAGCACAAAGGCTTTCCAAGACCCCCAAATGTTCCATCTACAGAACTAAGCTCTGAAATGACAGAGACCTAAATGTGAGGTCCTGGATGTCTCCTGGTATGGCCTCAAAATGAAATTTAATCACAGAGGCTATGACAGTGATGACAGAGTCGGGATGGACGGTTTGTTAATGCTAGAGTGGAGGATTCTAGGTCTCGGGGCTTTTTGTAGAAAACAAAGGCTCACAAACAACTCCTAGGAACTCTGAAAGCCAAAGGCACTGTTAGAAGAAGCCAATTAAGAGGCTTCTTTTGGAGAAGTCTAGATCAGGTTGGGGTGATGATGTAATATGAAGAATGTGTTGAGAAACTTAAATAAAAATAAAAAGATTAAAGTCTAGTCTCTGGAAAGGAGTTCTCAGGTCTTGGTTATATCTGTCACTGGTCACTGGCTTTGAGAAAGCTTTCTCTAGCCTTAGTTCTTGATTTTTAAAATGAGGGAAACAGCTCCTAAACTGGCTCCAGAAATAGTAAACAGTAGCTGTATATGTACTCAAAGGTAGTATCCCTCAAAAGAGATTCGTCCCAAAAATAAAATGGAAAGCAACTGAGAAAAACATCTTAAGGTCAACTCAGGGCCTACACACACACACACACACACACACACACACACACACACACACACACACACACGAACATGCACATAGACACACACAGAGGGAGATTTATGTGTCCATGTGTGCATATTTGTGTGTGCGCATGTTTGTATATGCATGTGTGTGGGTATATTTGTATGGTTTCTGAGCACATGTGTGCTCACATGTGTGGATTCACATGCTCACACAATGAAGCATGTACACACACATATAGGATGAAATCTGCTATTCAATTCAACAGCAGCACCTGCAACTGCTTTTTATTTATTTATGCACAGTTCTATCACTGTCTCTGCTACCCTTCACAGTCCAGATTTTATTAGGTGCTTGTAGTGTTGAAGCCTTTTTTCCAGACCACCTAAAATTATCTCTATTTTGCCCCACGTTTAGACTTTAATCTTTGTTTTAACTCAGCACTCTGTTATTTCCTTCCATCTTTTAATTGGCTTCCTACTTTCTTAACAGTTAATTAATTCATCACAAAATAGCAGGTGTAGGCTTTGATCATAGAATGGTTTCCTACAAACATGACCCCCTGGCTAGAAATCTGTCCAGGCCCTGGAACCTTCCGCCATTTTCTCTGTAATTCGCTGGATGGCTGGTACCTCTTTCCTGGTATCTAATGGGTATCCCAATGTTTTGTCTCTCTTACTAGTTTGCAGTTTCCCCAGGATCAGGGTGCTGATTTGATTCCTATGAGGGTCCTGTATGTAGACTCTAGTTAATAATAAAAGCAGATGGTTTCCTTGTTTCTCTACCTGATTGGTTGCCTAGCAGAGAGAAAGAAAGGAATGAAAAGGAAGAAGAAAGGAAGGGATTGAGTTACACAAATCATTTTGACTAAAGTTCCGTCAAGTAAAAAAAAAAAAAGCTGTTTACTCCAGAGAATGTCTTTTCTTTTCTTTTTCTAACTTCATAGCAGAGGGAGACACCAAGAAAATGGCACCAAAGAGCACCAACTGCTTCAACACTGCTTAGTGGACATAAACCGAGCCAATACAATGTATGATACCTGTCACTTATTCCTATGAGCAAGCCTTTCAACAACCAGCAGCGGCGCCTACCCAAGGATGCCAAAGAGAACAAAGTCATACACACAACTCCATGAAGCCACTATCTTTTCATTCAAATGGAAACTGCTAAACTTGTACCCATCAAATCAACAATGTACATATACTGAACTAACTCTGATCACTCAACTGCCTGCAATGAATGTCAGAGATCGCTTATAGTTTCTTGGTATAACCTGGGGACACACACACACACACACACACACAGACCTCCCGGCATATTTGAGGCTTTATTTTATTTTCGTTGTGCTTACACACACTCCATCAGCATGGTTTTTCTCAGTCTCCATAAAGAACACACACACACACACACACACACACACACACACACACAGACCTCCCGGCATATTTGAGGCTTTATTTTATTTTCGTTGTGCTTACACACACTCCATCAGCATGGTTTTTCTCAGTCTCCATAAAGAACCAAAGTATCGTGTCTCCCCTTCCAGGCCTTTGCCTTTAAAGCTCTGATTTATGGTCTGAGGCCCCGAAGACAGTGTTTTACATAGCAGTGCTTGTGGGCAGCCAGAGTCCCTGAAGGTGAGTGTATCATCTGAAAGGGTTTTAATGCAGCGAAGGAAGAAGTACCCATCCCGGTAATCACATGATCAGCACACCTAAATGGACAGCCTGGGTCTGCATATTTAAACCTGCAGCCAGAGACCCATCTCTGTTTGCACAATGCCGTCCCGTGGCAGAATTACACAGCTCGCCATGGCTGCAGCCAGATAATTATTATTGATTCGCTCTCAAGCTGTCAATCTGGGGACAGCTTTGAGGCAGCTGGTGATGGACAGGGGGAGGATTGGACAGCCACCATCCAAGGAGGAAACTTCATCTCGAAAATGAACTTAGATGAGATGGTGCCGGTGGATAAGGGTAATTGATGATTGTTTCAGAGCAGAGGAAGGGAAGCAGGAAGATTTTAAAAAAGGAAAACCTTCTTGGCATTCATCTCACTGTCCTTAGTGGAGTATCTAGGGGCTACCTGCAAAGTCCATCAAGTTTTTGTGCAGTTTTATACAATAAGGCTGTTATTATTACTAGACCACCATAATTAGAAAGAAATGTTTTCAAGTAATGAGTAACTTCAGTCTGAAGAAATGACTAAGCCCATAAAATGTTTTCCATGGGAGCATGAGGACCAGAGTCAGATCCTCAGCACCATGTAAAAAGTCTGAGTGTGTGGCCTGTGTCAGTGAGCCTGGTACTGGGGAAACAGAAACAAGAGGACCTAGGAGACACCTTACCAGAGTAGCCTACTACTCAGTGAGAGACCCTGTCTCAGTAAACAAGGTTGAGCAACATCTGTGAAGGAATGATGCCTGAGGTTGTCCCCTTGTCTCCATGCACACAAATGAACACACACACACACACACACACACACACACACGGGGGTGCACGCATACACCCAACACCTCCAGAAAGTTTAAATGTAGGCATGCTCTCATATACCTTGAGGGATATACATTTTTGAAACACAGGCACATAAATTGTACTTGAAGATGCACTTAAATGAGTTATCTGTGCAGCGATTTCAACTTCTCAGGGTACTTGCTGTAGCGATTTGATCCTTTGACAAATACCTATTAAGCTCCTAATATTTGCAAGGCAATCCGCTCCTCTGAGCGTGTTAGGTAAGTCATCAAATACCAGCTGACAACTTGATAGATGGGTGAATTGAAGCACCAAGCAGCTAAGTGACTGGCCTGAACTCACGGCTCTCATTAGAGGTGGAACTAAACATGGGTTTTGCACACTTTCTAAGTCTTGGAGCTTTATTCATTCTCTAAGAATTAGCCTCATTTACTGAATGACTACTCTGAACAAACTCTATTTAAGAGACTCTATGCAGAGTATTGCATTTAAAATTTATAATGGCAAAATGAACAACCTGAACACTTTCCTATGGATACAGAAATGACCCTCACAGAATATCAGAACTCAACTAAAGTCATTGTATGGGATCTGGGAATACTCAGTGTGGTGCTAAAACACAGGCAGTTGTGTCTATGTATCAGGGCAACTTTCCAGCTATCAACATGGAGTCGAGCTCACACAAACCGGCCCTGGAGATGGAAAGCCTTTCTTGCCTGAGATGAGTAACATACTTTCTAAGATGTATTCTACGAAACTTTCACGACTAGAGAGCCAGTTGTGTGCATGGGTTTTTTATTGTCAACTTGACACAATATAAAATTATCTGGAAAGAAGGAATCTCAGATGAAGAACTGCCTCCATCCGATTGGCCTGTGGGCATGTCTGTGTGGGCATTTGCTTGATTGCTTGAATCTTGACTAATTGATGTTGGAAGGTCCAGACACTCTGGGCAGCAGTATCTCTAGGCAGGTGGCCTGGGCTACATGAGAAAGCTACGCTATTTAAGAAAGGTAACTAGACTAGACATAAGCCAGGGCGAGCCAGTAAGCGGTGTTCCTCTGTCACTCCCGTCTTGAGTTCCTTCTTGACTTCCCTCAAAGATGCCCTGTGGCTGGAAGCGTAAGGTGAAATAAACTTTCTTCCCAATTTGCTTTGGGTCATGGTGTTTGTCACAGCAATAGAAAAGCTGATATTAACAGAGAATGATTTCCCATAAAAATTGAGTGTGCTAGACCATTTATTTATTCCTCCAGTGTCCAGTGGATCTACACCTCAGCCTGTGGAAGGCACAGCTTGGGTTGGTCTGCACAAAAGATGAACTCAGTCTTCATAGCTGTCTTTGCACATTGCAGTGATAGCCCTAATTTCTGTCACTAAGCTGAAGACATCTAGAGACACTGGGAGAGATGCTCTGATATTTAATTTTTTTTATTGTAAATACCTGTTTCATTGTTTTTAAGTAGAGGCGCATGGGTTTGGAGTCTGACAGAACTAGCTTTCAGTGCTTTGTCCGCAACTCCATCATCTTCTAGTTCTGGCCAAGACTTAAATCTGCCTCTCCATTCATTTTTTTCAGTGTAGTTGGAACAATGTTCCCTCCCATTTGTCTGAATCAATATGTAATTCTTCCTTATGTGAGGAGGCCAAGATAGATCCTTCGTGGTTCTAAGAACCTCTAGTGTGTCTCAGGAGCCAAAAAAATATGGTATCAGAGGACATATTGGACATTCTGTGTTTTGTTCCACAGAATTTAAGCTGTGATGTGAGGCAAGACTCCAGTAGAACACTCTGAACACCCTGACAGCTCAAGCCCCACCCCCTAGGGTGGGAAAGGCTCTGGTACTGTGTAGGCACTACTTATGAGACATGCTCAGAAGAGCCAACCTTCCTCCCATTCCTCCTTCCTGGGGAGTATTAAGAAAAGCCCTTACCTCCTTCCCTGCAGGGGGGAGAGAGAGAGGCTTAGCATCCTGGGAGGGGTTCTCTCACCTCAGTGGAAGCTACAGGTGTCCTCCCTCCCCTACAAAGGACATGAATCAAACCTTATCAAAGGCATCCCTGGCCTAGGAGAAGGTCTGGGAGGGAAGGGGCCAAGCTGCGGAGAATACTTAAGTAGAATCGGCAGCAGGAAGCTTTGATGGCCCTAGCAACTCACAATTGAGCGGCAGGGCTGCAGTGCTGATTTTTCTTTTAATCTTCTCTCACCTTCATGATAACATAGTTCTCTGCTGGAAAATTCCATTTTTACCCATTTAAGGAAGTAAGGTTAAGAAAATATCACTTTTGCTGAATGCTGAAATAAGCCCATATTCCCTGCAATTCTGGGTTTGCGGGGGGGGGGGGGGGAGAGAGAGAGAGAGAGAGAGAGAGAGAGAGAGAGAGAGAGAGAGAGAGAGACTATACATATGATATCTCTTTTTGTGGTCCTGATGTGGGCTTCCATACTGTTGTTTAAGTACTGATCCCAGGTGCTAAAGCCAATCTGGTAAATTCACCTATGGAGGTTGCATCAGTCTGATAGAAGGGACAGTAGAGAGAAAAGGAGGAAGTTAGGAGATGACAAGAGTCCTCTTGCTTATCTGCAACCAGGCCTAGGCTTCCTGGTCAAGAGCCAAAGGATTTGGGGCCAGTGTTTCTTAGGCTCATACAAGAAAGCATGTTAGAGGACCAAAAATTTTGTTGGTAGGCAAATTGAACAGAAATGTATGTGTAACTCTCTTACAAGGTTGGATAATGTGTGGCCAGAGAGCTCAGCAGGAAAAGGAGCTGCATGGAAAATACAAGAAAGTAAACAGCTGAAATGACATTCAGGACTGTGCAGCTGGAGGAGTGGAATCTGACGATACACAGCTCGGCAGAACACCAGACAAAGGAGATTAATAAGACCACAATAACTCTTGCTCTCCCCCTCTTCCCCTTTGCCCCTTCTCTCCCTGTGCCCATGGCCGGCCTCTACTCCTCTCCTCTCCTCTTCTATTTCTTTACTTCTCTCTTTCTTTCCCTGCCCTACTACCCTCTTAACTCCCCTCCCCATGCCACAAATAAACTCTGTTCTATACTAAAAAAAAAAAAAAGAGAGAGAGAGAGACCACACTAAGATATCATAATTTTCAGGAAGGTTGTCTCTCTGGTTAGGAAACTTGCAAAACAGTACAGAGTAAGTAGTGTCAACCACACAGGTATATTTTCTCACAGTTCTGAATCATGAAGTCCTAGATTAAAGTACCATAGTGCTTTGTGTGTGCTCAGGGTTCTCTCCTGACTCACAGAGAGTCACCTTTGCCTTGTCCTCACCAGGCCTTTTCCTGTCATATGCATATGTGCAACACACACACACACACACACACACACACACACACACACCAACAAAATACATACATGCACACATGCATGTGTACACACATATGCACACGCATATGGGATGCAGGAGACTCTTATTAGGACACTAACTAAGATCAGTAGGCATGCTGGGTAGGCTTTTTTGTTGTTGTGATGCTGTTTTTTGTTTTATTCTGGTTTTTTGGTCAATTTTGGACTCATTTGGAAAGCAGGAATCTCAACTGAGAAAATGTCTCCATTGGATTGTTCTGTAGGTAAGTCTATGAGGTCATTTTTTCGATTGATGAGTGATGTGTAAAGGAACAGTGTATTGTAGGCAGTTCCACTCCTGTACAGTTGGTCCTTGTTTAAGAACGCAGTCTTGAGCAAGCCAGCAAGCCATAGTGAGAAAGCCAATAAGAAAATTCCTCTGGGGTCTCTGCTTCCATTGTTGCCTTCAGGATCCCATATTGAGCTCCTGCCCTGACTTCCCTCAATGATGAACTGTGATAGAAACATGTAAGACAAAAAAATAAAAAAAAAACAAAAACAAAAAAACACCCAAAAAACTTTTCTCCTGAATTTGCTTTTGGTGATTGTGTCTTTATCACAACCATAGAAAGCAAACTAGAATAAATAGATGATAGGTAGAAAATAGATAGATAGATAGATAGATAGATAGATAGATAGATAGATAGATAGATAGATAGATAATAGACAGACACACAGACAGACAGATAACAGATATGTACATAGATAATAAACATGTATACAGCAATCAGGTAAACAGTAGATGACTAGGTAGTAGATGACTAACAGTAGGAAGGCAGAGATAGATATACAGATAGATAGATAGATAGATAGATAGATAGATAGATAGATAGATAGATAGATAGAGCAAGCATATAAAGATTCCCTGACTAGCCTGACTAGCACAGGCACAGCCCCCATCTCTGATGGCCCATCATGAGTATGATGAGTCTCCTTTTCTACAAGAAACAAGCTAAAAGGCATGTGCATTTGTTAAGATCCTGTCTAGGTTGCTAACTGAAACATGATACAGAAGAGACAAGTGCTATTACACTAACTTGATCCTGAAGCTCCTTGCTAAGAGCAAGTTTTAGAGGATTTATGTTTGCATAAACAGCCAAAAGGACTATCAGCTATGTTTCCACAGACTCCAAGTCTCCTGTCTTTGTTTTATTTTACCAGCTTCTAAATTTAGATTAGAGGGCTTTCTGCTGCATACTTGGGCTGCTGATCCAGGCTACATGGGTAGATTGCATGCAGTATCAGAAAGAAAGGGTGACGGAACAATGACCCAAAACATATACACACAAAAGACATTTTATGTGATAGAATATATATTAAACACAAGGATATGATTTTGAATGTGACTATGTAAGATTCCACGTACAAAACTATGCAAATACCATAATCATTCTTATTCATAATGTAAATCAAGGATGTATTTTGGGTGCATTTAAATTTTTACTCATTCAGAGGCTGGAATGATGGCTCAGAGATTAAGAGCACTTCCAGAGGAACCACCTTCAGATTTCAGCAACTATGTAGGACAGGTCACAGCTACCTGTAACTTTAGCTCCAGTATCTCCACCACCCTCTTCTGGCCTCCTAATGTACTGCAGGCTCATGGTGCATATGCCCACACACAGATACACACAAACAAAGACAGTACAATTAAATCTAAATTTTTAAAAAGTTTTATTCAGCTTAATTTTCCATAAGAGTCTCAATTTCTTTACATACATATAAGTGGACTCACTTCGAAGAAGTGAAAAAGGAGAAGATTGGAGATGAGAATTCAGATACTATAGTTCAAAGGACTGGGCTCTAATCAGAAGATCAATGCCTTTCAGATAACATTATTTCCTGGGCAAAAGTTCCCCAGCCAGGTAAGATTGAATGTTTTGTTTGCACAGTTTTCTTGTCAAAAGTATGCTTATTAGAGACTGGGACCATACAAATGTAACAAGCAAGAGGTGGGACATACTTCGAGAAACAAGAACAGAGAACATATATAGTAACATATATAGCAAGACACCCATGCCTCCTGTTCTCCTTCTATGCATACAAGACACGGGGTAAGTGAGAGCATCCTGAAGAGAGGAGATGGCAGGTTTTGTCTTTCATCAGACTGTAGACAGGCTTACAGGATGGCAGATTACCATATTTAGGACAATGCAGCCATGTATGAAATCCTAGTTAATGATATTTTTATTAGCATTGTCACCCACTGTTACACAAAATGTAACTCTGAAAGTCAGTCAGTCAGATTTTCTTGGTCAGTAACTCGTCTCATCACTCTGACAAAAGCAACTTACAGGAGGAAAGGGTTATTTTGGCTCCAGTTCAAGGTTCAGTTCACTAGAGTGGAGAAGATATGACAGTGGGTCACATTATGTCTGCACTCAGGATGCAGACAGATGAGTGCTGGCACTCAACTCTCTTTCTCCTTTTCATTCATTCTTGAGCCCTCCATTGTGAGATGACACCATTCGCAATTAAAGGGGATCATCCCACTTCAAATAACCTAATCAACAAACTCCCTTCAGGCATGTCAAATTGATTGCATTACCCCCTGCATTGTGTATGCATGGAAGAACAGAAGCTAAAAATTAGTCAAGTGAGAGAATATCCTAGAAGCATAAATGTGGACAGACAGCAGGACAAGGCCAGGTAGAAAAGAATAGGAAAGACAAAAACACTGTGAGAGAAAGTTAAAAGAAAAAACAACTCAGTTCATCCTGAGTCCCTTCTATCTCATAGAAAACAGTGTCATTTTCAACATTATTTTGTTAATGATAAAGTAACACTGTCACTTCAAATAACAAACTAATGTCTAGATTGAAATTACATCCAACTTCTCTTGAGAAATGGTCTATAGAGTAAGCACTAGCTGTTTTTCTTTCTTTAAAGAAGTGATGTGATTTTTTTTCCCCTTTCGTTGCTAATCAAAGGGTGCAACTGGCCTTTTCCCATGTTGTTTTGACCACTGGGAACCAGCTGATAACCTAATTTTAGTTCTTTTGTAACAGTCATCAAAGGCCTTAGGAATAGTTCTAGCTATTTTTCCTGGATTGTTACCCTCTAAATTTATACCATTTTATCCTGAATTTCATGTGTTGATATTTTATGTCTGGTGTACAAAATCCTTTTGCATATAAAGTTAATGTGTATTTTATCATGTAGGTAATGGTCCCCAGGAGAGAAGTTCTAGTAGAAATAAATTAAAATGCACGATGAGCTATTTTTGAGATCTGATGCATGTGTGGCATGACCTTGGAAGGTTTCACTCCACATGATGTATTAAGTTAAACTCAGGAACTAAAATGCTAAGCTACTTTAAGAACATCCCTTCTATGGGACAGCTTATTCCATAGCTGTCAGGGAAATGAGGCATTACTGAATGTTATTCTCTCACTAAATGAAGCCATGGGTTTGTCCCAGAGTGATGAACTTCCCCCTTTCTCCAGTGTGGAAAAATACCAATCAAGGGATGAAAAGCCCAGCTCTCAGAGTCTGTGCCTTGGACCTCACAGGCATAAGGCTCAGAAGAGAACCCCTAAGCTGCCTGGCTTTCTTCTGCCAAATATTTTAAAGCTCATAACTTTCATCATTTTTTTCTCCTTAAACAAGAATCAATTTTTCAAAAAGTTAAATACATCAACCTATGAAATCAAGTAGAGAGAAAGACTGCCTTGGCCAAGATCTAGTAACTTGCCTCACCATACTGTTTCCCACATCTAAGCCTTAAAACCCCTGCCTAAGCTTCTTCCTTGATCATTCATCTAGATGTGACTAAACATACGCCACAGTGTCTAAAACTAAACTCAGGTTTTCCCTTAGGTCAGTTCTCTGAACATTTATACCCCGGGTCATAGCCCATTAACTCTTCTTGATATGGACTTGGGTTCAGGGTTTAGGGTCATGGAACAGGGAGTGGGTCCTGAGAGACTAAAGCAGCAGCAAAGCCATATTTTAAAAGGATGCAAAGACACACAGAGATGAATAAGCCTCACAGCATCCATCAGTGCCAGGCTGAGTTAACCCTGACCATGCAGCAGAGGCCACAGGAGTGAAGACAGAGATACAATGAGGCAATTCATAGACAAGAGGCTAAAGGTAAGGTCATGTCCCCATCTTACCCAGGGGGCGTCGAGGCCCAGTGCTTATCACTTCTAACTTGGCTTTCTCTGTCTTGGCTTTCTTTGTTGGGCTGTAAATCCGAATTTTTACTCTCTATTGGTTTATGCCCTCGATTCTCAATGCTCACATATTTAACATTGTCACCACACTTGTGTAGTTTGGAAATAATGAGAGAAGGCTCAAAGTAGTTTTCAGGAAACTTCCCTTAAATATTGAGTTCCTTCTAAATGGTTCTAGGTTGTTTAACATCTATGACAGGCTTTAGGCTTACAAAGCAGCTTCTCACCACTAACTGTAACAGTGGTGACACCTTCAAGGGATACGTGCTTTCAGTTCCACAGTTGAGAAGGCAAGCTGATTGCCCAAAGACACATCAGGAACCTACACACACACACACACACACACACACACACACACACACACACACACACTGTGTGTGACACCCATACAACTCATCCAGGTCCATAAAGTCCACCACAAGTCAAAATAACCATAGTTCACCACACACCAGGTCTCCAAAGTCCTGACTTTTTCACAGCTAAAGGACCAAAGATCCTATTCCGCTTCCCTACTCCACACAGCCCTGCTGCAGTCACATGCTTGTGCTCGGAGCTCCTACTGATAAGCCCAAATTAGCAGAACTCATTTATTTTACCTATATTTATTGAGTGCTTTCTGTGCGTAAGGGATAAAAAGCATGACTATTAAGTGGTAAAATGTTTTCATTATATAACTGTAGATGAGACTCTTATTCTTGTTTTTGTAAATCACAAATGATATAGTGGTCCATACAGTGTTCAGAGCAAAGTAAATCACAGGACACCTGGCTCCAATGCCTTTTTAAATAGGCAAGGTATAAATAATAAATGGAATAAAAGCAATACTGTGAAATTTTTATCAGAGGCACTAAGTACAAAGGAATTCAAAGACCAGGCTTTAGTCCACACCACCCACACTGTGTGACCTTGGGCAAGTCCCCTCACTGCCATGGGCCCCCATTTTTTTCATCTCATAAATCTGTAGATTGAACAAAGAGGTTTTTAATGTGCCCCGTCCCTGCTTTTTTCAGAACTAAGACCTCACTCATTGTCTGTATCCTGCATCCCAGGATGAGTATCTGAGAAACACACAGGAGTCCTGATGCACATGGCAAACGGGATGACAAAGTACCACTAGGAACAATCCGCAGTCAGCCTGGAGAGCAACAAGCTGGGGTAGAAGATGGAATTGATTTGGAAAATTATTATGATAAGTAAATTTTAAAACAATGGCTAGCTGGGCAGTAATGGTATATGTCTTTAATCCCAGCACTATAGAGTTAGAGGCAGGCTGATCTCTGTAAGTTTAAGGACATAGCCTGACCCACATTGAGTTCTCGGTCTCCAGGAAAGCCAGGGCTACACAGTAAAACCTTGTCTAAAACACACACACACACACACACACACACACACACACACACACACAAAAGAAACACAACAATAATAAGACCCTAATTGCTAATATTGGAGCAGTGTCTTAACCAATAACAAATATTCAGATTAAATTAAAAGTCAATAGGTAGCAAGGTACCATAATTAGCCCCTTGGTTGTAACAAATATGCCATCACAATATAAGATGCCCATATGACAATAGGGGAATAAGATGCAAAGGGCATGAGAACTTCTTGTGAAATTTTTGGGATATTTCTAGACAGGCAAAACCATTCTAAAGGTGCCATTAAAATTCAAATCAATGACACCACCAAACCTGCCTCCATGAAGACCATCCACCATATTGAATGGGAGTGCCCCACCTTCTCCCCAGCCATACAAAATAGTAGTGAGTTCAGGACTATCATTCTGCTATGAGGCAATCTTCACTTTGAAAGGTAATTTCAAACCTTTTAAAATGTCAGCAAAAGTGTGTTTATAACACTAATCAGAAAGCCAAAGTGGGCTAGTCGGATTAATTTACATAAATATCAGAACAGATAACAATGTAGATTGTTCTTGACAATTAGATTCTCTGTTCATAGGACTTGGAATACTCTATGAAAGCTGAATTGACCATGCTAGTCTTTCTCTACCCTCCTAGACTCTTTAACTCCCTTGTGCCAATGGAAGTCCAGTGGCCTCTGCCCAGGATACATGTTCCAACCCCCGAGGATGTTCCCAAACCCATCTTAAAAGGATAGCCATGAAAGACAAATGAACTGAGAATAGCTTTGGTCTAATTTCACCTAGCATTTGCTACCATTTAGAAGATAGTGTACATGTAGGCACACACGCACATACACACACACACAACCTGCACATGCACACCCACAGAATTCAGCAAGGAAAAGTCAATAGTATTAATAAATACACAGCGTGTGCTAAAGGCTGTGTGGATAAAAGGAAAATATCCTGCCAGCTTTCTTCATTAGCATTAGTGAATCCATATGCACCTAGACAGCATTAAAGTTTGTGAACACAGCCTAATTTTGTCTTTGAGGCATAGACTTCTGAAACACCCCGCCTTTGGTCCACATGTCGCCTTTTGATATAGTCTCTTAGCAGGAAACTCAAGCACCCGTTATTAGGGTTATTAGGCTTCCAGCAGCCTTAGCTCTCTGCTCACAAATAATTAATGCTCCCCTCTCACAAGCATAGTTTGCAACTGATAAGCACATGGTAATTGGCACCTTCACAGGCTATGAGGCAGAAGGAGGGGAGAGGGCCCTGCTTTGCCAGCAGGAAGCTGACAACAGAGGATAACTGGATAAGTACACTCCTGCTAGGGGAGGACACTTCCTGATGCAGCGCCTACTTTGCATTTCCCATAATAAATGCTAAATTTAAAGACAGGTGTCAGTTTAGGGTGTTCCCCGTGTTTATCAAAGACTAGATGTCCGACTTGCAATTTATTCTCAGATGCTTGCAAAATTTGATGTGATCTCTAGGAGTGCTTAGCACCAGCAGCTCAGGTCCTTTCCATTCTTGTTGCAGAATAATTAATGATGCTGTCACACTGGATACACAAACACGAATTATTACTAAATTAGAATAGAATTCCTATAGAATTCTACACAATGCACTGTGTCCACAAATACAATATGAATAAGGAAGCTGGGTTAGCATATGCTTCATTTTTCAGAACTCTAACCTTCATGTTTAATTGACCACCATCTGAAGCTCCAACTTTGCCCAGATCTGAAAGCAACCTCATGGCATCTTCAAGACAAAAGATTGGCAGTATGCCTATGACAGTTGCACCAGGCATATAATCTTTTTCAAACTCTCTGTTTCAAATAAATCCAGGATTTTTTGGAATGAGAAAGATAGTAAGTGTTATGCTAGAGCAAGTTAAGAAGCTAGAATACCACAGAGGTACTCCAATGGCTGACCCCACACCAATTCATATGTCTAGTCTCATGTCAGTCTTGCCCCAGCAAAACAGAGCTGTTAGCCCATGGTGAACATCACAGACTTGATAACTCAGACATCAGACTGAAGCTAAGAATAAAGTCAGAGGCAACCCCATTTCCTTGACTCCATTCTCCAGCTCACAATTCATCCTGCTTTCCTGGAGGTCATACCAGCACCAGAGACCCCCAGTAAGACTCTGCCTGTGCCCTATGCCTGTCAACCCCCATTAAAGCACCCCAACAGCTATAAACTGAATCCTAACATCTGGGCTCCATTTTCCAGCCTACAACTTTGGCAAAAGACCTCTGCTTTCACCGTTCTAGGGACCACAACATTGGCACCCTAAATTCCAGAGGTTACACAGGCCACAAAACCTCCAGTGGAGAGACTCTACTGAACCACAAGACTCGCCAGAACTCCAGGCCACTCAGGGCAGAAACCTGGAAAACACCCAAAACCCACCCATCTAAGAAGGATAAACTCAGACATCATCACCTAAGCCTATAATAACCCCCAAACCCAGATGACGAGAGGCCGGCATAAGAATATTATCAACAACAAACAAAGCAATATGGCACCAGCAGGGACCTGAAACAGAAAACCCTGAATATTCCAACACAGCTGAAACACAAGGAAATGGCCTTAAATCCAATCTTATGAAGATATTAGAGGCCTTTAGATAGGAAATGAATAAATTCCTTAAAGAAATACAGGAAAACACAAACCGGTGAAGCTAATGAATAAAAGTGTTACCTGAAAATGGAAATAGAAATCCATGAAGAAAACACAAACTGAGAGAATCCTGGAGATGGTAAAAATCTAGGTCAGCGAATAGGAACTACAGGCACAAGCATCATCAACAGAATATAAAAGATGGAGGAGTGAACTTCCGGCGAAGAATATATGATAGAAAAAAACATTGGTCAAAGAAAATATTAGGTATAAAAATTCCAGAAAGCATCCAGGAAATCTGGAATACCATGAAAAGAACAAACCAAAGAACAATAGGAATGGAAAGAAGAGATTCCTAGCTCAAAGGCACAGAAAACCATTAAAAAAAAATTCCCCAACATAAAGAAAGAGATGCCTATAAAGATACAAGAAGCTTATAGAACACCAAATAGATTGGACCAGAAAATAAAATCTTCCAATTACATAATAATTAAAACACTAAGTGCAAAGAACAATGAAAAATATAAGCTGCAAGGGAATAAGTCTAAATGACATACAAAAGCAGATCTATGAGAATTACACCCAACTTCTCAACAAAAACATTAAAAGCCTGAGGAGCTTCTTAGAGATCACAGATGTCAGCCCAGACTACCATCCTCAGCAAATTTTTCAGACACTATAGATGGATATTCCATAACAAAGCCAAATTTAAACTATCTATTCATAAATCTAGCCCTACAGAAGCTACTAGAAGAAAAACTCCAACACAAGGAGACTAACTACACACACACACACACACACACACACACACACACACACACTACCAATATCAAAATAACAACGATCATTGGTCATTAATATCTCTCAACATCAATGGACTCAATCTCCAATTAAAAAAAAAAAAAAAAACAAACCACAGGCTAACAAAATGGATCCAAAACCAGAACCCAGTATCTGTTGCATACAAGAAACACACAGCTTCATTAAAGATAGTCATTTCCCCCGAACAGACTCAAGAAACAAGCCAGAGTAGCCATTCTAATATCTAATATAATAGACTCCAACCAAAATTAATCAAAAGAGATGGGAAGGACACTTATACTCATAAGAGGAAAATACACCAAGACGACTTCTCAATTCTGAATGTTTATGGCCCAAATGCAAGGGCACTTGACATTTTTAAAAGAAACATTACTAAAGCTTAAATCACACATTGAACCCCACACGTTAATAGTGGGAAACTTCAACACCACACTATCACCAACGGATAAGTTAGACAAACAGAAACTAAACAAAGAAATAATGGCATTAACAGATGTAATGACTCAAATGAACCTAACAGATATCTGTAGAACATTTCACCCAAACATGAAAGAATAGACCTTCTTCTCAGCATCTCATGGAACCTTCTCTAAGATTGACCATATATGTAAAACAGGTCTCAACAGATATAAGAAATTTGAAATAACTCCATGCATCTTATCAGACCATGGTGGATTAAAGCTGAAATTCAATAAGAAAGCCTACAAACTCATGAAAACCAAACAACTTCCTACTCAATGACCACCAGGTCAAGGAAGAAATAAAGAAAGAAATTAAAGACTTTCTAGAATTCAATGGCCAAACTTATGGGACAATATGAGAGTAGTGCTAAGAGTAAAGTTCATAGGACTAAGTGCCTCCATAACGAAATTAGTGAGAGCTCATACTACCCACTTATCAGCACACCTAAAAGCACACTCAAGAGGAGTAGACAGCACGAAATAAACTCAGGGCTGAAATCAATAAAATAGAAACCAAAAGAACAAAGCAAAGAATCAATGAAACAGAGTTCATTCTTTGAGAAGATAGACAAACTCTTAGCTAAACTAACTAAAAGTCGGAGAGAAAATAACCAAATGAACAAAATCAGACATGAAAAGGGGAACATGAAAGACAACTAGGAAGTCCAAAGAATCATCAGGTCTTACTTCAAAAGCCTATAGTTCACAAAATTTGAAAATTCAAAGAAAATGGATGACTGTCTTGATATATACAACTTACCAAAGTTAAATCAAGATCAGATAAAAAATTTAAATAATCCTATAACCCTTATGGAAATAGAAGTTGTCATTAAAAGTCTCCCAACTAAAAACAGCCTAGGACCAAAAGGATTTAGTGCAGAATTCTACCAGATTTTCAAAGAAAAGCTAATACCATTACTCCTCAAATTATTCCACAAAATAGAAGCAGAAGGAACATTGCCAAATTCGTTTTGTGAAGACTCAGAAACCTTGATAGTTAAACCACATAAAGACTCAACAAAGAGAATTTTACACTATCTTCCTTCAGAAACATTGATGCAGAAATACTCAATAAAATACTCACAAACCAAATCCAAGAAGCAGCTTATTAGATGCTGAAAAGTCTTTGACAAAATCCAACACCCATGCATGGATACAAGGCACATGCCAAAACATAATAAAATCAATATACACCAAACCAACAGCCAACATCAAATTAAATGGAGAGAACCTTGAAGCAATTCTACTAAAGTTGAGGACAAGACAAGGCTATCTACTCTCTTCATACCTAGTCAACATTTTAGTTAGAGCAACAAGACAAGTAAAGGAGATCAAGGGGAGATAAATTGGAAAGGAAGAAGCCAAAGTATCAATATTTGCAGAAGATGTGGTAATATGTATAAATGAACACAAAAATTCTACTAAGCAACTCCTATAGCTGTTAAGTACACTTCATGCTGTGACTGGATATAAAATTAAATCAAAAAAATTAGTAGTCCATCTATATACAAATGAAAAGTGAGCTGAGAAACTTAGGGAAACAACCCCTTCACAATAGCCACAAATAATATAAAATATCATGGTGGAATTCTAACCAAGCAAGTGAAAGATCTGTATGAGAAGAAGTTCAAGTCCCTGAAGAAAGAAATAGAAGACCTCAGAAGATGGAAAGATCTCCCTTGCTCATGAATAGGTAGGAAGAAGACCATCTTACCAAAAGCAATCTACAGATTCAATGCAATTCCCATTGATATTCCAACATAATTCTTGACAGACACAGAAAGAAATTCTCACTTTCATAAAAGCCAGGATAGTTAAAACAATTCTTTACAATAAAAAAAAAACTTCTGGAGGTATCAACATCCCTGATTTCAACCTGTACTGTAGAGCAATAGTAATAAAAAAAAATTGCATGGTATTGGCATAAAAACAGAGAGGTTGATCAATGTAATAGAATCAAAGAACCAGGAATAAACCCACATACCTACAGACATTTGAATTTTGACATAGAAGCCAAAACCATACAATGGAAAAATGAAAGCATCTTTAATGGTGCTGGTCTATTGGATGTCTGCATGTAGAAAAATGCAAATTGATCCATATTTATCATCCTGCACCAAATTCAAGTACAAGTGGATCAAAGACTTCAACATAAATCCAAACACACTACATCTAATAAAAGAGAAAATGGGGAATATAGCCTTGAACACATTGGTACAGGAGACAATTTCCTTAACAGAACATCAGTGGCTCAGGCTTTATGATCAACAATTAATAAATAGGATCTCATGAAACTGAAAAGATTCTTAAAGGCAAAGGACACCATCAATAGGTCAAAATGGCAGCAGAATGGGAAAATATTTTCACCAACCCCACATCCAAGAGAGGGCTGATATCCAAAATATATAAAGAACTCAAGAAACTAGACACCATTAAATCAAATAACCCAATTAAAAACTGGGTACAGATCTAAACAAGGAAATCTCAGAGAAATCTCTAACAGACAAGAAGCACTTAAAAAGTGTTTAGCATTATTAGCCTTCAAGGTAATGCAAATCAAAATGACTCTAAGATTCCATTGTTCACCCATCAAAATGGCTAAGATTAAAAAAAAAAAAAACTCAAGAGACAGCTCATGATGTGGAGGATGTGGAGCAAAGGGAACTTGCCTCCAATGCTGCTGGGAGTGCAAATTTGTACAGTCACCTTGAAAATCAATTTGGCAATGTCTTAGAAACTTTGTAATAGATCTACTTCAAGACCCACCTATACCCCCATTCCTGGGCATAAACCCAAAGGATACTCCACCATACCACAAGGACACTTGCTCCACTGTGTTCACAGCAGCTTTATTCAAAATAGCCAGAAACTGGAAACAACCTAGATGTCCCTCAACCAAAGAATGGATAAAGAAAATATGGTACATTTACACAAACAAGTATTACTCACCCCTTAAAAACCAATGACATCCTGAAATTGGCAGGCAAATGGATGGAATTAAAAACATCATCCTGAGTGCGGTAACCCATCCCTGAAAGACAAACATGGTATGTACTCACTTACAAGTGGACAGGAACCACAAAGAACAGGATACATGCTCTAATCCACAGACCCAAAGAAGCCAAGTAACAAGAAGGGCTCAAAGGGGGATGTTTGCATCTCACTGAGAAGAGGAAAGAGAATAGTCATTGCGGGTGGATGGGGGGGTTGAGTGGGGGGACTGGATGGGGTAGAGGTGGGAACAGGAAAGATCAAGTTGCAGGAGGATGGAGAAAGAGAGAAAGTACTGGGAGAGACAACGGGAACTGGGGAAGTTTCCCTCTGGGATGAGCTAGAAACCTAGGACAATGGAAACTCCCAGGGATGTATGAAGCTGGCCGTAAGTCTATGAGCAATGGGGAGCGTGAAGCCTGAACCAACCACTGGCCAAAACCAAGTAACATTTCCAATGGAGAGATTGGGACATCAACCCAGCCACATAACCTTTGGCCTACAGTTTGTTCTGCCCACAAGATGTGCAAGGGTTGATCTATCTTCAGACGCACTCTATGAGAGAGAACCCACCCCTGACACTGTTAATTATATTCTCCTATACTTGCAGACAGGAGCCTATCCTGAAGATGAAAGAGAGGAAGAACTGTAGGAGCCAGAGGGTTCTAGAACAACCACAAGAAAACCTACAGAATCAATTAACCTGGGCCCATAGAGGCTCAAAGAGACTGAACTGTCAACCAGGCAGCATGCGTGGGACTGATCTAGACCCTCTACATATGCGTATGAGTTGTGTAATTTGTTCTTCATGTGAGACTCCTAACAGTGGGAGCAGAGGCTGTCTCTGACTCTGTTGCCTGCCTTTGGGACCCTTTCCCCTAACTGGGCTACCTCTTCTAGCCTTAATGGAAGAGGATGTGCCTAGTCTTACTGCAACTTGGTGTGCCAAGGCTGGCAGATATCCATGGGAGACCTCTCCTTTTCTGAAGAGAAAGGGAAGAGGAGTGGATGGGGTTGGGTACTAGGAGGAGTTGGGGAGGGAAACTGCAGTCTAGATTTAAAGTAAATAAATTAATTAATTAAAAGAGAATACAATGAGGAGCAAACGGACAGGTGTGAGGAGGAAAATACCATATGTATTGTACATCCTACATCTCACAAACCTGCCCACACCTCCAGCCCCAGGATTTCCTCTGTAGTTTCCATCTGCATCCTTAAAACTCCAAAAGGGCTCTCTGCTCACACGCTGCTCCTAAAAGCAACAGTGGCTGGAGCCACAGGGATCTTAGCACAAAGGAAAGCAGAGTCACCAAATATCCTAGGGAGCCACTGTACTCCACCTTGCTCTGCAATTTTTAAATTACCAAACCTGTTTCCAAAGATAAGAAGTATTAAAAGTATTATAGGAAGCACACAGCTATACACAGGTGCACATATATAGACATAATTGAAAGCAAGTCTCTTAACACCCTTTTTTAAAAAAAGTTTGTCACCCATAGTACAATAACCCTCGTTGTTGTTACTGCCAAACAAGAGAGTTCCCACACATTTTTCTTCCCTATCTACAGTTTCATCTCACTTTCTTCTTTCAAAAACTATGTTTTCATTATCTTCAGATTCAGACAACTTGGCCATTAACTTAGAAAGCTATATTCTTCTAATCTCTCATTTTTAGGCCTATGGTATAGACTGAGCTCCAAAACAAAGTATATTAAAATAATTTTAGGATAAAATGTTAAATCCTAAAGTAAGTTTTACATAAAAGTTTAAAATATGGATTATGTAAAGTTCAAATATTTTCTGAACAATGTAGGGCAATAAAGTAGGCTTATTATTGTATTTTCACATGAGTGCAAGGTCACAATTATGACCCATAATAAACTATTACATTAAAAAGAAAAAAGTATATGATCTAGGGAAGACTAATTGCATAATGAGGATATGCTAGGTATAACTTATCCTTCAGTGTGCAGTTGAAACCTTGAAAACATATAGTTAATCTCTAGAAAAAGCTCATATTTTACCCTAAAACTGTTACTTAAGAAAGTTCTAGAAAGCACAAAATCTGTAAACATATATTCCAGTCATCATCAGTGTGGTGTTACATGTGAGAGAATGAGAGTAGAAGCAGCTGTTTATTGCCATCAAATTAGTTAGGGATGGGTAGATACCCTGAAAGAATTGAGAATGCTAGATAACTGAGGAAATACTCAGAGAATGCTAGGTCAGAAATGCTGGCAATTCTAGAGCCCTCATACTCAGTGAGCTCACTCTGGAGCCCTGGTACATAGTAGGTCTCTGGTTCTTGTTTGTTGGGAGAATTAGATGCCCAGAAAAGTACTGGGGGTTCCGGTTACCCATTAATTCAGTGGCTATGATCAAATTCTTCTTTTGCCCCAGCCCCAGGGCTCATGTGACACTTTGCTGTAAAACTGATGCAAAATAAAAGATTTATGAACACAAAAAATGAAACTTGTCGCTATAGATAGGCTGCCCTGGAAGCCAGAACAAAGGCTCACTGTCTTCTACTCCTGTGGGATCTTCACATCATATAAATCATTCTTAACTATATTTCGATGGCCAGGTACTGTCATGGATGCTCCACTGATAATCTCAGCAAACTGGAGAATATTTTTGCTAGTCCCATTAATAGATAAGGAAGCTACAGGGCCATGACAAAGACAAGCACCTCTCTTCTGCAGTACACAGAGAATGTAACCTAAACTCTAGCCTAGTGACACTTTCCTGACCACAAGAAGACATTCATGTTCAGTAATTCTTTATTGTAGATTAATTTAGGCTTCCTTTTTCCAGTTTTGCATAAACACTAGCCATTACATAGGGAAATTAACCTGCAGAAGCCTATTTTTTCTTCTCAACAAGAAAAATTTCAGAATTCAAGACTCAGATCCCCTGCTCTTGACAACTGTGTCTGGCGATTCATGAATGAATTAGATTAGCACACAATTATGATAATTGCCAAGGCCCACTTCTCAGAACTAGTATCATTTTTGTACTTAATTGTGGTTAAATGTCCTTGTGAAGCTCCTGGCAGAGCCGTGTCACCCCTTTAATTATCTAGATAGAGTCACAAAGGGTGCAGTGTTGTTCCCTATTAGATAAGAGGCGTGTCAGCCAAGATTAAGTCTGTAACATCGCATAACACCCCATTCCCAAGACAAGTGCTCCAGTGCTCCCCAACAATGGTGTTGTTGAATTTTTTCCCAATTACATCTTGAATGAGCTCAATAGGCCCCAAGGCATGGTGGGAGAGGGTATTTTCTGGCAATTAGGCTCAGGTACTGCTTACAGGTGGTCACACGCTCACAGTTCACGTCTACTCCCTCTTCAGAAGAATAGCTCACAGAAAGGCAAGAGGAATTTATTGCTTCTTATAATAGGAAACCACAGTTTATAAAAATGATGGTCTTAAAATAGCAGAGAGACTACTAGGGAAAGAACAGGGGATCGGGTCAGAAGGAGGCTGGACATGCCAAGTATTGATAATTATAATAGTAATAAATGCAGTGTAGAAACCTGAAGGCTCAAAACTTCTCATCTCAGGTCTACTTTTCCACGGTGAGATTCCTTGTCTATTCACTGATTCTGTGAGCAATAAATGCCTTAAAGAGCACAGAGCCTCCGATGGGCACTCTAAGAGCTTAAACCACAAACTGTGGTGCATGTTCTCATGCTAACACTAAAATATCCTGCTCCCAAGGGCTAAACCACCAACCATAGAGTACACATGGGTGGATCCATGACTCCAGCTGCATAAGTAGCAGAGGATGCCTTATCTGGCATCAGTGGGAGGGAAAGCGCTTGGTCCTGTGGAGGTTTGTTGCTCCAGCATAGGGGGATGCTAGAGGGGTGAGGCAGGAGTTGTGGGGTGGAGCACCCTCTTAGAGGCCAAAGGGAGGAGAGATAGCAGGGGGGGTTGCAGAGGGAAGAACAAGAAAGGGGACAACATTTGAAATGTAACTAAATAAGATAATCAATTATAAATAAATAAATAAACTCTGCAGTAAGACCAAATACTGTGTCTATTAAAATTATCTTTTGGGGAGGGAGAACACTATAGTTAACAACTGCAGTTTGACATTGACCATTCTAAACTTTTTAATTAGAAAATTTAAAAAATCATGTCCAGGAACTAAGAAACTAAAACAGAACCCCAAGAGCTGTCTACATTGGCTTGCCAGCCTCTGTCTTCATTTCCCTACTATTGAAGATGAATATATTTAATTATTTGAGTTTTCCACCCAGACCATCTTAGCTCTTGACTTGACTATTTTTAAGTAATAAAATCTACACATATGCCAGAAAATTACATAAATTATAGATGATACCTGCTATACTAGGCATCCATCTATATTTATATAGTTTGCATATGTTTTTATGTATATGTATATGACGAGTATTTATGTTCATCTTCCTCACTTCCTGTAAGTAACTCTCATTGAAAACCATTCTAATTTTGTTTTAACTTATTCAAATGTCTTTCATCAGTAATCATGGACATTGTAAACTTTGTACACACATGTACCCATGCACATACATGCAAACGTATAGTACATATAAGCACATGCATTGATACAATTTCTTTTTGTCTAACATCTTTAAACATCTATTCCTTTGTTGGACTAGAAGGGAATACCTAGTTCTCAGCTGTGTCAGGAAGGAAGACAGATACAAATGATCAATCAGCCCTAAGCAGAGGAAATCTGCATTTTCAAAATGTTCTGAAGGAAGCCTGCATTCCCTCAGGACACAGGAGTCCCTCTTCACTCTGTTCAGTAATATAGTACTTCAGTACATGATTTTCCCAGATTAATTACACAGGGCTATTCAATAATAATGACTCATTATTCTACCAACTACATCCTATACTAGCAAGCCTGGAAGCAGCCAGCTCCATCAAATGCTACTTAAAGGAACTAGCCTATCTGCTGGTAGACACACATACACACAGAGAGACACACTCACACAGGAAACAAATTTTCTCTCTATCCTACACATGCACACACACACACACACACACACAGAGAGAGAGAGAGAGAGAGAGAGAGAAAGGGAGAGAGGAAGGGAGGGAGGGAGGGAGGAAGGGAGGGAGGGAGGGAAGGAGGGAGGGAGGGAGGGAGGGAGGGAGGGAGGGAGGGAGGGAGGGAGGGAGGGAGGGAGAGGAGGGGCAGAACTGGGAGAGAATGCTCTCGATCACACAAGGATTTGATGGCACCTGCCTCTGAGGTCAGTGGCAAGAAGACCTGGTTTAACCCAATGCTATGCATCATCAGTGTTGATGTTTATAAATAACTGCCCATCAAAGGAGCAAGATACATTCTTCCTCTCAGTCCCTTCTGTGTCTTCACACATACCATTCCGCCATTTCTCAGTTACTCCTCTAAGCCATACCGAGCCCTGGCACCCAGCATATCCTCATGGAAGTGCACTGGTCGCTCTCTCGGCCTCACACTCAGCTCTCCTGCTCTGTACTCGAATTTTGGCTAACATACCCTTCAGCCGAGACTTCCTCATTCTTTCGTACAACAGTCTAACTCAGCCAGATGCCGTGAAGAGCTGCTATGGTGAGAACCATGCTGAAGGTGGTGACAGGCATGGAGAAAGAGAAATAGCACAATGAACACCTACTAGGGGCCATCTTACAAGTCCTCATCAATGCTTTGACTGGACACCATTATATTACATTACATCAATGAAGAATTAGAAATTCGAAGGCATCCAATAACCTATTAGAATGAGTTCAGTGGGAGAGAAGAGTTGCCAGTCGATCAGAAGGACCCAAAAGGACCCTCTCAAAGGAGAGAGTAATCAGGATACAATACGTAAAGGTATGAAATTGTCAAATAATGTGAGTTAATCATAATCACACTTGCTCAGGTAACAAATAACACGTAGAATTTAAGTTCATACCAATCCCATTCAGTATGTTGTACTTGATAAACTACATGCTGTGGGGCAGGGATGATGTAAGATTTTTGAGTTTTCCATAGGTTGTACCCCACCTCCCCTCCATGTGTTCCCACACTATATGGCTCCCTTATGATTCTTGCAAGGCTCTCAGTGTGGGCTGAGCTTGCCTCCCTGCTTCTCCTTCTGAAGGCTTCTGTGATTCGTGGTTGACATCTAATAAAAGAAAGAGATGACAACATAAAATGTGTGAGAGATCTGTGAGTATGGCACAGGGATGGAGAAGTGATCCTAAAACATAGGATATGTGAGTCTCAAAGACTAGGAGGAAGCGTTTGGTGGAAACACACCTAAAAGTGGCAGCTGGAAAAGAAAACCAAAGAGCATCCTCACAGTTGGCAGCAGGAATTTGGTTTCATTGGAGAATGGGCTCTGTTAGAGTTAACTTCAAATGGAAAAGGTTGATGAGGTCCAATCAGAGGAGACTTTGAATAGTACTCTCAGCAGACCACAGCTTGTGTGTAAAAATTAAAGTTTTAAAATGTTGAGGGGCCACATATACAGATTCAGATTTCAGAAGGAACAATCTAGCAGGGATGAACTCAAGTTACGTGGGAGCCAAGAGTAGAGTGGAAGAACAAGAGAAAGAATGAGTCGTGTGGCTCTCTTGGAATAGGATGCCAGGCTGACTGTAATAGGAGAATAAGCAGCGAGGATGGAGAGCGCATGAGTGTTGGATGGGAAGGGTCTATGGCCTACCTTACCCAGAGGTGTGAAATCACTCCATACATCGGTGCCGCCCCCCATGAAAACATTATCCTGCCCAGCTATCCTGACCTCCCTAGCCTCTCAATGTGGCTCAGTCTTTGTCCAGAGTCTTTCACCATTTTGAAGTCTTAGTCCTATACACAGACTTTGCAACCTGGGTGCCCTAACAAATGCAGCCTCAGAAAGCCATGGGTCTTTGTCTGTTTTCCTCTGTAAAATCTCCAAAAGACCCTGACTGATAGAAGATGTGGAATAATTATCTGTCATACAAATAAAGAAGCAGGGTCCTACTGAAGGTGTGGTGTCATTGTTTTGTTTTGTTTTGTTTTGTCTTCCACATAGAAAAGAAGCATAAAACTTCTAACTTTATAATCTAATAGGACACTTATCTATGCCCTGCCACATCAGATGCTGGGGTACAGAGCCTTCATTATCCGTCCAGAGACTGTAGGCTTTCCCCATCTGCATCTACCTTGCAGAGAAGAGACTCATCTCACCACATGCAGCAGCAGCCACAAGGACTCAGAATCACGATTTCTGTGTGCAGGCCTTGGCTCCCACCACACATGTGATTTGATCATTTGTTGGGGCAATTATCTACGCGTGAGACATTTACTTCTCATGGTACAAATCCTCTTTTATAACAATTTTTAGCACCTTCCCCTGAAATGAAATTAATAGGTACTATAATTTTCTCACACAAAATTTTTTAAATCAGTGTAATACCATAGCTGCAATATAAAAGAACAAATAAAAGGAAAGTTGGCTATAATAAAACAGTCTGCATTTCACTGTTGAAATGCAGCTGCCGTGGGATGATCACGCTAATAAATCCAAAGAGGTCGCGAGATGCTTTCCTAGTACCAATACAGTCACCACAATATGACTTTCCAAACTGATGAATACCTCTTAAGATCCAATAACAGGGCTGGTGAGATGACTTAGTAAGAGCACTGCCTACGTTTTCTTTTGTTATTGTTTTTTGGTTTTTTGTTTTAACTTTTTGTTGATTCTTTGTGTGTTCCACATCATGCATCCAAGTCCCACTCATCTCCTTACATACAACACCACCACCACCACCACCACCACCACCACACCACCACCACCACCAACAACAACAGAAGCAACAGAAACAACAAAGCATAGGAAATATCTCATTCTGGAAGCTGTAGTATGTTATGGTGTGTCCCACAGTATATCCCTCTGTCCACACATCTTAACTTGCATATATTCATTGCAATGTGTCATAGATCTGGTTCTAGCTTTTAGGCTTCTGTGATACCATCAATATTGGATTGTCACTCGGACTCACTCCTCTTGGTTATCCTGTTGTTGCCTTGTGTCATGGAAATTCTGCAGCTTTGGATCAGCAGGACTGGCCCTTTCATGCATCCCAACCATTTGCAGATGATAAAGATTTTGAGATGGGCCAATTCGGAGCCATGGATATAGGTCTGGGTAGTTACTGAGCTGGCTGGCCCATTGGTTCCCACTGTCAGCACCTCATAGGTGAGGACTTCAACCTTGCTCTGACTAGGTGACCCAATGCCATCATATACAGGTGGCAGGTTCAGCTCTCTTGCTCTCAGGCCCTCAGGGCTGGCTTACCCGTACCCATGCCTGCAGAGCCAGCTCCACTGTACCCCCCAGTCAGGGTATAAGGCCTGCTCTCCTGAGTGCTGCAGGGCCAGCTCACCTGCCCTTGTGATGCTGGGAGAGCACTGGTTTCTCTTACTCTACAGGTGTGGGTTCCAGCACCCACAGGACAGCTCTCAACCATCTGTAATTCCAGGTTCAGGGGACCTGATGCCCTCTTCTGGCCTTCATGGACACAACATGTACACAGTACCCCCAGACACACAAATATAAATCAATTTTAAAAGACAATCCAATAATAATTTACCATCAAAATAAGAGCCCAGAAAATTTCATACTGCCAGATGTTTGAAATCACAACAGACCATCCTATCGATTTTAGATAGTTAAAAGAACACTGAAACTACAAACTGTTGTTAAAGAAGTTTCCTTGGTTCTGACAAGCACATGGCTGACCTTTTAGATGTCTGTGGGATTACATGAGACATGTAACCTACCTGGACTAAAGCAAGGGCAATTTTATTCCTTTGTTGTTAATATGTGTAATAAGTCATATTTTTTTTTTTCAGAGCTGGGGACCGAACCCAGGGCCTTGCGCTTCCTAGGTAAGCGCTCTACCACTGAGCTAAATCCCCAGCCCCATAAGTCATATTTTAAATTCATCCTCATAATAATATGATTTGCCTTGAAAGAATAGACTACTGAGGCCATGAAGTCTCAAAGCATCCTTCAAAGTCATATTTTCAGGTTCTTTACATGCCTGAAAACAAAATTCATGGATAATATGATCAGCTACATATATTGGCCCCAACTCAGCATTTCTAACAATAATACAAAGGCAAAATAAAAAATTTATAACAAAGTTTTATATATATGCATATATACATTATTACTAACATATATGTTATCATCATCAATATCCCACTGAGTTACTTACTGCTGGATGACCATCCATTGGATGTGGCACCATCCACTGGAGCATGGGCAATCTACTATGTGCTACATCCCCAAAATAAAGTAACTTTGTCTCCCCAGGCAGAGGCAGCCATCAACTGTCAATATCTCTTGTGAGAACCTCCCCTGTCTGTGCTGCAATGTTGGCTGCCTTGATTCTGTGCAGGTTCCGTGTAGACATTTATAGCTGCTGTGAGTTGATGTGTGAAAACAACACACCATGTCCAGAGCCATCATTTTTATATTTCTCTAGCTCATCTGTCTGCCCATCTGTCCATCTCTGTCTGTCTGTCCATCCATTCATCTATCCATTTACCTATAGATACAAATATAGTTATACATAAGTATAGGTAAATATATAGATAAATAGATATCTATACATATAGATAAATACAGATAAACAGATACATCTGTGTCATAGACAGATATCTCTATCTTTTTCTTTATCTCTATCTTCCAGAAGATGGCTGTCCTTCTTTTCCAGACATCATCATGTGGCTAGAAGCACATGTCTTTAGTGTCTGAGATTTATGTTCACCCTTTTTCACTGGAAGAGCCCTTAGCTCCTGACTGATTGGAACTGGAATACAGAAACCCCAACTCCATTTCTGTAATTAGAAGGGATATAGACAGGTTACATGAACTCACAGGATTGCTTGCAAGATTTGGCCAAAGACACACTCTAAGGGACTTGACCTAAAGTTCATGCATGCACAGTCCCTTCCTTTGGCTGTTACAGTCACTCTGTTAAGAGTTTCTTCATTATAAATAATGCTACATAAATCCCTGTACTAGAGTCTGCTTCTAGAAGGCCATAGTTAGTATGTCAGCTGAAAACCTAGTGGAGTAGCTAAAACAACGCAGTAGAAACCTACAGAGCTGTGGGTACAGTAATCCTCAACTTTGCATAAACTGGGGTTAAGAATAAGGTGTTTATTCAAATTCAATGGCAATTACCTGGAGGAGTCAGAAGGCAATTTCAGGTCACTCTCATCAGCCTGCTGTGCTATGACACTCCCCAGTCCTGGCTCAACATTTTGGGAAACATAAAGGGATATCTTAACATGCAGGTCTGCCACAGCATTGCCCTCCTTTTAGCTGCTCCTAAAATCAGTATTGACTCAAAAACAAAAGCATCCACAGCCCTGGGTGGATTTCCTGATCTAACCCAGTCTATTAGGTGGCACTTCTGATCTCAGTCATGCTAACTGCTCTTGGGAAATCTTCAATATGTCAGGGGCAAATAAAGATCTAGTCCCCTAACCCAGAGCAAGGGGAGGGAAATTTGCAGAAGTGTCCCATGGTATCATCAGGCATTGCCAAAGAGAGGGAGATAAAAAGTAATAGCCTAATTTTCATTAAGTGATTGCTCTCATAAAACAGAAGAACTTTACTCACCAAGACATTAACCCTGCATTGCTCAGACAATTAAAGGAAGTCATAAATTAATCCATAATCACAATCTGAAACAGAAATTTATCCTGGTGAAAGAAGGAGAATTACCTCAAAGACTTCTAGTCTGCAAGAGCGCTCCAGACTTTATGGTTACTACCCTCCTCCTTTATCCCCATCCCTCCACTTTGTCTCTTTTCTTCCCTTTCTTCTTTCCTTTACCTGCACAGTCTCTACCTCAAACCCAAACTCAAGGTTTAAAAATGAAAAACGGGGAGTATTCATTTGTTCACTCTCAAAGAATATTGACTTTCTCTAATACAAAATGTCATTCAAAGAGCGCTCCTGTGTGCTAAAGACTACCCTCCGGGGCTAAATAATAATGAAACCTAGAAAGTGAAAATGATAAGGTGGTTAAGGGATTGTGAGGTATTATCTTTTTTATTCTATATTTTATTGGTGTTAATGATAATATTTGAGCAATAGATACCTATAGGAAGGGAGAGTAAGAAGCAAAAAGAACAGAAGTGAGAAAAGATGAGACATCTACACACTCAGGCCACAGGAGACACCTTGATAGAACCCTACATGGATTACTGAAGAGGCATTGCTAGCCCATTTTAGAGATGCTAATCATGTATGTGAAATCTCATTTTTTTTCTATACAGCTAAGATTTAGGTTTAAGATTAGGGGCTCTTTTTTTTTCTTTTTTCTTTTTTTTCGGAGCTGGGGACCGAACCCAGGGCCTTGCGCTTGCTAGGCAAGCGCTCTACCACTGAGCTAAATCCCCAACCCCTATGGGGCTCTTTTAACAGATGGTTTTTCTGTTTATAATTATTATAAAAATAGACGGACACAAATAGGAAGGTGAGAGTAGAGCCAGAACGCTGGGCTAAAACACTTGTCCAGTCATCACAAACATGATTCTTTGCAGTATTCTTGAGCCAACCTGAAACGTCCATTTGGAAATGAATGAAATGAATGAATGAAAGAGGGCAAAGTTACTCTCCAGAGTTTCTAACTTCCTGTGGATCTTCACAAAGCCCAAAGCAGCCCAGCAGAACTTCAGAACCCCTGTGGAGAGCTGGATGTTGGGTTTCTGCACCATGGGCTGACCTGTACTGTGTGCACCTAAAATAGCAGGCATGGAACAGTAATGCAACCCATTGACAAATATCAAACCAAGAGAAACGGAATGGAATCTCAGATGGTTGTATATTCTTTATTTGTATTTTGAGTCTAATAAACTGCTCCCAGTAATATTTCAACAGACAAAGTATGACTCATGATGCTTCTGTTATGTAGATGCATTGGCTGTACATAGCACTGGAAAACATAAAAATGTCACACACCACAGAGGGCACCTTGAGGACCGCATGGTGTTACTCTTTGTCAAAAACCAGCATTTTACTCTGGAGGCCTACATTTCTAGAATAATAAATACACAAAATTTCTTTCATGGTGGAATTTCAGAGGAGCAAAATATTGGCAGTAACTCTGACATGTAACATTAGATTTGGTTGAATAAATTGTTTTACCCTTGCAATGGCATATTATATCCTCACCCAAAAGGATGGGGACAGAATCTCCAAGCTGATACGGACTCACAAACAAAACTGTAAAGAAATATCGAATGGCTGAGAAGCACGTAAAGAAATGTTTAACATCCTTAGTCATCAGGGAAATGCAAATCAAAACACCCTGAGATTCCACCTCACACCAGTCAGAATGGCTAAGATCAAAAATTCAGGTAACAGCAGATGTTGGTGAGGATGTGGAGAAAGAGGAACACTCCTCCATTGTTGGTGGGATTGCAGACTGGTACAACCATTCTGGAAATCAGTGTGGAGGTTCCTCAGAAAACTGGACATAGTAGTACTACCTGAGGACCCAGCTATACCACTCCCAAAAGATGCTCCAATGTATAACAAGGACACATGTTCCATTATGTTCATAGCAGCCTTATTTATAATAGCCATAACAGAGAGATGGATACAGAAAATGTGGTACGTTTACACAATGGAGTTCTATTCAGCTATTAAAAACAATGACTTCATTAAATTCATAAGCAAATGGATGACCAAAAACTCAGATGACCCAAGATATAATCCACTGACCACATAAAGCTCAAGAAGAAGGATGACCAAAGTGTGGATGCTTCAGTACTTCTTAAAAGGGGGAACAAAATATTCATAGTAGGAAATACAGAGACAAAGTTTGGAGCAGAGACTGAAGGAAAGGCCATTCAGAGACTGCCCCTCCTGGGGATACAGTCCATATACAGCCACCAAACAGTATTGCTGATGCCAAGAAGTTCATGCTGACAGGAACCTGATATAACTGTCTCCTGAGAGGCTCTTCCAGAGCATGACAAATACAGAGGCAGACTCTCACAGCCAACCATTGAACTGAGAATGGGGTCCCCACTGGAGGAGTTAGAAAAAGGATTGAAGGAGCTGAAGGAGTTTGCAACCCCATAAGAACAACAATATCAACCAACCAGAGCTCCCAGGGACTAAACCACCATCCAAAGAGTACACGTGGATAGACCCATAGCTCCAGCTGCATATGTAGCAGAGGATGGCCTTGTTGGGCATCAGTGAGAAGAGAAGCCCTTGGTCCAGTGAGAGGAGAAGCCCTGGGTCCTGCCAAGGCTCAATGCCCAGGTAGGGGAATGTCAGGGCAGGGAGGTGGGAAGGGATGGGTGGGTGGGGGAACACCCTCACCCACGGGGAGGGGCAATGAGATAGAAGGTTTATGGATGGGAAACCAGGAAAAGGGCAACATTTGAAATGTAAATTTTAAAAAATTCAATTAAAAAAACTTTTCTGTATGTTACCATATACAAAAATCAGGAAATATCCACATCAACAATCACCTACTTATATTTATTATTGTTGCTTTTATTATTATTATTATTATTAGAAATAAAGATGCATTATAAAAACTAAGAATGGGGCCAGAGAGATGGATCAATGGTTTAAAGCACTTGTTACTCTTGCAAAGGTTCCCAGAACCCAAGTGGCAGCTGACAACCATCCACAACTCTGGTTTCTGGGATCCGATTGTTATGCACATGGTGCACATACATGCATGCAGTCAAAACACTTACACACATAAATTCTATAAAAATAAATATTAAATAAAATAAATAATAAAAATAATAAAAGATTTCTTTTAAAAGATAAGGATGTATGTGTGTGTGTATATATATATATATACATGTATATATATATGTGATAATGATTGGGTGTGGAGCAAGAACTCTCACAGGTTGTAATTTTGTTGTTTGTGGGACTTTCTATTAGCTTTGACTCTTCAAAAAGTTAAGAGAGTGGGAGTAAGGCTGCAGAACTTCTCCTAGCTTTAAGGAGACAGTAAACAGGCATGACAGGATGCAAGGTACATGTTTCCAAGGGTTTTTTTGTACATCTCTACAGGTTGCATTCACACTCCTGCAAGTTTCGTTAGCATATGCAATGGTAATTTATCTCATTTAGATACCAGGCCCATGGAGCACAATGTCAGCAGTCAGGAACCTAGACAGAGGTATTCTGAACTTGGTTGTCAACTTTCTCTTCAGCAAAAAGTTGGTGATGTCTTGGGTTTTTTGTATTTTCTTTTCTGTAAACTGTTCATATAATTTGCCAACTTTTATTTTAGATTACCGGTTATCTTTTCAACCCATGGGAGATTTAAATATTACAAGAAAATATTTCATTTGTGATAAAATTGAAGAGATTTCTCCCTGTTTTTCCCCTGCTCTTATGAAGTTTCTCCTAGATAAGATCTTTAAGATTTATTTTTATTTATGTGTATGTGTGCATATCTGCATGTGTATATGCTACATAAGTTCAGGTACCTGCAGAGGCCAGAGAGGGTTTTGGATCCATTCAAATTGGAGTTACAAGAAGTTGTGAGATATTCAATATGAGTGCCAGGAACCAAGCTCCGGTGCCCCATACAAGTAGTACAAGCTCTTAAGTGCTGAACCATCTCTCCAGTCCCCCGATAAAATTAATTACTATAGCTAGCAAGGTTATCTTTTCATTATGATTATACTAACAAACATGAAAGGGAGCCCATGTTTTCCTCTAATACAGCCATGATAGTAAATATAGTTAAATATTTACATCATCTGAAATTTATGTATGTTTAAGTGAAGTAGGGATATTTTCTCCATATCCTATTGTTTCAAAAATCATTATTGAATAATTTTTTATATTACTAAATTTTTGTGTATATCCAGATCAATTTCCCATACATTATGTCCTTTAACTCTTAAAGCATCTTATAAGATGGGTTTAGCTCCCGATAGGCTACAAGGGGTCAGGGAAAGTTTGTATGTCAGAGTCGGGAAAACACAAGGGCAGTAAGATATGGTTATGGAGCCGAAGAAAATTTAGGACTGTGGCAAACTTTTATATTAGATAAAAGCTTCATAAATTAATAAACGTCATTGTATTTATTATGGCTCTTGCCAAAGGAAATAAATGCAGTAAATGCCTTGTTAAAAAAATACCATGTTATTGGTTGAATTATTAGTGAGCAGCGACCCTAATTAACAAGGTAATAACTTGCCAACTTGCTGACAGGGCAGTTTTTCAAAACTCATCTGTGCCAGGTAAGCCTCCTACAGGGTAAGAAAATGTGTGAGACAGTAAAGGACAAAGAACAAGATTGTCATTGACCAGCTCTCAGAAGGGTGTGTGTTCTAGTCCCCTATCTCTTTCATACCTGCCATCTCCCATCCCCCCTCCCCCATCCCAGACCTGCCTTCACTGTAGTGGATATATTTAATCTTACAGCTGTCAAGAAGAGCTGTGCTAGAGATCTCTGCATCTTTGACTTTCTAGCCTCTCCTTTGCTTCCAGGCACAGCTCCTGGGTATCACTGGGTGATCTGTAAGATGCTGACTATGACTGCCTTTCCATCCTCTCCTTTGCTTCTGGCCATGGCTGGAGGGTACCCAGCAGGTTGAATTCTAAGATGTTAGCTGTTCTCCTCATTTTATCTTCTTTGCTTCTGGCTGTCGCTCGTGGGTACCACTAGCAGATCTCTAAGTTGCTGACTGCTCAGATTTCTTTGTTCGCTTCATAAGAAGAAAGCACTTGTGACAATGTAGCTCGCAGCATACCCGGAGTCTAATTTTCTCAACCAGAGAGCAAATAAGAGGTGCTAGTTAGATTTACGTGATCTGCCTACCCAGTGTTCTTCTGGTTTTCATCTCCAAGGTTTATATTAGGGGAAAGAGGTCAGGGAAGGTCAATTCCATTCACACTGTTGGTTCCCCACTGAACACAGATCTAAAGAGGCAAGGCCAGAAGACCATCCAAGATATTATATGAATAAAAAGCAAGCAATATGATCTTTAGAGTTAGTAATGAAAAGCTAAGACGCTGGGACCCTTTGCTTATCTTTGCAGTAGACCTATTGTGTCTGGGGGAAAGCAACACATTTACACTCAAATCCAAATATTTAAACAGTAAACTTTTCTTGCTTCCAAAAGTCATCTTTTGTGACAACTAGTTGTCAATATTAATTCTAAAGGAGTCTCCTCTGCTCCCCCAAAAGTTTAATTAAGAGTTATATTCTAACGAGGCTGATAGAAACTAAAACTCAGTTCAACAATCTATGAATAAATACTTATCAGAGACTACAACCAAATAAAATATTGATTCAGATGATGTTTCCTTTGGAGAATAATCCCATGTTCTTGTCTCATCCCAACTTGGTAATTTAGGAGAACGTGGGGTGTGACTATAAAGTAATGAGACCGATTACACTTGTCACACATGAAAATCAATCTTGTCATCCAGATAACTCAAGGCACTTAGATAATTTGAGACCTCTTCACTTACATAAATTGGAACACTCTGGGGTGGGAGGAAGAACATTTTTGTAATGGGTTATACCTCAAGTGAATATGGGGTTGGTTGAGTTAACTGTTCTTCTAAATTAATAGCTTGGATTTCAATGTCAGTTTTAGATGTTTTTTTCTTTATTTGTTGAGTTTTCCACACATACATATAATATATCTTGATAATATTCGTCCCTTTCTTCCTTCACCCTAATGTCTACTAAGTTTGCCCTATAGTCCTCTCTCAGCTTCATTTTTTTTATAACCACTGAGTCCAATTTGTGCTACCATCCATTCCTGGACTGAGGAGATCCTCTAGAGCATGGTCAACCTACCAGGGATCACACCATTTTAAAACTTTCATTTGAAAATTTTTTTAAAGATTTATTTATTATTTATTTCATGTATGTGAGTACACTGTCGCTGTCTTCAGACATATCAGAAGAGAGAATCAGATACCATTACCGATGGTTGTGAGCCACCATGTGGTTGCTGGGAATTGAACTCAGGACCTCTAGAAGAGCAGTCAGTGCTCTTAACCGCTGAGCCATCTCTCTAGCCTGAAAAATTTTTTTCATTCAATATAGTTTCATCATGACTTTCTCCCTCCCAATTCCTCCTAGATACTTCCTAACTCATCTCCCTGCCCACCCAACTTCATGTTCTCTTTTCTAAAAGCAAAAGCATTAAAATCAAAACAAACACAAACACACCACACACACACACACACACACACACACACACACACAAACCCTAAGAAGTCAAAAATGCTAGAACAAAACTAAAAGCCCTTACCAAAAATAGATAGATAGATAGATAGATAGATAGATAGATAGATAGATAGATAGATAGATAGATAGATAGATAGATAAAATGAAGAGTTCATTTTGTGTTGACTAACTACTTCTAGGAACAGGCCCCTGTCCTGGCATGTGGTCAAATATACCCAGTGAAACTCCATTGGAGGAAATTGATCTTATCTTTACCAGCATACATCAATTTCAAGTAGTTTCTTGGTTGGGGTGAGACACCATATCCACTTCCCTTTCTCGGTACTAGAACTCCATCGGGCTTGAACATGTGCATGTCTGTTGGGTGGAACCACAGTATGTATGATTTATCAATCTATCTCTATGATCATCAGTCCTGTTGGGTCTGGAAGACACTGTTTTCTTGGAGTCATCCACCACCACCTGTGTCCCTTACAATCTTCACACCTCCCTTTCCACACAGATCCTTAAATCTTGTAAGAAGGGTTTGACGAAGGCATCCTATTTAAGACTCAGTCTTCTAAAGTCTTTTATAGTCTGCATAAATGCAATTATGTTTCTCTATGTTAATTACTGTGAAAAGAAGCTTCTCCAATGAGGGTTGAGCAAGGCTCTGATATAAAGTTGTACTAGGAGTCAACTAATTGCTATGTTCCTTTAGCATAATAATAGTATCACATGTTTCCCTAGGCCCATGCTCATCCTGCTTAGTCTCTGATTCTTGGCCATTTTAGTGGTGTTAGGTTCCATTTGATTCCATGGAGTGTGCCTCAAATACCATAGACAGTGGTTGGTTACTCCCATAACATTTTTTCCACTATCGCACCAGTGTTTACTGTAGTCAGGGTAGCTGCTGTAGGTCATAGGGCTTGTAGCTGGGTGATATTGATGCTTGCCTTTCTCCTCCAGCACAGAGTACAGAATGCAGATTGCATAGGGAAGTGCACAGTGTGAAGAGTACCTTCGAGCACCATGAATGCTAGCCAATAGTGTTGGGGTCAGTCTTGTGCACTGAGTAATCAGGAGATGAGTTCTGTGACCCTGTCCATACTAAAACCTGATCTTGGGGTGTTGTGGTAAAACTAAAATAAAAGGTTTCTTTCACTCCTCACAAGATCCGGCACTGTAGTGCACCAAGATATCCGGTAGATATCTTCATCTCAGTTAGCAAAGCATCTCATCCACTTTCCTCTATCCCATATCACACTGCTGATGGCTACTCTCTGAGCCTGGCAACAATCTCTCTACCTATCTAGTTCCCAAGGCAGGTTGCCACCATGCCAGACATATACATCCCAATTCTGTGGCAGCCTAATGTCTCCAGCCACCATATACTCTCTTGAATTCAATTAAATCACCACATGAAAGAACACACAATACAATAACTCTGATCCAATTGATAATATATAATTGCCCACCTAGACATACAAAGCCCTGTACACATCCATCCCTTAAGAATATTCATAACAACCTGTAAATGTGCAGAGAGGAATCTTAACATCTGCCTCCATGTTCTCTTGGTCTCCTCCTCTTCTCTAAAACTTTTCTCATCCTGCCCATCCTTCCTTTCCATCCAATGACAGGCCTTGTTGTATCTTATACCTGCCTTCACCTGCATAATGACATCATCCTGCATTAGGGTACTGTTTTAAGCAATGCTCTATAAAGGATGTTCCCCAATAGTCCCTGATTGGTTACTAAAAAGACTAGAGCCCGTAACAGGGTAGGAAAGAGAGGAAGCTCGGACTAGAGATCAAGTAGAGGAGTCTCACTTAGGGACCATGATGTGAAGGACAGAGGAGCTGGAAGGAAAAGGTTGCCATGAGGCAGGATGGATCATGAGCACTTGGCCAAGAGAAGCTTGCGCTGAGGTTACACATGTAGCTGAGCAAGACACAGTTGGCAAGTGATTGGGGCATTTACCTGTTTATTAATTCCTTAGCTGGGCTAGAATAGCTTCAGAACCTGCCCAGCACAGTGCCAGCAGCTTGCAAATAAAATGCCAGATGTTTGTGCCTTTTATTTGGGAGCTAAATAGATGAGAGGGATAGAACTCTCCACCAAAAATTCCATGATACGGTAGGGGTGAAGGTTCTAGTTTGAAACCTATTCAACCTCTCTGTGATCAATTACATAAGTGTCATTCTTAGCAATAGTAGCTGACCATAAGGTTGTGGAGAATAAGTGGTAGCCTTTGCAATGACCTGTGGTGTGTGTGGAGTCCATGGAACCCTTTTGGCCAGGGATTCAACAACATGGAACCCATTCCTGATACTGAAAGTTTTCCTTGATGCCATAAGCTGTCTAGTTGGGTCATTATCTCTCCCATTATGTGGTAACTGCTTTTATTTTTTTTTTATTAACTTGAGTATTTCTTATATACATTTCAAGTGTTATTCCCTTTCCCGGTTTCCGGGCAAACATCCCCCTCCCCCCTCCCCTTCCTTATGGGTGTTCCCCTCCCAACCCTCCCCCCATTGCCGCCCTCCCCCCATAGTCTAGTTCACTGGGGGTTCAGTCTTAGCAGGACCCAGGGCTTCCCCTTCCACTGGTGCTCTCACTAGGATATTCATTGCTACCTATGGGGACAGAGTCCAGGGTCAGTCCATGTATAGTCTTTAGGTAGTGGCTTAGTCCCTGGAAGCTCTGGTTGCTTGGCATTGTTGTACTTTTGGGGTCTCGAGCCCCTTCAAGATCTTCCAGTTCTTTCTCTGATTCCTTCAACGGGGGACCTATTCTCAGTTCAGTGGTTTGCTGCTGGCATTCGCCTCTGTATTTGCTGTATTCTGGCTGTGTCTCTCAGGAGCGATCTACATCCGGCTCCTGTCGGTCTGCACTTCTTTGCTTCATCCATCTTGTCTAATTGGGTGGCTGTATATGTATGGGCCACATGTGGGGCAGGCTCTGAATGGGTGTTCCTTCAGTCTCTGTTTTAATCTTTGCCTCTCCCTTCCCTGCCAAGGGTATTCTTTTTCCTCATTTAAAGAAGGAGTGAAGCATTCACATTTTGATCATCCGTCTTGAGTTTCGTTTGTTCTAGGGATCTAGGGTAATTCAAGCATTTGGGCTAATAGCCACTTATCAATGAGTGCATACCATGTATGTCTTTCTGTGATTGGGTTAGCTCACTCAGGATGATATTTTCCAGTTCCAACCATTTGCCTACGAATTTCATAAACTCGTTGTTTTTGATAGCTGAGTAATATTCCATTGTGTAGATGTACCACATTTTCTGTATCCATTCCTCTGTTGAAGGGCATCTGGGTTCTTTCCATTTTCTGGCTATTATAAATAAGGCTGCGATGAACATAGTGGAGCACGTGTCTCTTTTATATGTTGAGGCATCTTTTGGGTATATGCCCAAGAGAGGTATAGCTGGATCCTCAGGCAGTTCAATGTCCAATTTTCTGAGGAACCTCCAGACTGATTTCCAGAATGGTTTTACCAGTCTGCAATCCCACCAACAATGGAGGAGTGTTCCTCTTTCTCCACATCCTCGCCAGCATCTGCTGTCACCTGAGTTTTTGATCTTAGCCATTCTCACTGGTGTGAGGTGAAATCTCAGGGTTGTTTTGATTTGCATTTCCCTTATGACTAAAGATGTTGAACACTTCTTTAGGTGTTTCTCAGCCATTCGGCATTCCTCAGCTGTGAATTCTTTGTTTAGCTCTGAACCCCATTTTTAATAGGGTTATTTGTTTCCCTGCGCGCTAACTTCTTGAGTTCTTTGTATATTTTGGATATAAGGCCTCTATCTGTTGTAGGATTGGTAAAGATCTTTTCCCAATCTGTTGGTTGCCGTTTTGTCCTGACCACAGTGTCCTTTGCCTTACAGAAGCTTTGCAGTTTTATGAGATCCCATTTGTCGATTCTTGATCTTAGAGCATAAGCCATTGGTGTTTTGTTCAGGAAATTTTTTCCAGTGCCCATGTGTTCCAGATGCTTCCCTAGTTTTTCTTCTATTAGTTTGAGTGTGTCTGGTTTGATGTGGAGGTCCTTGATCCACTTGGACTTAAGCTTTGTACAGGGTGATAAGCATGGATCGATCTGCATTCTTCTACATGTTGACCTCCAGTTGAACTAGCACCATTTGCTGAAAATGCTACCTTTTTTCCATTGGATGGTTTTGGCTCCTTTGTCAAAAATCAAGTGCCCATAGGTGTGTGGGTTCATTTCTGGGTCTTCAATTCTATTCCATTGGTCTATCTGTCTGTCTCTGTAGCAATACCATGCAGTTTTTATCACTATTGCTCTGTAATACTGCTTGAGTTCAGGGATAGTGATTCCCCCTGAAGTCCTTTCATTGTTGAGGATAGCTTTAGCTATCCTGGGTTTTTTGTTATTCCAGATGAATTTGCAAATTGTTCTGTCTAACTCTTTGAAGAAATGGATTGGTATTTTGATGGGGATTGCATTGAATCTGTAGATTCCTTTTGGTAAAATGGCCATTTTTACTACATTAATCCTGCCAATCCATGAGCATGGGAGATCTTTCCATCTTCTGAGGTCTTCTTCAATTTCTTTCCTCAGTGTCTTGAAGTTCTTATTGTACAGATCTTTTACTTGCTTGGTTAAAGTCACACCGAGGTACTTTATATTATTTGGGTCTATTATGAAGGGTGTCGTTTCCCTAATTTCTCTCTCGGCTTGTTTCTCTTTTGTATAGAGGAAGGCAACTGATTTATTTGAGTTAATTTTATACCCAGCCACTTTGCTGAAGTTGTTTATCAGCTTTAGTAGTTCTCTGGTGGAACTTTTGGGATCACTTAAATATACTATCATGTCATCTGCAAATAGTGATATTTTGACCTCTTCTTTTCCGATCTGTATCCCCTTGATCTCCTTTTGTTGTCTGATTGCTCTGGCTAGAACTTCAAGAACTATATTGAATAAGTAGGGAGAGAGTGGGCAGCCTTGTCTAGTCCCTGATTTTAGTGGGATTGCTTCAAGTTTCTCTCCATTTAGTTTAATGTTAGCAACTGGTTTGCTGTATATGGCTTTTACTATGTTTAGGTATGGGCCTTGAATTCCTATTCTTTCCAGGACTTTTATCATGAAGGGGTGTTGAATTTTGTCAAATGCTTTCTCAGCATCTAATGAAATAATCATGTGGTTCTGTTCTTTCAGTTTGTTTATATAATGGATCACGTTGATGGTTTTCCGTATATTAAACCATCCCTGCATGCCTGGGATGAAGCCTACTTGATCATGGTGGATGATTGTTTTGATGTGCTCTTGAATTCGGTTTGCCAGAATTTTATTGAGTATTTTTGCGTCGATATTCATAAGGGAAATTGGTCTGAAGTTCTCTTTCTTTGTTGTGTCTTTGTGTGGTTTAGGTATAAGAGTAATTGTGGCTTCGTAGAAGGAATTCAGTAGTGCTCCATCTGTTTCAATTTTGTGGAATAGTTTGGATAATATTGGTATGAGGTCTTCTATGAAGGTTTGATAGAATTCTGCACTAAACCCGTCTGGACCTGGGCTCTTTTTGGTTGGGAGACCTTTAATGACTGCTTCTATTTCCTTAGGAGTTATGGGGTTCTTTAACTGGTTTATCTGTTCCTGATTTAACTTCGATACCTGGTATCTGTCTAGGAAATTGTCCATTTCCTGAAGATTTTCAAGTTTTGTTGAATATAGGTTTTTATAGTAAGATCTGATGATTTTTTGAATTTCCTCTGAATCTGTAGTTATGTCTCCCTTTTCATTTCTGATTTTGTTAATTTGGACACACTCTCTGTGTCCTCTCGTTAGTCTGGCTAAGGGTTTATCTATCTTGTTGATTTTCTCAAAGAACCAACTTTTGGTTCTGTTGATTCTTTCTATGGTCCTTTTTGTTTCTACTTGGTTGATTTCAGCTCTGAGTTTGATTATTTCCTGCCTTCTACTCCTCCTGGGTGTATTTGCTTCTTTTTGTTCTAGAGCTTTTAGGTGTGCTGTCAAGCTGCTGACATATGCTCTTTCCTGTTTCTTTCTGCAGGCACTCAGCGCTATGAGTTTTCCTCTTAGCACAGCTTTCATTGTGTCTCATAAGTTTGGGTATGTTGTATCTTCATTTTCATTAAATTCTAAAAAGTTTTTAATTTCTTTCTTTATTTCTTCCTTGACCAGGTTATCATTGAGTAGAGCATTGTTCAATTTCCACGTATATGTGGGCATTCTTCCCTTATTGTTATTGAAGACCAGTTTTAGGCCGTGGTGGTCCGATAGCACGCATGGGATTATTTCTATCTTTCTGTACCTGTTGAGGCCCGTTTTTTGACCAATTATATGGTCAATTTTGGAGAAAGTACCATGAGGAGCTGAGAAGAAGGTATATCCTTTTGCTTTAGGATAGAATGTTCTATAAATATCCGTTAAGTCCATTTGGCTCATGACTTCTCTTAGTCTGTCGACATCACTGTTTAATTTCTGTTTCCATGATCTGTCCATTGATGAGAGTGGGGTGTTGAAATCTCCCACTATTATTGTGTGAGGTGCAATGTGTGTTTTGAGCTTTAGTAAGGTTTCTTTTACGTATGTAGGTGCCCTTGTATTTGGGGCATAGATATTTAGGATTGAGAGTTCATCTTGGTGGATTTTTCCTTTGATGAATATGAAGTGTCCTTCCTTATCTTTTTTGATGACTTTTAGTTGAATATTGATTTTATTTGATATTAGAATGGCTACTCCAGCTTGCTTCTTCTGACCATTTGCTTGGAAAGTTGTTTTCCAGCCTTTCACTCTGAGGTAGTGTCTGTCTTTGTGTCTGAGGTGTGTTTCCTGTAGGCAGCAGAATGCAGGGTCCTCGTTGCGTATCCAGTTTGTTAATCTATGTCTTTTTATTGGGGAGTTGAGGCCATTGATATTGAGAGATATTAAGGAATAGTGATTATTGCTTCCCGTTATATTCATATTTGGATGTGAGTTTATGTTTGTGTGCTTTCATTCTCTTTGTTTTGTTGCCAAGACGATTAGTTTCTTGCTTCTTCTAGGGTATAGCTTGCCTCCTTATGTTGGGCTTTACCATTTATTATCCTTTGTAGTGCTGGATTTGTAGAAAGATATTGTGTAAATTTGGTTTTGTCATGGAATATCTTGGTTTCTCCATCAATGTTAATTGAGAGTTTTGCTGGATACAGTAACCTGGGCTGGCATTTGTGTTCTCTTAGGGTCTGTATGACATCAGTCCAGGATCTTCTGGCCTTCATAGTTTCTGGCGAGAAGTCTGGTGTGATTCTGATATGTCTCCCTTTATATGTTACTTGACCTTTTTCCCTTACTGCTTTTAATATTCTTTCTTTATTTTGTGCGTTTGGTGTTTTGACAATTATTTGACGGGAGGTGTTTCTTTTCTGGTCCAATCTATTTGGAGTTCTGTAGGCTTCTTGTATGTCTATGGTTATCTCTTTTTTTAGGTTAGGGAAGTTTTCTTCTATGATTTTGTTGAAGATATTTACTGGTCCTTTGAGCTGGGAGTCTTCACTCTCTTCTATACCTATTATCCTTAGGTTTGATCTTCTCATTGAGTCCTGGATTTCCTGTATGTTTTGGACCAGTAGCTTTTTCTGCTTTACATTATCTTTGACAGTTGAGTCAATGATTTCTATGGAATCTTCTGCTCCTGAGATTCTCTCTTCCATCTCTTGTATTCTGTTGGTGAAGCTTGTATCTACAGCTCCTTGTCTCTTCTTTTGGTTTTCTATATCCAGGGTTGTTTCCATGTGTTCTTTCTTGATTGCTTCTATTTCCATTTTTAATTCCTTCAACTGTTTGATTGTGTTTTCCTGGAATTCTTTCAGGGATTTTTGTGTCTCCTCTCTATGGGCTTCTACTTGTTTATTTATGTTTTCCTGGAATTCTTTCAGGGATTTTTGCGATTCTTTCAGGCATTTTTGCGATTCCTCTCTGTAGGCTTCTACTTGTTCTCTAAGGGAGTTCTTCACGTCTTTCTTGAAGTCCTCCAGCATCATGATCAAATATGATTTTGAAACTAGATCTTGCTTTTCTGGTGTGTTTGGATATTCCATGTTTGTTTTGATGGGAGAATTGGACTCCGATGGTGCCATGTAGTCTTGGTTTCTGTTGCTTGGGTTCCTGCGCTTGCCTCTCGCCATCAGATTATCTCTAGTGTTACTTTGTTCTATTTCTGACAGTGGCTAGACTGTCCTATAAGCCTGTGTGTCAGGAGTGCTGTAGACCTGTTTTCCTCTCTTTCAGTCAGTTATGGGGACAGAGTGTTCTGCTTTCGGGCGTGTAGTTTTCCCTCTCTACAGGTCTTCAGCTGTTCCTGGGGGCCTGTGTCTTGAGTTCACCAGGCAGCTTTCTTGCAGCAGAAAAGTTGGTCTTACCTGTGGTCCCGAGGCTCAAGTTCGCTCGTGGGGTGCTGCCCACGGGCTCTCTGCAGCGGCAGCAACCAGGAAGACCTGTGCCGCCTTTTCCGGGAGCTTCAGTGCACCAGGGTTCCAGATGGTCTTTGGCTTTTTCCTCTGGCGTCCGAGATGTGTGTGCAGAGAGCAGTCTCTTCTGGTTTCCCAGGCTTGTCTGCCTCTCTGAAGGTTCAGCTCTCCCTCCCACAGGATTTGGGTGCAGAGAACTGTTTATCCGGTCTGTTTCCCTCAGGTTCCGGTGGTGTCTCAGGCAGGGGTCCTGCCGCTCCTGGGCCCTCCCCCACGGGAGCCCAGAGGCCTTATACAGTTTCCTCTTGGGCCAGGGATGTGGGCAGGGGTGAGCAGTGTTGGTGGTCTCTTCCGCTCTGCAGCCTCAGGAGTGCCCACCTGACCAGGCGGTTGGGTCTCTCTCTCACAGGGTCTGGGGGCAGAGAGCTGCTGCGGGCCGGGCCGGTAACTGCTTTTAAATTCCATTAATGCTTATGTATATTTTAGGAAGCTTCTACAGTAGTAAGTTTCCCTACAGTTTTCAAAGGACCCTCAGTGCTACTTGTCCCCCCCCCCAAAGTCCTGCCTTTACCCTGTTCTCCCATATCCCCTCTAAATCTTCTTTTTCTAGTTTCCCCTTCATCTCTCCATAGCACTATAATCTATTTCTCCTTTCTTGGGAGATATTGGAGTCATACATTTAAAGAAAACTGGTTTTCCCTCCCTAACTAGCCAACAAGTATCATCAGCTAGGTGTGAGAGCTCTGGTTTTATGCTGAGCAGTGTCGGCAGTGTTCCAGTCTTCCAATAAGCCAGACTTTGTAGCAGGTATGTACAAACTTGTATTACCTGGGAGAAGGTGAGACTGGAGAATATGAAAAGGAAAGAAAATAATTTTAGGAATTTGCCATCCCAGTGAATAGGACGTAGCTAGCACTCCCACCACTCACTGCTGTATAATCTTAGAAACTTGTTTAGCCCCTCGCTGTGCATTCCCTCACAGAAAATAGAGACAATAGCAGCTGTCTCCTGTGCTTAGTGTTCATGTCCAAGGCAATCATGGTTGTAAACATGCTCAACATCATGCAGGTGGAGCTTGATGGCAATGATTAAGGCACCATGATAACAATGCAGAGAGACTGTTGTTGTTTGAAGCAAGATTGCCATTAACTCTCAATCCTTATAATAAAATGAAACCTTCACTTTGAAAGTATGTAGTTTCAAATACTTCGTTTACTATGAAGGAAACTACATTCTAAGTAGGTAATATGGCTTGGCCTGTAAGGACAAGGTACAGAAGCCAAATAGGTATCTACTCTCTCTACCTTTTGTCTCATTTGCAAAATTATGAGGAAGGAGGAGCTGTTTTCTATTCAACAGTGGGTTGCTCGAAATCTCAGTGAAATCTGTCCTGTCAAAGCAGTTTGAGCCACATAAAGGGGAGACATTAAGTAAACTCAGGCACCAGCCACAGCATATATATTGATTGATTTCTGTGTGAAGAGTGTTGCATTTTGTGCTGAATGGGATCCCGTACACTCATTCTCCAAGGCAGGGAGTTGACCTGGTATAGGTTGACCTGGGTTTTTCTGTAAAAGAATTCCCCAGATAGCTGCTTAAGCAGCTGTTAACCGAAAGAGAAAACTCCTTTCCCGGTACCTTACACTCCCCAGCCTCACGGTGCTCCCAGAATGTCTTCTGTGCTGTGGACTGTTTAATTTATCCTCACCACACAGCCTCTCCTCCGACATGAGAAAGGCTTGAGAACCTGGAGCACAGCCTAAGAACTCAGCTTTGCAGGGTTTAAAAATAAACAAGGGTGGATTGAGTAGCAAGATAAAGCTATCTGTATTTCTTTATAATTCATTTTTAATTTGGTAACCACCTTAGATATTTAATCATGTTTAGATTGCATTTGTATTTTTCCCTGAAAATTAGCAAAGGCTACAAGAGCATCTTGTTCATAAGCTAGCCTTTGTGTTTGATTTTCGCTCTTTCCTCTTGGGTTTGGGGTTGTGGTATGAATGTGGATCCCAGCCGAGCTCCTGATGTGTTATGTATCAGCCATCTATAAGGAGAGAGAGATCTCAGAAAAGTCCCCTGACATTTGTGCCTGTGTGCTCTCTGTAGGTCTCTTCACTCTCTAGTCCCACTTCGACACTCAATATTTATTTTTATTTAAAAATGATATCATTTACATTAATCCAAGTTCTCCCCCTGAATTCCTTTTGGAAATTGAAGAACTGTGAACATGTCTATGCCACTGGATTCTCTGTCTTCATCATTTCACATTCTCTGTAAGTGTACTTGGCAAAGGTGTTTTGTTTTCTGTCCCTCTGTGCTGTGTGTTGCCTGTATGAAGAAGTAAGGACTAGCACTGGAAGTTTAAGACCTCTTGGGCTGCAAAAGAGGCAGTTTGAAAGAATGTCAAGGTGGTATCCTATGAATATGAATTTGGTGTTTAGTACACCAAAACAAAAGTTCTCTTGCAAAAGTTCTCTTGGTTCTAATTGGCTCAGCCTCTGAAACTTGACACTTTAATTGCAATGTTCTTGGACTTTTACCTAGGAGCGATTATTGGAGGGAGCTTAAGCTTTTGCCTATAAGATGGCTGCAGAGAAGAGGCAAGTGCCAAGCTTCAAAATGAGTCCGCCTGGAGCAGAAATCAATAAAAGAAAGAGGAGGAGGAAGAGCAAGAAAAAGAGGAGGAGGACGAGGAGAAGGAAGAGGAGAGGGAGAGGAAGAAGAAGGATAAAGGCAGAAAAGATAATGCAAGATAATGATTGATACAGATAGTTAGACAGACAAATGGATATATAGATGATAGACTGATAGATGATAAATGGATAATAAATAAAAGATAATTGATAGACAGATATCTGATACGCATACATAGATGGGAGAAAGAGATGGTGGATAATTAAACTACAGGTAAATAGCTAATGGAGAAACATATACATGATAGATGAATGATGTAGCTGGTAGGTAAATGTTTGGTAAAAGCATATAACTTACAGATAGACAGACATATAGACAGACAGACACTCAAAATGAAATTAAGTAGGTTATTAGACAGAAAAGTAAGTACTACTATTTTCAAAGTAAAGTTCAAAATAAGGGCCTCAAAAGCATTTACTCTGCTTTATAGTTTTGTAGGGGAAGTTTCCCCTTCTTCCTCAAAGAAATATTACCTGGGGCTTATTAAACAAGGGCTTGAAAAATACATTATGAAACTACCTACAAAGATAGGCAATTTTTATTTGTCTTTAAATTTTAACTGTTTATTAGTCCACTTTTTTAACTTTTATTTGTTTTCTAGGAAATGTGGGTGTGCCACAGGGTGTATGTTAAGGTCAGTGTACAACTTCCAGGAGAAGTTTCTCACCTTACACCATATGAATTCCAAGGATCAAACCCAGGTCCTGAGGCTTGGTGGCAAATGCCTTTAGCACTGAACCATCATAGCAGTTCTGTTAGTTCACTTCCCCACCAGACTCCTCAGCTGTGAGAAGGAAGAAGCCATAGTCTCCACTGGTGAAGGAGTCTGCCTGAGGAAAACAGAAAGAAAAGAGGTAACACTTTAGCACAGCCCCACAGAACAGAGAGGGGCTTTGAACTAGTCTAGAAATCAAAAGCGCTCTATTAAATTTTAGTGCGAAGCTTTTTACCTCCTCATTTTAAAGAGGCCATCTCTCTTTTGACATGGCTGCTGGTTACACACCAATCCAAGTGAAGGGTTATAAATAAACTGTACATGAGGTGGTTGGGGAGATGGCTCAGCGAGTAAGAGAACTTGTGGCTCTTGCAGAGGAACCAAGTTCAGTCCCAGCACCTACTCCAGGCAGCTCAGTTCACAACCATCCACAACTCTAGGTCCTGCCATCCTCTAATCTCTGCAGGCATGAGCAGGCACCTGCACACATCCACATACATTCTTTTAAATCTTGAGAAAGGGAAAAATATGAATTCATGTGACTGAATAAGCTCAGAATCTCGCCCTGAAATCAGCAAGCAGCTTTATTCGGTGTCTTCATTTTATCGAGAACCAAAGCTCGTTAAGAAATCTGCCACAGCCTGCCTTCATAAAATGCACAAGTCTGCAGCTCTCCAGCCCTTCCTTTCCTCTTGAATCTTCGCCACACCCACCCTAGAAACCCAAAATCCATGAGGAACACCCCACACTCCTCAGTTTAGCTTTTCTAAAGCTTCATTCAGTGCCCCCTCCCTGCACCAGCCTCATCTGAGTCAATCACTTCAGAGGGACTCTGTAGCTCATTGACTTTTGGGTAGGGTTGCATCCCAGTGCAACGTGTGAGCATCCCCACCTCCAGTCATCAGGTACACTATCATCGACCGCCCCAGACACAGGCATTCTCTGACTCTCAGATCAGTCTCCCCGGCTCACGTATACATAGGAAGAGGATCATACCTTTTTTCTTGTTGAGATGACTCTTAGATCAACAAAAACAACTTTTTCATAGAAACAGAGCAAAAAATGAAGAGCTGGGAAACACATGGTGTACGAAATTTTGTTTTGCTAAGACATCATTAAAGCCAAGCCTTGAGGATTGTTTAGTTACTTTTTTATTGCTGGGATAAAACACCATGACCAAGCAACTTATAAAAGAAAGCAACTAATTGAGTTCATGGTTCCAGAAATTTAGATTCCACAACGGCGAGAAGATATGGCAGCAGAAACAGCTATGCGCTCACTTCAGAGAGAGCTAACTGGAAATGGCATGGGATCTTGAAACCCAAAAGCCCTCCCCCAGTGACATGATTCCTCCAATAAAGCCATTCCTCTTAATTCTTCCCAAAGAGTTCCACTGACTGGGATGTAGTTACCTTTTGACTCTAGAATTACACATTTCACACACTTGTGCACATGTACATACATATTCTAGTGAGGTCATCACTCGAGAATTAAGGGATATTCCTTCCCTTCATTCATCAGAGTGCCCCCCTTTGCACTGAAACCAGATTAGATAAATAGAATAGGAAAATCAGGTAATTGAATTTATCATGTAGCAGTCGTGAGTTAAGACAAGACAGCTTATAATTAGATGCAGCATGCTCATGGTTAAAATTTAATGAGCTCATTTTCCCTGTATCTGAGGGGTGTGTAAATTTAGCTCAGTGGGATTACTCAGGGCAAAGGTGTTATATAGAGGCAAATTATTACTAGCTGAGTTTGCAAGCTTCCCACTTGCCTCACAAGCCCTTATATCTGAACCTCCTGGGATATAGAGAATCTAGTCTTTTTTTTAATATGAGATTCTGAATTTGGATTCTGTGATCCTATTTTATATTTCCTGTGCAGATTTAATGGAAATTAAACTAAACATAATTATATAAAAATATTGGGAATAGTCTATCCTTCCTTTGAAATGTGTTGATTTAAGTTGTTGGGGCTGCAGATGTCTCAGTGTTTAGGAGTAACTGCTGCTTTTGCAGAGGACCTGAGTTCCCAGAACCCACATCTAGCACCTTTAACTCCAGTTCCAGGGGTCTGGTGCATTCATCTAGCCTCTACGAACATTTATTTCATATGGTATATGCTTACACACACACACACACACACACACACACACACACAGAGAGAGAGAGAGAGAGAGAGAGAGAGAGAGAGAGAGAGAGAGAGAGAGAATGCATTCCTTAAGCTGAAATTTCACAGATAGTTGAATTTTTTTTCTGGGATATTTTAGCTCAGGGAAATATTTTCAGAGATAACCAGCTGAAATAGAAAAATAGGAAGCAGTTGTGAGGAGAGCAAGAATCTGAATAGTTACAGAATAGAAAATTAGGTAATTGAATTTATTATGCAGCAGTAGTGAGTTAGACAGGATGCTGAGGTCAAGGGTCAACACTGGGGTATATAGAGCATGTTACCTCTGTGAGAGCATTCATGCTAGCCTTTTCTGCTGGCTTTGTTTCCCTTTCTGAATAAGTATTCCCTTCTGTTGCTTTTAGCTCTCAAATTCTAATAGCAGTGATGATAATGTAAAAAATGTCTTAAAAATTATTTGAAGCTATAACAATATAAAATACTTTCAGAAACACTATCTTCATTTTTGTTTTACTTTATTTAAGTCATTTTAAATAGTAGATTGTAATTGTATTGGTCTCTTTCTCACATTTTGTTTAATGTTATTTCCTCTGACTTGAAAACACACACTGTATGTCAAAAATACCTGAAAACAGAGATTAAAAATGGAAACATAATACAACCTTAACTCTAATGATTCCAGCAAGACCTGTCCAATAAAATGATTTATCAGTCTTGTTGTCCTTTGTTATATAGAGGGTTATTTGTTAGTTTTCTCAAAGGAAGGAGGTGGTCTGAATTTTGTACTGTTTTGTGTTTCTGCCTTGCATCTTATTCAAGCATTCCTAGCACTGCATATACATTTAAGTGTTAAAATTTTATTATTTCTATGTCAGAAATAATAATGGTTTTTCCTACAGAATGGGAACATCTTCTTTGGAGATCATGCAAGAAGGAAAAAATTTCCCAGAGTGCTCACAAGTCCTGTCACTCTGAGACTGTCTATTGATCTAAGACTCCACTCCTTCAATACTTACCCAGGCACCATCTTCACAATAAAAATAAGAAAGAAGCCTCATGGTCATCCAGGTCACATGGAATCAGTCCTAAAGATGAGAGGCTCAAATACTGTCTGTCCACTAGCAAGACTTTCATTAGTCACACTCTAGATTTCTCTGGCAGTACAGGAGAAGACACATTCCCTGCAAGGAGAAGGAAGTCTAAGCCACAACGTATTGCCTATGAGAAACTGTCTTGATTCATGATTAATGTAGGCTTGCCCAGTCCACTGAGGGCGACGCCATTCCTAGGCAGATGATCCTGGAGTGTGTAAGGAAACTAGATTAACTGTGAGCCCCAGAGCAAGCGAGCGAGTAAGCCAGAGAGCAGTGTTGCTCCATAGTTGTTACTTTAAGCTTCTACTTTGAATTTCAGCCCTGATTTTCCTCAATGACAAAGTATAAGCCAAATGAGTTGTTTCTTCCCTAAGTTGCTTTAGTTCAAAGTGGTTCACCCCAGAAACAGAAGGAAATGAAACAGAGGGAGGAATCTACATGTTTAAGAATTCAAAAAATTATCCGTGACTCCCAGAACCTGGGAGAGAGCTTTGAGGGTCTTTCCTTCTGTGGTTCCTTCTATAAGTCCACAGAAGGAACCATACCTGAAGACACTTTAACTTCAAACTTCTGGTCTCTTTGCTGGTACCATGAAAAAGTACTGACTTTGTTCTAAGTCACATAGTCCGTGACAGTCTGCTATAACAAGCATAGCAAGTTACAACTATCATCCTCAGGACTGATGACTTACTGAGCCATCAGCATTAGGCCGTGCTATGGTGCCATATCAGATAACAAAGCAATATAAAGACTAAATCATTCGCAGTGCCTCTATTTGCAGACATTGACATTCAGAGACTTTTTCCCCATGAGTTTATTTATTTATTTACTTTACATCCCAATTGCAGTTCCCCCCCCCGCCCTCTTTCCAGTGGCTCCTCCTCACCTAGTCCCTCTCTCCATCCCCATCCCCTTCTCCTCCGATAAGGCAGAGGTCCTCCTGGGTAACAATACCCCTCCGCCCACACCCCCAGTCCCGTGTGCATCAATTCACCAAAGGTCTAGGTACAGCCTCTCCCACTGAGGCCAGACAAGGCAGCCCAGTAAGAAGAGCAGAATCCACAGAGGCAGGCAACAGAGTCAGGGACAGCCCACACTCAGGTTGTTGGGGGACCAGCATGGAGACCAAGCTGCGTATCTGCTATACGACATTTAGAGATTTATCAAAGCTTCACAAAAGGAAAGCACTGACATTCATACCCATTCCCTCTGATGCCAAAAATTCTTCTGGCCATTCCCCTGTGGTTTCTTAATCACGAAGCTGCTGGAACAGTAGTAGTGAGTGGAAACATAGAACTTTGTTATGTAAACAGCTGTGAAGCCAGCCACACTGGAACATGCCAGATACCAGTGCCAATTACATAACAAGAATATTGCAATTTCAGAGAAATACCTGGTTAGCACAAAGCTTTGTTTGAACTCTTACCAGCTGAACAAGTTCAAAGGAGGTTTTCAGGGAAATGGGACATGTTGGGCAAAGGCATGGAGGCTAAAGAGACTAGGGCCAAGTTTTACCAGTACCATCTGACGAGGGGAATGACTGCGAGTCTTTTCCAAAGGCGAGCTTGATCCTGTTCCCTACACTGGTGTCTTAGTCATGATTTCTAGTCCTGCACAAACATCATGACCAAGAAACAAGTTAGAGAGGAAAGGATTCATTCAGCTTACACTTCCACTTTGCTGTTCATCATCAGAGGAAGTCAGGACTGGAACTCAAGCAGGCCAGGAAGCAGGAGCTGATGCAGAAGTCATGGAGGGATGCTACCTACTGGCTTGCTTCCCCTGACTTGCTCAGCTTGCTTTTATATAGAATTCAGGATTACCAGCCAGGGATAGCACCAACCAGAATGCGCCCTCCCACCCCTGATCACTAGTTGAGAAAATACCTTACAGTTGGATCTCATGGAGGCATTTTCTCAAGGGAGACTCCTTTCTCTGTGATAACTCCAACTTGTGTCAAGTTGACACATAAAACCAGCCAGTACAACTGGGTTCTAGCGTTAACATAGCCTTCCCCCCACTCCAACCCTCGTTGGAGTGTGTGTCTGTGTGTGTGTGTGTGTGTGCGTGTGTGTGTATATACATACGTGTGGAGGCTAGAGGTCAACATTAGGTGTCTTTCTCTTTTCCCCTCCCCTGTATTTTTTTTTGAGGCACAGTCTCTCAGTGAACCCAGAGCTCACCTATTCAACTAGGCTGGCAAATCAGCACCAGATCCGCTCTCTCCATTTCCTAGAGGAGGGAATTACAAATGTGCATCACTGCTTTTTACATGGGTACTGTGGCTCTGAACTCAGATCTTTTTATACAGAAAGTATTCTGCTGACTGAGCCATTTCCCCAACCCCAGAGCCCACTACTCTAATGCTCAAATCCAGTTACACACAGTGAGCAGGTCTTTCCCATGGCCTCCTTATAGATAACTAACACTGCAGGACAACTTATAGTCTAGAGAAGCTGCCAACAGAGATCTTGGGCATGAAGGACAACTAGCTGGCTGGGGGTGGGGAGAGAGTTGTCACCAGGTCTTGCTGTTTGCCTGAAGGAGACCATCATGATTGAGAGGACATCCCTCAGTTTAGAAAACTGGAAAGTCGTATGACCATCATCAAGGTTGGATGTGAATATGCCTTCAAATAAGTCGAGTCTGAATTTGCTAGTTGTAGTTCATAGACATGGTCACCAAAACGAATTTACATCTATCGTCTTTTGAGAAATTTGAGTCCTTCGAGGCTACTATGAAATATTGTATTCCCCAGTTGTAAATCTTTAAAAAACAGCTTTCAATTTTAAGGTTCCAGTCATGCTTTATAATACAGTTATCGACAATATCTGATGTATTCTCCTTCTTCGTCTTTTATACAGAAGTAAGTCTGAAGCTCAGAGAGGTGTGGTAATTTATCCAGAGTCACACAGCAATGAAGGCAAGACAGCCAGGATGAAAACTGAAACCTTAGTCTAGGTCTTAGAGGCTAAAGAGTCTGATGAGGCCTATACCCATTACCTTAACTAAGAAGACATCATGCATGGAACTCTTGCTCCCAGATAAGTGAGGGAAAAATAAAGTCCCAGAGGCTAAGAGACAGGGTAAACCAGCATGCACTAAATCACCAAGCACCACCAGCTACCTGAGAGCAGCATGCTTATGGTCAATTTTGGATTTCAGGGTCATTCTCCATAGAGGTTTTCTAGTGACCAAAGAAAGGCACCAAGAGATGCCTATATGAAAAGTCCTAAACAAAAGGCAACATTTGCCAGTCAGTCGGTCGGTCGTTAACCAGAGGTCTGCGGCTTTGGGGCTTTTGTATTGAACTTAGAAACCTAAGGAAACATGGCTTCTGTTTCTGAAGATCCACCTGCACGCAGTGCTCCACTGCCACGCCTAGGGGGCGCTCTAGCCGTGCTCAGCGGCTTGAAAGTAGAAGCCATTGCCAGCAAAACAACGTGAATTAACAGCAGATGGGTGTTTTGGCTCAATTTTCTTAAGCATTTTGAGGGAAAGACGCAACACTTTTAAAGAGGAGTTTACAAAAACCTTCCTCTTAGTGATCCACACAAATACTTTCGAAATACCGTCAATGGACAATTTCCTCTCTGCTTCCCTAGAAAATTGGTTTTGTTTTTTGAGTCTGCCCTCAAAGTCCTGAAGATGTGTCTCTCTCTTTTGATGGCATATGGTAAGCTTTAATGGTTGCAGATTATCACTGTCTCCTGATTGAAATGGCTGCTTGCAAGGACCCATTTTATCCCTGCTCTCTTTTGCCCTGTAACGCAGCTGCGTGATAGATCCAAAGCAGCAAAGTCTGTATGCCATAGCAAAGGTGCTCACGTGGAAATCGGGGCATTGTATCTGCTCTTCAGCTGAGGGAAGCTCCCCAGCAAAGCATAGCTGCCAAGCGGAATAATCAGTCCCTCAATTCCAATCACTGTGGGTCAGGAAGACACCTCTGTCTCATCCTCACCCCAAAATTCCTGAGTCCTGCACAGGGGACAGCAGGCTTCAGGCCACTGTTAAACTGAGTCCTGCACAGGGGACAGCAGGCTTCAGGCCACTGTTAAGACACTGTCATGCCCCCGATGAAAAAAATTACAATATTCAAACGAGGCAAAGGAAACTCAACTGGTTAAGATGGAGAGACAGTACTATGTGAGTTGAACATTCTTGCTGACCATACACAAGACCTGCACAGGTTCGAGCCAGATTGGGGTCCCAGTACTGAGAAGGGAAAAATGAACTCAGGTCCCACCCCTAACCCAGAAGCTATTTGTACCTGATACCCACCTGCAATAGGAAAGTCAGTTTTTCCAAACCTCTCCCAGGCCAAGCTGGACCCTATTCCCAGGAAGAGTTGACCAACACAAAACAAACTCTGTGGAGTGTTTTTAAGGGTTTTTGTATCATTTTGTTCTGTCTGGGCGTATTTTTTTGTCTTTTTTGTCCTTTTTGTTTGTTTGCTTTGATATTCATTTATGGCAGGTTTCTTTTTGTTTCTTGGTGTTTTGGTGTTTTGGTTTTTGGTTGTTTGTTTTGGAGAGAGAACAAAATTGGATGGGTAGGGGCAAGCAGAGAGGATCTGGGAGGAGTTGAGGAAAAGAAAACACATAATTAAAATATACTGTATGAAAAAAATGCCTTAAGATTTTTTAAAACAGGCTTGAAAACAGTATTGTAGGTATGAAACCAAACAGGTTAGTTGTCGCTACTAATATTAAAGAGAGAGAGAGAGAGAGAGAGAGAGAGAGAGAGAGAGAGAGAGAGAGAGAGAGAGAGAGTGCATGCACGCTGACACACTCCCATATGAGCTCACCCACGTATAAACACACTGCCTCCCTCATCCAGAAGGACTAGGCTCTTCTGTGTATGTTTGCATGTGTGCACAATTCCAGGGAAGATTTTGCTGCACACAAAGCAGCCTGCCCTGCCCCCACTGTGGAAGAAGCAGGTCCCCCGGGATTAAGCAAGAAAGAATTGTTCATAGACAGCAGAGGCCAGAGAACAATGCAGACCCCTACGACAGACACAGTGGCAGCCTGCTAGCCTGGGTGGGGGCCTAACCACATGGCCACTGCAAAGGAGCTGGTACTGCCATCCCTGTAAGAAACTAAAGAGGACTCAAATTAGCAAGTGCTGTGATTAGGTGGTTTAGGAGACAGAATAGACTGGGGAGGGTGAGGGCCTGGATCAACTGAGGGCTTGTATTTACATCATGAAGATGATTCAAACTGTTCCCTACAGGAATATATACCTACTGATCTGTTTAAGGGGAAACAATGGAGCTGTCTATAGTGCAGTGTCCTCTCCGAGAGAAGAAATTGAGGTTGTCCAGTTCTCCAAAACAATCTTAAATTAACATACAATTATTGTAGGTGACCTCTGGTGAAATTATACATTTTAATGTTTTTCAGTGCACTGGACCAAAGACTTGGCAACTCTAGATTTTCCAAATGCCAGTCTTAACTCAGTGTGCCCTGTATCTTCTTTTCGGATGTTTCAGATAATCCACCAAACATTTAATGAGCTACCTCCTATTAACTTTTTGTCTGCTCCCCAACTTCTCCCGGAGTTTATGAAAACTTCACCGCTTCTCTTCAGACATTAAGTCTTTTTTTACAGGTCATCTCTCTACCTCAGAAGTCCTAGAACACAAGCAAATACTTGATAGGCTAGTTTTGTTTGGGTTCTTTCTTTCTTGAAAAATTTAGATTAAATTTTCCAAAGTGAGTGGCTTCCCATCAAAGATGTCCCTAGGAGTCTACAGCACCGAACTACCAGCCATGGCCTGTCTGTCTGCCTTCCCACTAACTCTGACTATGTGTTCATGTATGGCTTGAAGCAAACAACCAGGATTTTTCTTTTTGTCCTAAGACTTGGCCTCACTAGACTGCCTTCTTCAGGGCTTTGACTAGAGGGCGGGATGCTTGGTAGGACAGGACAAAGATCCCCATTGCACCTTAACTCATATTTTGAAGAGCCAGAGAGTAGATTTGTGTAGCAAGGCTTTGGCGTGCAAGTCCACACAACCTCACAGGACCAAAACGCAATAACACACCAAACTGTCCAACCAAGGGGACCGGGTGCTCCCTAATCAATTCAGATGGGAACTGTCACCTCTGGTGGAGTCACAACACTGAAATCTCGGGTGGGATTCTGACACATAAAGAGGGAAATGAGGCAAAAATGTGGCAAGAACACAACACAATATAGTCACACTGTTTCAGTTGTCACTAAGTACTTGGCTCTCTGGAACAACCTGAACACATTAGAAAAATCACCCTGGTGCCTCTCGTATCATTTAAAGACTTGCCTGACATCGATCTCTCTTTTAACTGAAGTGATTCAGTCACTCACCTGACCAAGTGAAGCCCCACCTATACACTGGGACTCCTATGGGCATTGGAAGAAAGATTCCCATTTCCATGTGTGCCATGATGGTATGTGAAAATGTCCCTAAACTAAAGATGACTTGCTGTAAGTAAATTCACAAACATGGGGCCTAGAAATCCCTTTCAGAAGCCACAATGAGAAAAATCACATCTCCATGTGACGTACTAACCAAAGAGCTAGAGCACTATGGCACATTGGATGAGCCTTGACAGGTAGCCCAGCACCACGTGGGAGGCATGGGCTGTCTTTGCCTTGTAGTTATCTTGGTTGGTCCAACCTCACCAAGGAATGGCTTTTTTCTCTCTCTCTCTTGGATGATTCATTTCAGCTATGACTTTAAAATAGGTAGCAGGTTGTCATGATGGTTCAGTCAGAAAGTGTATTTGCCACCAAGCCCGATAACCTAAGTTTGGCGCCTGGAAACCCCATGGTGGAAGAAGAGAACCAGTTCCTGCAAGTTATCCTCTAACCTCCACACATGCACTGCCACCCACCCACTAAGCCACAATAAATAATAAAACGATAAGAGAAATGTAAAGGAAAGTCAGGGCTGACCACTCCAGCTTCTGCCTTGAACTGACCTCTTGGTGGATGGTCCTCTCTGAGGCCTGCAAGATTGGAATGGGTCATCCGAGCTCTGGGATCGGAAAACCAAAAGGAGCTTTGCCCCTCCTGGATTTCTGGAGGTATTATGGCCATACAAACCTGGCCTCGGTGATTGTGTGTGTGCTCTCTGATGTTTGTCCCTATCCTCCGCTGTATTGATTCCCATCCAAATGGTTAGACTTGAACAAGCCTTTTAAAACGTGAAATAATAGGCTGCTCGTATCCTGCAGGAAACCAGACCATTCGGCCACAATTGGAGCGATTTTCCAGCAAAGTTGATGCATTTGCACCTCACCCGACTGAGCAGAAATTAACCCCCATTCGCCAACTGACCCCACACACCCTCCTCACCCCACTGCACTCCAAGATGTTTGTTTTGCTATGTTATTCACTTCGGTTGCTATGCACTTAAGTATTTAAGCTGCCAGCTCCAAGCAACCAGGAGGACCTGGTGATTCATCCATTTCACCGGTTCTGTATCACTGGGTGAACATGAGATAGGTTTCAGGTAAGTAGAGTCTCTCATTACTGATCTAAAAGGAAGCATTGTCTCTGCTTTGATTACTCAAGGTGTCCAGGTAAATTCTTATAGGCAAAGCTCAAATGCCTTGTAGTTTTTGTGAGTAGTGTACAGTTCCTGTGTGTAGTTGAGGGAACTCATGAACATATTTGAAATGCCTTCTGGCATCCAAGAAGCATCGAGGATTATACTTAAATAAAGTATGCTTGCTTTAAAATAACTAAATTCTAGGTTGCATCACTTTCTAATATTGTGTGGCACATAGTACTTTCCTAATTGCAGTTTAAACCCAATTAGTAGGTAGTCCAAGAGTTCAACAAATATATTGAAAACAATGATGTCATAGATACAGGACCCATCATCTAAGCCATGCTCAGAGAGGTGGGAGAATTTCCTGCCTTGATAGCTGTCAGGACCGTGTCAGGACCATGGACAGAGAAGGTATTGCCTGAATCCCTAAAAGGGGTGTGCCACCTCTGCTGTATTCATGGAAGCAAAAGACAGAAAGCCACAGAAACACAGCAACAAAAGTCTCTGACTTCTCAGGGCTAATTAGATTCTTGTTACATTAAGGATTTCTATTATCATTAAAAATACGAAGTCAGTAAGAACTTTGTTCCACCCTGCTCTTCACTGAAAAGCAAAATATGATGCAATTGTCAAATATATATTTTAATCATGATGAAAACCTTTTGTTTTAGTATGCATCCTCTGTAGAAGCAAGTGAAGCAATTAATTTGGGAAGTAGGTCTTTCCTACTATTGATTCCAGATGATATTTTGTCTTCATGTAATATGATACAAATATGCAGATGTTAATGGTATGCCTAGGTATTTCCTGATATTCATGTATGAAAACCACAATATAGAGCTCATTCTTTCTAGAAAATGAATGGCAAGATAACTATAGTTGAATTCTGGGCATTAAACATTTTTATAATCTTTCTGCTTCCAAATAACACATCTTTTCTCTCCACAGTGCTGCCCAGAAAGAAGGGAGCAGCTATTAGGACAAAATACAAGAAGAAGCAAAGAAGAGGCTTCATTACAGACTGTCATATTCTGTCATTCATTTTCAGTCAGTACTGAGAAATATGTTTCTTTCCATATTCATTATGCATTCCTGAGCACATGTTTGCCACTGACACTTGATCTTTCTTGCTAAGGGAAGGAATTGATGATGTAGGTGATATCAAAATAAGATATAATCTCCAAGCCTCGCTCACTTTCATTTGAATAATAATTGTTACAGGGTGTCCCCACTAAGCATGTTAGCAAGCACTATCAGAGTGAGTCCCCATTTCCAGCTAGACAGAAGCATGCTGATCCAACTTGGCCTAGGGCTACTGAGTCACCTAATGACAGCAGCTTTAATTTAAAATGCATTGTGTGGGTAATAGACCTAGTGGATAATCCACTTGTGGATAATTGGGAGTGTATCTGTGCCCGCATTTTAGGATCTAGATATTTCATAGAGGTCCTGTAACATAACATGTCATAAAATAACCTGTTCGTAGTGCAGGAGGATGCATTAAAATCAATAAGGTTTTGCAAGCCGTGCATATGATAGATTGTATGAAATATAATTAGTATTGGAAAATTGCTGTGAAATCTTTGGCTCTTTGTGCTTAAATGACCAAGATGTTTTCCACTGGGGACTCCTGTTTTAGAGAAACCCGGTGAAGAGACAGCAAAGGATTAAATAACAGTCACTGCCCTGGTTTTTAAGCAAGTGAAGCCTCTTGTTCTGTTCAGAGGAATGCAGGAATGTATCACTAGCCACACCATGACAGGATGGTACTACCTGGGATAAGGTGAAAAGCGGCTTCAGCAGCCCTTGGACTGGAATTTTTCTCTCCTATATCTGTTCTGCTGGGAATAAATGACAGAATGCTGACATCCCTTAGGCTAAGATTTTATAATGGACTCCCCAAAAAAACCCTTCATTATGAAATAAGACTGTATGATGACATAATTTAGGTTCTCAGTTCTACATAGACACATGGACTATGTCACACACACACAGGCAGACATATACATGCACACAGGTATACACACAAGCACATAGGCATACAGGCACACAGGTCCGCACACACATACACACTCAAGCACACAGACATACACACGAACACACATACATGCACATACAACACAAGCACACACACAGACACACACAGACACAGACACAGACACACACACACATACATGCACACAGGTGTACACACAAGCACATAGGCATACAGGCACACAGGTGCACACACACAATACACACTCAAGCACACAGACATATACACAAACACACATACATGCACACATACACACATAAGCACACACACACACATGCACACACACACACACACACACACACACACACATGCACACGCATGCATACACAGTCCAGAAGATGCTTGGAGAAAGATGCACAGAATAGATGCATTTTTTTTCTTTCTCTCTTTTTAACCTCATCTGTTCATTCCTGGGTCACACAAGCATTGTGCTGAGTCTGGGTGAAAACACCCCTTTGATGGAGGGTACATGCTGAAAGGGAGAATTCTGAATTATGTTCTCTAAATTATCTAAGGCTTGGAGAGCAAGTATTGATTTTTAAAATGACTGAGCCAGGCCTCATACTGCAGAGCTCCTTCCCTCCCCTCTTCCCGTCCATCCTCCTCCCCTGCTCCCTGCAAGAGCCCCAAAGCACAACGAGAGATCTCAGGCACCACGCAGCCACTGCTAGGCCCTAGGCTGGCATTGTTTTAAATAATCAGAAAGTCGTCCATCAACCAAAGAGCCACTGGAATGAGTATGTGGTAGCTGGAGACACGTTTTATCTGTTCACAGGTTCCACTGTGTGAGGTAGGAGGGGAGTTGGGAGACTAGTGGACTGATTAACTAACACTCTCTGGAAACCGTGGGCTGTTAAGGTGTTTTCTGCTTCAGAGAAAACCAGGAGACATCTATTTGTATAGTCAAGCACTCCGTCGGCTCCAGGCAGCTGTGGGATTCAGACCTCTCTCACAGTGGAGAGCTGAAGTCTGCTCTGTGATCGCTTCCCCTCCTTCTTGAACAGTTTATTAGATGCATTGTTGTTCTGGAGTACTTGTGTGTGCAAACATCAGGGTAAGCATATGCTTACCACTGTGCCTGGCTCTCTTGGATTGCTACTAGACGTTAATGATAAAGAAGAAATGAATACCATGTTATTAGTATCCACTTGTCGGGAATGTCAATAGGCTTCATTTAATCAGTACTGGTGACGAACACAGTGAGTACGCCATCACATTAAGTGAGCTGACACGGGGAGTCTGCGTTAGAGCCTTTTGAGGATGCGGCTTTTGGATCTGAAGGGATAACTGGATGAGCTTAAGGCGGAGCTGTGTGTAGACCCCTCACATAGGAGGCGTGAAGCCCCATGTTTGATCCCAATACCACATAAACCAAGCACGGTATTACATGCTTGTAATCCCAAAGCTGCAAAGGCAGAGGCAGGAAGATCAGGAGTTCAAAGGTATTCTCAGCTATACGACAAGGCCAAAGAGACCTGTACGAGACCCTGTCTAGATAAATAAATGAATGAATAAACAGACAAACGGAATTCCCAGGTATGTACAGTGATTGCACCACTCTTTTCCTGAATAACCTGGGGTAGCAAAACTTCAACGCTCTATCTTTATCCATAACTAACAAAAGCAGATGACTTCACTAGCAAACAAGTTCTCAAGCCTAGCGCAAGCTTTATGCGACACCAAAATCAGCAGTGAGCCTTTCACAGCTGGCTCTCTCAGGTCCTTCTTCCAAACAAGCCCCCCACTTTCTTCATGGTTTTTTTTTAATGGTTTGATTCCTTGGCTTGCTGTAGCTGGAAGTACAACAATGGAATTTCTCTCATAGAAACTCTCCCATTTATTTTTTTTCCCTTGGCCTTTTGAAGGAGATGCGATTGAGTGATGGCCCTGATTTCATTACCGATTCCTCCTGGAAAAGGGCAAGTTTACTAGGTCAAGGTTGAAACACCAAGTCATGGGCTAAGAAGAAACTTAATCTCCCTCTAAATCACTCTGCAACTCAGGAGTTATTAGACTGGAGACAGTTCTACACAGAACAGAGTCAAGTCCAGGGCTGGCCCTTTTCCAGTGAATTTGGGCAGTTAGATTTAGCCAAATAGATAATTCACTGCCTCCTGCCAAAGGAGAGTGGTTTGAATGATGTAAGAGACATAAAGTTTAGGATAACATAAATCCATGTAGCCTAAAAGGAAAATTCCGTTTGGAGGATATTTTATGCATAATTTATTTTCCTATTTAATACTCATATTCTCTTCCTGTGTTTCTTAAGGTATTGATTGGCATCAACCAAAGGGCTCTGATTGAAAAGGCATCTGGGAAGAAACGTGTTAAATATAATGAAGTTAAATACAATGAGTAACTACAGATTTTAAATTTTTTTTATAAAAAAAAGCAAACAGCAAAAAAAAAAAGACAGGCGTCATTTAATAAATGCTTTAATGAGCTTAGTTTAGCCACTCTGAGGCTTGAGACAGATATCAAAATATCATGTAGTCCCCTATAAATAAACACAATTCTTATTTTTTAATTATTATCTATATAAAATGATAAAAGTATAAGATAAAATTTTTAAAATACATCAAAATTGAATGTGTAAAACACAAATTAGATAATTAGACAACAGTACTGAGTCTCTGGAAGAACATGCTTTAGGCTGTCAGTTATTAAAATACTAATTTAGAGTAACTTCAGTACAAAAGAAAATGTCACTTTTGAAAAAGAAATAAGTAAAACAGATAATGGGGGAAAGTCATGACCATGACCAAGGTGTGACCTAGGAGGGGCCCAGGACACTGGTGACACACTCAACCTAAAATCATTGCAGGAGAGTTTGTTTACAAAGACACTAATAATTAAAGCCCCCAGCAGAAACAGGAAAAGAGGATAGCCAGAGTCTGCAGAAGACTGTTATTGTGTCAGGGACAGAGAGGGGCACAGGGCAGAGCACTCTGACCCCACTCTTCCCCTCCCCTTCCAGTCTCCTGCTGGGCCTCCCCAGCTGGAATCCAGGCATACAACCCTGTGGATGTCAGGCAAAAGAGAGGGAAGTGAGGAAGAAGGAAAGATCTGAAGAGTAGACAGGCTTTAGTATGAACTCAAGGCTCAGAAGCCACTCAGAAAGCAGGCGCATAGCCTGTGTCCATTTCCTCCAAAATATCTATTAATAACTATAGGAGGTTCAGCATACACCTAACTAAATGGGTTAGCAAGCTGGTGGATTGCTTGAAATCAAGGGTGCTCCCCAGTATTAAATATATAAAATATGCACATAAATTATACGACCTGCATTCTAAACTTAGTGTGTTTCTGACTTACCTGGAAAGGGTGTGGCCCATGAAGACTAGTCTCAAAATGAAGGACAAGGAGACAAAACTCTGTTACAGGCAAAAATTTAGAAAGAAAAAAAATACTACAGTACGACAGACAAACTAGATGATAGAATTTGAACTGTGCAGCCAAGGGTGAGTTTGAACTAAAAGAAACCAGCTTCTCCAGCAGAAGTTTCATCCACAGAACTGAAGGAAGGGATTCTGCCGCTCCCTGGAGTAGAAAAGCACTCAGAAAACAAGATAAGAATCAGGATAAGAATTAGTTAAAACTACAAACATCTGTGTTCCTTTCCTAACTACTAGACCTCGAACTCTCCTCACAAAAGGAATTGTTTCCACTCCCTCATCTTCCGAAGAAGTGGTCACTGATAATTCAATTTCCAAAAGTTCTTTGCCTAATGCCAGCCAGGGCAGACACACTGGAAAGTCTGGCTGGGTAATCACACGAGTTATTCTTATTATAGTGACAAAATACCTGAGGGAAACAACTTAGAGGAGGACGTGTTTGGGCTCTCAGTTTGGAAGGGTGTGGTCTGCTGTGGTGGGAAAGGCACAGTTGCACTGGGAGCAGGAGGTATCTCATGGCCTGGATGTAACCCACAGGGTTCACTCCTCAATGGCCTTTTCTAAAATAAGGCCCCATGTCCTGCAGGCGTGCCTGACTCTGCCATTGCAACCCAAGACTTCCACCTGCAAGTCAGTCGTGCTCTAGAACCATATAAAAGAAACGTTTCATGTCTAAAGTAGATACACTATTTTGCATTAGGTCTCATCTATTCCTATCTCAGACCACAGGTTGGAGGGGACCAACAGGCTCCACAGTCCCCCATAACAACATCACCAGCTGGGGACCAAGTACTGAAGCACTGTGGGAACATCCTGCACTCAAACCACAACATTAAGGAGAAAGGATGCTTGGCAATTTACATTTTCAGATTTGGTATTTTCTGAAAGCAGGAAAGAACTTCAAGGGGTGAGGGGGGGGCTATACAGAACTTGAAAAAAAAAACATTTAAGGCCATCCAGAACATGTTCCCGATTTGTTTCCCAGCCTATCCTGTTCTGTCGCACCCAGGTTTCTGCCGTATCAAGTACCCTGTCAGCTGAGTACATCTGGACAGCCTGCAGGTGCTGGCCCAGGGCATCTGCCGGAGTCTTCCTTACCTGTGTAGTGTCTCCAGTTCCATTGTCTCTGTCAGAGTCCCCCCCACATCTGAACCATGTATGAGTTCTCTTCCTTCCATAGCATTCCCCAAGGCTGGGCAGGAGACACTCCCTTCTCTGAGCTTGAAGTACACTAAGATGTCATATCCACCTGTGATTACTTTGCTTCATAAAAGTCACGCCATTGGAATGAAGTCAGTCAAGACCCTCTGGCTAAAGAAGCATAACCCTTTGATTATCAGTAAAGCAAAATACATGAACATTGCTGGTCACAATGAACCTAACACAAATGACCCCTGGTACACTGTAGATTTGCATTCCCACGTTTCCCCAACGTTCCCCATGGTTGTGCCTTAACCCTGCCTCAAAGTCTACCCACATACCTGTTTACTTCACATACTTCTCAACAGGTAACGTGAAATTCCATGTCCATATCAACTATATTTCCTTAGTTCTTGTGTGACTTTGATTGTCTTCATGTCTCCATAATTCTCTGCTAAATTGAAAATGCATCACCATTTTAGATAACAGACTCCTCCCCATCCTTCTTAAAGCTCTCTGAGATCACTTGGCTCCTGTCATCCACTCCCTATCTACAAACCTTACAATAACCTATTCACCTTAACCCTACATGGAGTAAACCAAGCACATCTTAAATGACTGTGCCCCCCCAGTAGCATGCATGCTCATATTTTAATTATGAAGGCAGTAATCACAGTAATCTATTAGATGTTGTTTTAAAAATTGTCCCATTTCCAATTTGCAGAATTAAGGTAGTCAAATGGGTACCCAAAAAATTCATTCACAGAAATTGAGTAATTTGTATAAAAAGCTGACCCCAAAGTATCCTTCCCCATCTGTACTTTCAGCAAGAACATGTAGAAAACAGATTTCCTGTCCCTGCCTCTTTCTGGGGCCTTCCACGACCTATGCAGTTTATGTGGACAAAATCCTCCTTCTTAAACCTCTAAGAGCTGGACCATTAGTCCCATTACACTGGCTAAATCACCACTCACCAGCAGGTAAACAACCCTACACTATAACAGGCTGCAAGCTGATTATGAGTGTCATTTGCAAAGGTGGAGCCCTTCTGAGGGAAATCTCTGTTTTATTAGCATAAAGAGGTCTAAAGAGCACTGGCCAAGGCCAGGAGGCCCTGTGTGGTCCTTGGGGATTCCTGTTGATTTATGAGCTCCCAACACATTCACCTCCGACGTCACAATTCATCCTTGTGTGAAATACTCTATTATTCCTCCACCCAGGAGGAATGGAATATGATCGCTTAAGCAAGATAGAGGCAGTAACTGGCTTTACAAAAAGTCTCAATGCCAAAACCAATTAAGCTGAGAAGCTAATGGGCAGAGGAGAGACAGCCACATGAACAAAAGCAACTGGGAGAAGCCAGAGGCATTTTTAAAGTGTCAGTTCCATGGTCACTGGGGACCAGGCTCAAAGCATGGGTAAAACCACGTAGCTGCTTGGATATGGAAGAGAGAGTTTGAGCTTTGAGAGAAACCAACATGCTAATAAATGCTGTCCCTCCACCATGAAGCCGTGTGACATCCTTGCATCACCACAATGAATATCGCCTCAAGTTTGGGTCAGGCATCCTCTAGTTGAGATAACAGCTGACTTCAAAGCTCTCCCCTTGAGTTGGTTAGCAAGACTCACATGGAAAAGTTGAGCATGGTAGTGCAATCTTCTTAGCCTCACTGCTGGGTAGGTAAAGACAGAAGCATCCCTAGCCATCCCCAGCCAGCCAGAGTGGCCTACTCAGCAAGTTCCAGGCCAGTGAGAGACCGTGTCTCAAAACACAAGGTGGACAGCAATATAAAGATGCTGGTCTCTAGTCTCCACACTCGTGTGTGCCCACAGGAGAAACAGGAGCACACACATACACACACACACACACACACACACACACACACGCACAGACACACACACACGCACATACTCTCTCTCTCTCTCTCTATATATATATATACATATATATATACTGCCTCTGTTTTGCATAATTAATGAGTGGTAATGAAATATGCAAAAGAGACTCGCCCTCCTAGAGCAGATTAGCCTTGCATAGCTTCAGCTTAATGACACACCTTGTTCAGCCCCATCAACAAAACTCCCTTCCATACTGCCCATTCTGCTCTTCAGTCACACAGCAGGCAGAGCTCTACTGCATGGGACTTCTGGTCTGGGGAGGTTTTGTCCTCAACACATAGGAATATATACAAACCTAACCATTTCTTGTGGACATCACAGTTTAGCTTTCTAAATATTTGTAGTCATTTTCATTTGTTTACTTATCTATTCATTTTTATATCTTGGTATCTGCCCACCTCTCCTTCTAGTCCTCCCCCTCATATAGCTCCTTCTCCCATCCTCCCTCTCCTTCTCCTCTGAGAAGAGAGAACCCCTATCCTGGTATGACCCCATACCCTGCATATCGAGTCACTGCAGAACTAGGCACCTCCCCTCCCACTGAGGCCAAACAAGACAGCCCAGTTAGGGGAACAGCATCCACAGGCAGGCAACAGGTTTAGGGATAGCCCCAACCCCAGTTGTTGGGGAGCCTACATGAAGACCAAGCTGCTACACATCTGCTATGTGCAGGGGGTGAGCGACCAAGTGCAGCCTTTCCGTTTATATTTTTTTTCACATAAATACATTGTATGTACATCACTTCCCCCTTTCTCTCCCTCTCCAGCTGCACTCCCTCACAACTGTCCCTTAAATTCATGATCTCTCCTTCTGTAATTATTACACACACACACACACACACACACACACACACACACATACACACACAGAGAGAGAGAGAGAGAGAGAGAGAGAGAGAGAGAGAGAGACTGTTGCATATGCCTTCTGTCTACTCAAAGATTCTCCTGTCTCCTTCATTCTTCCATTACGTTGAATGTCTTTTATTGGCCTCCGTGGAAATTGACCTAAGAAATAAATAAAATAGCATCATGCCCGTTCTGAAAACTCCTCAGTGACCCTGTCAAGTTCAAGTCATACTCTCCTAGTGTGGCCTTGACAGTTGCCTGGGTTCTCCATACCCCAGGCCTTCCCATGCGGCATGCTCTTTCTTTTTTAATAAGACAAAAGTTCCCCGAGTTGCTGGTCCTGAGCACCGGGCCTGCCGTGCTGCACAGGGAGCCCTTCACTGCGATTGCTAAGGTGAATGAAGGGCATTTGGTTGGAAGTAGTACTCTGGGACACCTGGAAGCCATTGACCTTCCTGAAGCTGGTAAAAAGCAGGTGCAGATAGAATCCTCTAAAGCACCACCAGGAATGCCACTCAAACATCTGTCTAACAACTGGTGAGGTACTGGGGAAGACCAGTCCTAAGCTGAGCCACATGGCTAGAGGTAGGGGGAAGGGGCTGTGGTCAATGAAGAGATCACTGAACCCTGGAGATCAGAGGGGATGCCCACAGAGAGCTCGTAGATGAAGAGGAGCACCATAAAATACTGCCTTCTAGACATGGTAGCATAGCCATTGTCCTTATGGCCTCAAGACAGCTATGGTCCCCTGCACAAGGCCTACATGAGATGAAGTTAGTCAGGGTTCCAGCATAGGTGGGAGAAGTGATCATGGTCCCTATCACTAGTGGAAGAGTCATTGACATTTGTTTGCTGTTGGAGAAGGTGCAATCATTATTCTTCTGTGGTAGAGCTGCTGGCAGGTTGCTCAGGCTCATGGAGGCAGCACTGTACGGACTAAGTGAACAGAGGGGGAGTGAAGGAGAAGGAGGAAGAGGAGGAGAAATAGGGTGTGAAAGTATTGGAGGCATAGGGGAGTGGGAAGGAGGTTAGATATGATCAAGCTATGTTGTATAAATGTATGAAATTGTTAAGGTATGAATCAAAAATATTTTCAAGAACAGAAGAATGTGAGTTGAGTATCCTACCCTATCATGGGGGAAATGAGTAAAATTATGGATTCAGAAGATTAAAAAGCTAGGCAGGAAACATGATGTCTATTCCCAGTTGTCAACGTGACTATATCTGGAATGAACTACAATCCAGAAATAGGAGGCATAGCTATGATTCAGATCTTGAGGCTGGAAGACAGAGGTTTTTGATCTTAAGGTTTAGTGGCCAGGAAAAGTTTAGGTCCCTGCAAGGTGGTGCACTCCTTTGATCCCAGGAGACAGAGACAAGCAGATCTCTGAATTCAAGGACATCTTGGAATAGAACCAATTCCAAAAATAGCTTAGATCCTGGCGTAGTGGTACACACCTTTAATCTGGGCCATACCTGGAGGTCTACGAAGGTCTTCTTCTCCACCTGCTTGCACTTACTTGCCAGCACATCTGTTGGAGCCTACTTTTTTAGGATTCCAGCTTATACAGAAGACCAGCTGAGACACCTAACCTTATGAGACTGAACAACTACTAGATTCTTGGACTTCCCAGTCACAGCTGCCTATTGTTGGGTTAGTTGGACGGCAGGCCATAAGTCACTCCAATGGTTTCCCTTACTATATAGAGGTGTTCCATAAATTCTGTGACTCTAGAGAACCCTGATCAATACAGGGAGAAACCAACATGCAAGGTAATAAAATTGAATAAAAGCTCTACTGTTTATCTATGCATGCATGGACAAGTAGCTTAACCTCTAACCCTCAGTTGACTCATCCACAAAATGGGAATAAGGTAACACCTATGAATGAAAACTCCTGAAATGAATTTGTGTCTACAGAGTCTGATTGGCTGGTGATTTGAGCACTGTGGAGAGATTGGAGTGTTGCAGTTCCAAAAGCTAATTCCCTCCTTGCATACTAAGTTCTGGGCCTCAGAAACAGCCATTCCTTGCCCCCATGAGTCAGAACTAACATCTTGTAACAATAGAGAAAAGATCTTTTAGAAATTATTAATTTAGCAGGCAACCAGCTTCTACCAATCCAAAAGCCAAGAGTGTCATCAGATGGCATCTTGATCCTATAGAAAAGTTTCCCCCTTCCTGATGTACCTGCCTGTTTGATATACTCACCAAAGCATTTTAAAAATGTCTTGATTTCTCTGTTCTATAAAACTAAACTAACCAAACAAACAAAAAAACCTTCATGAAACTGCTTTTATGTTGGAACATGGAATTTGGACTAACCTACATCTGTGTTCCTGAGCCACTCAAATGGCTGAAGTCACTCAAAATGGCTGAAGAATAGACTATGACTCAGTCTAAGATGAGAACTGTGGTGATTGTGTTGACACAGCTTATTCCGACCAACTATCATAAGACTTACCAAGGACTAACATAGTTGCAGGAACAAGCAAGGCCTGGGATATAGTAGGTGATTGACAAATAATAACAACTACTATTAGGAATGAATAACTCTTAAAGCAATGAAGTCACTGCCTTTATGGTAATGAAGGTGAGAAGGTCTTGGCCTGGTCCTCTCACATCCACACTGGCCTTGGCCAGTGCAATTTGCAGCTCCGTTGTTGGAGAGTGACTCTGCCTACATAACATCCACCTAAATGGAGTTCTAAATCAAACTGTCCTCTGCAGTATTCTGTACTGAGAGTCTGATTATAATCGTGCCCTGTGCTATTAGGACAGGGATGTTTAAAACTCCTATAAAACAAGAGCTAATGGCTGATCTGCTTAATTAAAGTGAGCCTTTTGTTGTCACATTTACAAAGATAAATGAAATAATCAGGTGTGTACTAATGAGAGATAATTAGATTATGCAGTTCCAATAAATAAAGACCAAAATGCTCCCAATTGTTCCTGAGTGTCAGAGGAAGACCACGGTGGGCTCTAAAGAGGTGCAGGCTAGCTGAGGTAAGCTGACAGGGAGAGGAAGGTATGTGGGAGCCAGTACTCTGGCTCAGAGTTAGCACTCAAATTTGTAAGAAGCACAGTGAGCCTAGCAGTGAGATGCCATCCAACCCCTAAGTCTTTGGTTAAAGCAAAAATGTTTATAAATTAGAAATTATTTGTTAATGACATACCTGGTTTAATTCATTAATAAAGGGCATCTGGGAATATAGAATTATAAACTTTGCTTTTTTTGCCTCAAAATTTTGTTCCTAAAATACTGTGTTAAACATGAAAATAAATTGACCTGATGTCAATTTTAGCTGACAGTAATAAATGTATCTATTTCTATGTGTCAACACCAAAAGTATACTAAGTCGCTTCCTATGGCCAGTTCTTATAAAGTAAGCTCTGGTCTCCTAAAATATATAGATGAGAGAGAGAGAGAGAGAGAGAGAGAGAGAGAGAGAGAGAGAGAGAGAGAGAACTTAAGTCCCTATAGCCAGAAGGAAAAAAAATCTCTTCCACACGAGAATTGATTGATATGAAGGTAAAGATAATTTTTTTTATTTTGCTCAGATAAAGTTAAAACAGATTGTCCACGACTGATAACATATCAAAAGGAAACTCCATTGTGCAAAGGACAAAGGTCACTACAAAAGAAAAAAATCTGCTAAATCACTGAGTTCCAAATTTAGATTGCATGAAGCAATTTTACATGTGTGCTTGGATATGTGCAAATCTTCTTTACATAAAGAGAGGTATTTTACCTTCTGATTTCACCAACTAAGAATTGAACAAGGAAAAAAAATCTATCCTATCATTTTAACACCAAAAAATATAAAATATATATGAGCTTGAGATAAAGGCAGACCTTTAAATTGAACACAAATAGCTTTATTAAGAAAGCTGACTGTTGTTCCTATTTTCTTCCTTACCCTGAAGCAATAGAAAATCCATCATGGACAGGCACCCTCAAAAGATCAGAGTTGGGGAAGTGCAGAGCTAACCTATTGTTCCCAATATCATCAGGGCTCCCCAAAGCCCAGGAGCCGATGATTTTTAAAGTCGATACTCTAAGTCATTTTGCAGAATTAAAGGTTGATTTTTGAAGAAGAATAAAGAAACAAGACCTTCAAAGCCTATGAATTCATAGAAGCCCCTTCTGGTCCAGCACATAACTGACCCAGGCTGTGACCTCTGGTGAGCAGGGCCAGAGTTGACGAGTAGTGTGGGTTTGCAGACACTCATTGTAGTGAGGCCAAATGATTTTCTAAGAAACTGACAACTCCTGGATCCAGTTTCCATCTCAAGGAATTTTCTAATTTACACTGACATGGAGATAGTCATGGCAGGTAAAGAGAAGAGAGATAAGCCAAAATGCCTGACCCTACTTCCTACCCCATCCAGCATCTGATCAAGTATGTTTCCCATGGCATGGAGGTGGTCCCTGCCTTCCAGGACCAGGGAGAGGATGCACACAAAGCCAAGAGTTAGAGAGATCTAACACAGAGCTCCATTCCTGATTCCACTCTTAAATTACTAGGTCTAGAACATTAACAATGTGTTTAATCTTATGCTGAATCCTCAAGTCTTAAATGTGAACCTATGCAAAAAAAGAAATCACTGGCAATTCACTCACAGAGCCTAAATAAGTGGGCCTGGTCCTAACTATTGAAATAATATATTCCTGCTGTCCCTAGAAACCAAGGCATAGACACAGGGGGGAGGGAAGGAAAGGCAGTCATAGATCAAGTGTCTAAAATGTCAATAAGTGGCAAAGGAGAGTTATGAAGCACATAAGGGAAGGAGGAGGCTCAGAATATGGGGCTTGGGATGACCTTTGACCCCACTCAGAAAAGCCCAGCAATAAATCCAGAGGTGAGGGACATCTTTAGATATTGGAGCCATCCAGGGAAGCCATAGAGAATTTTTCCAGCATCATAAACAGTTGGGAAAGAAAAAGACCTCATATAGAAAGATGGGCAGAATCGCGAGCAGGGGGAAATGCTTTCACGAGTTCTCTTGTTTCTCTGTTGCTATTGTAGTTGTTGTTTCATCTGGAAAATCCTTGTGCTGCTGGACAGAAATTTGGCAAATCCTCCATTAGGCCTCTTTCTAAGTCGGGCTCTGAGTACCTTGTGGAGTCATGTGAAAGTGATTGACATCTACAGAATGGTCACACCTGCTACTCTGCCTTGGGTAGCAAGCTTCACTCAAAGTTATCGGTCTATGTAGGGCAGACATGGCTTCCTAAGGACCCCACATCAAACATCAAAGGCATTGTTAATCAGAACAAGCATTAGTGGTTTCTGGAACAACCCTGAAACCTCAACTTACCCATCCATGGCTTGTCCAATGCAGTCAGTTGAGAGCGCTGGGACGTATGCTGGTTTCATGGGTTTAGTCAGTGCCCCAGGCATGTCAGAACCACAGGGTTCTCTGCTGGAGGATTCATATTCAGAAGGAAGAGAACAGGAGGAATCTAGTGTCATTATAAGGCCAGGCCTGGAACTGGTGCTATATATATATATTGGATATATATATTGGATATATATATAGTGGATATATATATGGGAATATATGGGAAGTCTGGTATATATATATATATATATATATATATATATATATATATATATATATATATATATATATATATATATATGGGAAGTCTGGTCCCATGCCTCACTAGGAGCAAGCAGTGTGTGGCAGTCTTTCTATGTAAATTCCTGGCATTGGCTCAGGTGGGAAAGGCCACATAGAAAGATAAGGATGAGAAGCCCCTACACTTGAGTGCACTCCTCAGTTAATTAATTAATTGCCTTTGTTCCACTCAATTAAAATCTCTTCATTGAGCACACACTGGTTGTGTGCTATGGTGCTATGGGAGTCCAAAGGGACTCTGAGGCAAAAATGACCCAGTTCTCATGGCCAAAGAGGACAATCTAGTAAGTGAGCTAGAACATACCCCCAGCCTCGTAAACATGCATGCACGTGGATGAGTGATATGTGTGTGTGTGTGTGTGTGTGTGTGTGAGAGAGAGAGAGAGAGAGAGAGAGAGAGAGAGAGAGAGAGAGAGAGTATAAGCACACACATGTGTGGGTACATTTGCCTATCTAGATGTCTAGGCATGTGCGAGTGACAGAGTGTCTTCCTCAATCATTTTTCACCTTAGCTTTCTGAGGCAGAGGTTCAAACTGAACATGAGATGCCCCACTTTTAGCTAGAGTGATCTCCAGCATCTGCCTGTCTCCACCTCTCAGCATTATAGGTTATATTATAGATAATGTAATGGATTATCTACATGCGCTCTGAGATCCAAACTGGATCCAAGCTCAGGTCTTCATGTTTTTATCTGGGAACCCAACTCCTTACCTTTCTCTATCATCTGTTAAATATGTCAACAGCATATCATGCCTTAGGTGACTCTAAATGTACAAAGGGTAAAACATGTCAAGTGCATGATGAATCACAGTTCCTCCCTCCTCCTCTTTCTCCTTATCTTTTTTTTCTCCTTTCCTTTCTTTTCTTCCATCTGCAGGCCCTCCCTTTCTTTCCCTTCTCTTTATTGTGGCTACTGCTAGGGCTATAACATATCAGATGGTAAATAATCTACAGAAAAGGAAACAGCCGTTGGAGAACAAGAAAACATTGGAAGATGACATTTGAGAAAGATCTTAAACAATAGAAATTATTTTTAATGGGGGGGTGGGTGGTTAAAGTTTGATGAAATAGCAAGTTGGCTCAATGGGTAAAGGCTCCTGAACTGGATTTCCAGAACCCATGTAAAGACAGAAGGGGAGAACCAACTCCACGAAGCTATCTTCCACACATTACATTTTTTTTCTTTTTAAGTAGAGAGGAGAGTAAGGATAAGACTCTGTACCAAAAGCACAAAGTACGCCCACAGACACCGCTGAAAACAGGACTCAAAGGCTAATAGTTCAAGCCAGGTGCATACGGATGACCCAGGATGTAAATGTGGGTCACATGATGATCATCTAAAAGAGAGATGACAGAGCTTCAGAGGTCATCAAGACAGTTAAGTTAAATGGGGTATATTATATAGGCCATTAAATACGGTGATGGTCGCCATAAGAACTCAACTGAGATTAACAATTACCTTTGTATAAAAACCACAGATAATACTGGTTCTAGTAAACTTCAGGGCTTTTCTCCCTTTTATTTACAGGTATACAATAAATATCTGATGAGCAAATGAATGCCCAAAATAAACCCAGAATAGATTATTAGGGTTACAGAAATAATTTTAAGAGCCAAAACCTCTTTCCCAACCTCCGGAATACATATTTCACCAAGTCTGTTGGTCAACTGAGGGACATAAAGTTCAGTTTGAAAGTAAAGATAAGAACACTTCAGTTCCAATTTCTAAAACTTAGCTTATTTACTAATTACAAAAGCCAGGCATCCCGGTACCAATATTCAGGCGTGTGTTCAACCAAAGACAAACTATCTCAGACCAACGAAAAGCAAACTTCAGAAAACTGGAGCCTTCTCTTCCTTTCTCCCTCTAGAACTTCCAAAGGTGAGGAGGAGGAAATCAATACAAAAAGGAGAAAGCAGTATCTGTGAGCCTCCAAAACAATTCAGGATTAAACAACACTGGGAGTAAAGTAAGCTGCAAGGAAGACCATCGAGTTGGTGAGTGAAATAACTAAAATTGTGGTGAAACTCTAGTCTATTTCATGAGGATATTGTGAATAGTAAGCAAGAGATATATGATAAAGAAAGAGAGGTAATGGAAAGATGGACGGATAGATGAATGATAGATGATATAGATAGATTATAGATATTATAAATAGAATATAGATAATAATCTATAGAAAGATTATAGAGAGACAATAGAAAGTAAAATATATAATAGATTATTGAGATAGGTGTATATATAAGTACACACAACACACACACACACACACACACACACACACATACACACACACACTGATGGCATGATTTCCAATATAAGTAAGGAAGAAATAGCTAAATGACAGTCACTGTCATGGCAAAATAAACCACCCTTACAAGAGGAAACTGAGGAATAAAAAGTCTTTCTGAAACTCAGCAATGACCACAACATACAAACTCATGTTACTGTCTTTCATCACGTAGACCTGACCCAACATTTGGTACTCAGAGCAGCATAACAGAATCAGTTAATATCATGACAACTGAAGGTTCTTTTAAAGGCCAATAAAATTGCCTTGTGCACAAATAAAGCCTTTGCTGGTGTGTTCTGACTCCAGCACCAGTGCACTGTGGCTTCCACAGACCCATTCTCCCCTCTGTGGAATCATTACTTCTCCAGGCTCCCACATGGGCCAGATTAACACTTCTTAGTGCCAGGGAGATCATATTCCCTTTTGATGTCGAAACCCATGGGTTTTAACCAATTAGAGGCTGTTCTAGAGCGATCAATTGCTATCTGACTCACTGAGCCTGCGATCAGGGGAATTTCACTTTGGAGTCCCTAAGCAAATTCTTTTTCTTGAGACAGTGTCTCGAGATGTAACCCAGGCTGGTCTGGAACTCCCAAGCCTCCTGTCTCAGCCTCCTGAGTGCAGGCACTGCAGATGTGAACCATCATACCTGGCCTATTTACCATATTTTGGAACTCGCAACAGGAAGAAAGCAAAGGTGAGCTTTTGTCTCTCTTCTTTAATTGGAAAATGGGATCTTTGCTTTTATATTCAGCCATTTGACACTACTGGGAACAAACACAAGAAAGGATCAGAATCAGTATAGCAAGCTCCATTACAAGCAGGATGCGAAGAAGCCACTGCAAGCTTTAATCTGAGCTTTTGTATCATCTGAAACTTTGATGACTTCTTGATCACCTCCACAGCAATGCAAAAACAACTGAGCTAACCTGTGACACCCCTTCTGTATACAACATATTCACTGCATATGGTGCTAAGGTTCATTTAATCTACAACAAAATCTTAGGTATAGACCTATTTTGTTGCTATTTTAAACAGGGAGCCATGGGCCATGGGTTAGGCTCCATGGATAAAAGCACCTGCTATGCAAGCTTGATAACCTGAGTTCAATCCCCAGAGTTCACCAAAGCCTGATGCACTGGCACACACCCATAACTTTGGCATTTCTTCAATAAGATGAGGAGAGGTGGAAACAGGAGAATTGCCCAGGAGCTCACAGGCCAGCTAGTCAGCACAGCAAAACCAAGAGAGACCTTGCCTTAACAAGGTGGAAGACTAAAGTTTCTGTATGATCTTCACCTGTGTACCATAGCAGGCATGCCCCCAACACACACACACACACACACACACACACACACACACACACACACACCAAATAAAAGTAAACACAAATTGAATAAGAGTTTATTCAGACCCATGGGACCCTGAAGAGCGGGGCTCTAAGGATGAGTATCTCAGGGACTCATGGTCATGTCAGGCTAATTGCAAAGATTCTGTCCTTCATCTCTACACTTGGGGTCAACTGCAGGCATTGTGTAGCCCCAAACTGCTCCATCCAGAGCTCATCAGAGTTCATCCAGAAGCTTGAGAACTATACTGGTGGTAGCTCACATGACTGCTGCTTCACAATCTGCCAAGTGACCTCAGACAAGGCATTTGGGCTCAGTTTCCTCTTGTGTAAAAAGAAGATCAAGCACATTTAAATATATAAATAGTGCTACGACAGCATTTTTTTGGTGTTTTGATCAAAGCATGGCCAGCTTTTAAGGAAATGATTAAATGACATCAGAACACTGGTGTTCAAATGTTGACTGTATCATTACTAGTCCTGTGAACTTAGGTATACCATTTGATTCTTAGATTTGTCACCTAAAAACTGAGTGTTGATAGGAGCCACCTCATAGGAATAATGGCTTAAATATAATATTCATAGAAGGACTTAGTGTAGCACCTGTTAAACAGTAGGTGCTGCTTTGTTATTATCCTCCCCTCCCCCCCCCCTCAGAAGAAATACTTGCCATTGCTTGATAGCAGAGCTTCCAGCACAGCCTCCTATTCCTGTCTGAGCTCTCTTCTGGGTATTTCTCCTCCTGAAGAATTACATCTGTCCCTAATTTCCATTATGAGATGACTGCATTCCTCTTCTTCTCCCCAGCTGTTTCTTCTCTAGGAGTTCCCAATCATCATCCTTTCCCTGCCCATGAAATGTGGGGAGTATGGATATTAACAATGCAGATTTGAAGCCAGGGATAAAGGTTTGTGTCTGTAATCCCAGCACTTGGGAAGTTGAGGAGGGAAGGTTGCCATCAGTTTGAGTCCAGCCAAGGCTGCAGAGTGAAGCACATATCCTCATCTCAAACAAAAGAAAACAAAACAACAGAGGTTTGAAAACTACCTACCATAAGCCAATAGCTGAAATGTGGAGAGAAGCTGATTTTTTTTCTTTACATCAATCCCTGGTATATAAATATCCTTTAAGATCTTCCCACATTTTCTCCTTGTTTAAAATGGCTGCCATGGATTTAAGATTCAAATATAGCTTTTCAGCTTCATGTGAGTAAGATTCGGGGTCTGCCTTGAGGTCACGGGAATCATTGTTCTGCCCTCTCTGCTCCAAGGAGCATGCCCACATCACCTCCTGAGTCTGTCCTACTGAATTCCATCTGAGATGCCGCTGAGCTTTTCCTCTCAAATGGAAACCTTTGCTTTTCTTTCAGTAATCAACTTCATATGCACAGGAAACACTCCTCTGAGTTCTTTGCCTCTTGTCTTTCCAATCAGAACTCATAACACTCAGTCAGTTCACACTTAGGAGGACAACAGAAGAGAAATATCATATTAATAAACACCCAAGGTGTTGCCATACCATAGTTTCTGAACCAAAAATCCATGGCATCCCTCCTGCAGTCAGAGAACTACCTTGTCTCTCCATCCACCCCGGAATCCTTTAGATAATAGTTGTCTTCTCCATTGTGAACAGCTCTGATCTCCCACTTATTTCCATTTATGTGATGGCTCTAACATCCACATAGAGAAGCCTTGTTCACTGCTATTTGGTTGGTCACTCCAGTTTAAATAGTCTTCAATCCAGTGTCACTGGAGCTACCAATAGACAAGTCTAAATATTATCCTTGCCCTTCCTATCTGCCCCTGAGGAAACTCTTGAGAGCTGCATACTGACCTTCCACACCCAGTCACCTCTCTCTCATCAGCCCAGCATCAGAGCCTCCATTCTTCCCATAGCTGTAGCAGCATGGAGTCTATATGACACCAAGGAGAGATAACTAGCAAGTCCTAGCAGGTAACCTGTGCTCACTACATCAAGCCTCTCTTCTCACCCTCCCCTTGCTAAGGATGAGCAACTCATGCTTCCCGAAGTGACCATGCTACTTCAACACTCCCTTCCAGAGACCTCCTCCTCTTTCTGAACCAAGACTTCTTTCCTGGGAATTCCCCACCCAACCCACGAAGTAGGAACAAGGATGATGTTGCCTCCTGTGGGTCAGTCTCAGATCATTCACAAAGCCCCTTGAGTGGTTTCTTCTCCCGGCTCACTATCCCCACCCTGACTCCACCTGCCCCTCAAACCTATGATGTAATCGCCTTACTAATCTCCATCATGAAGACTCTTCTAGCACCTACACAGTAAACAATAACTTCTGCCAGAATCTGAGTCCCATTCAAAATTCCCAGGCTGAAAATAAAAGTCTCTGCTGGATAAGACTGAAAAATAAATCCTCCCCTCTGCTTCACTCACAAACCAAAGCCTACAAGAAAGAAGGAAAGAGAAAAAGTCTGAGGCCTGCAAAAAATGGTAATTCCAAGCAATTGGGGATTTTTTTTAAAGAGTCTTGATTCCTAAGGGCTTGTCTTGTTCTTTTAACTAGAAAGTTTGAGTCTTGATCCATTAATCCAAAGCTAATAAACGCCAGGTGGCAATTTGCCAGTTTGAACTCATGAGTGGAAGCTTATTCATTATTAGGAGGTAGTGATCTCTGTGGGGAGAGGCTTGCAAACAGGATTAGCCGAGCAAGGCAGGGCAGAGCCTTTGGTGAAAAATGTGCCCATTGCTAATCAATGGGAGGTAGCCTCGGTGCAGCGGTCGCATGGAGCAATCAGAACTGAATGTTCGTTTCTTGCGTGCATCGTGTTCAGGAATAGGGGTCTGGACTTTGGGCACTGGCTGAGTCAGGATATCCAAAACTTTCCCACTAAGTGTTTCTGGCAACAGTGGCTGTTAAGGTTGGGTTCTCTGAAGGGTTTCAGACAGAATAAACAAAGTTCAAATTGTCAAAAATACAAACAGAAGACATGCTCATTAAGCATGTAGTTCAGAGGGTAGAATCTTTGCCTAGTGAGCACAAAATGCAGCACCACATATAACCAGGTGAGGTGACACATACTGTAACCTCTACACTCAGGACAGGGAGGCAGGAGGATCAGGAATTCAAAGTCATCCTCAGCTACACAGAAATTCTAAGGCCAGCCTACGATACATAAGACCATCATACTTCAATAGACAGATAAAGATAGGTAGATAGATAGATGATTGATAGATAGAAAGGGAAGGAGGGGGAAGGAAAGGGAAGGAGATAGAGAGATAGAGAGATAGAGAGATAGAGAGATAGATAGATAGATGATAGATAGATAGATAGATAGATAGATAGATAGATAGATAGATAAGTCCAAAATGTACCTGAAGCCTCCTGCTTATTCTTAAGTCCTGATATAATTTCCATGTTATTCTAAGACATAGCTGTTTTTATTCATATGGAGAATTTAAAAATGAGTTTCTGTAGGCTTGATTCCCTTAGCTCTAAGACTGTCCATAGCTTCACTTCTACCAATTAAGGCCCTATCAGCTTCAGTGATATTATCATGGAAATCTTTTTTTAAGCTAAAGATTTTTATTGGATACCTTATGTATTTACATTTCAAACCTTGTCCCCTTTCTCCTGTCCCCCTCCCCCTGCTTCTGTGAAGATGCTCCCATTCCCACCAACACACTTTCACCTCAACGCCCTGCCATTCCCCTACACTGGGGAAACGAGCCTTCACAGGATCAAGAGCTTCTCCTATAGATACCAGACAATGCCATCCTCTACTACATATGCAGCTGGACTCATGGGTCCCTCCACGTGTACTCTTTGGTTGGTAGTTTAGTTCCTGGGAGCTCTGGGGGGTCTGGTTGGTTGATATTGTTGTTCTTCCTATGGGTTGCAAACCATCTCAGCTCCTTTGGTACTTCCTCTAACTCCTCCATTGAGGTCTCTGTGCTCAGTCCGATGGTTAGCTGCAAGTATCCTCATCTGTATCTGTAGGGCTCTGGCAAAGCCTCTCAGGAGACATCCATATCAGGCTCCTACCAACAAGCACTTCTTGGCATCAGCAATAGTGACTGGTGGATACATATGAGATGGATCACCAAGTGGGGGAGGCTCTGAATGAACTTTTCTTCAGTCTTTTCTCCATTCTTTGTCCCTGTGGTTCTTCATGTGAGTATTTTGTTCTCCCTTCTAAGAAGAACTGAAGCATCCACATTTTGGTCTTCCTTCTTCTTGAGCTTCATATGATATGTGAATTGTTTCTTGGGTATTCTGAGCTTTTGGGCTATTATCCGCTTATCAGAGAATACATACTAGGTGTATTCTTTCATGACTGGGTTACCTCACTCAGGATGATATTTTCTAGTTCCATCCACCTTTTGCCTAAGAATTTCATGTAGTCATTGTACTCCATTGAGTAAATGTACCACATTTTCGGTATTCATTCCTCCATTGAAGGACATCTGGGTTCTTTCCAACTTCTGGATATTATAAATAAGGCTGGTATGAACATAGTCCTTGTTATATGTTGGAGCATCTTTTGGGTGTATGCTCAGGAGTGGTATAGCTGGGTCCTCAGGTAGTACTATGTCCAATTTTCTGAGGAACTGCCAGACTGATTTCCAGAATGGTTATACCAGCTTGCAATCCCACCAACAATGGAGGAGTGTTCCTCTTTCTTCACATCCTCACCAGCATCTGCTGTCACCTGAGTTTTTGCTCTTAGCCATTCTGACTAGTGTGAGGTGAAATCTCAGGGTTGTTTTGATTTACATTTCCCTGATGACTAAGGATGTTGAACATTTCTTTAGGTGCTTCTCAGTCATTTGATATTCTTCAGCTGAGAATTCTTTGTTTAGCTCTGTCCCCCATTTTTTAAATAGGATTATTTGATTCTCTGGAGTCTAATTTCTTTAGTTCTTTGTATACTTTGAATACTATCCCTCTATCAGATGTAGAGTTGGTGAAGATCTTTTCCCAATCTGTTGGCTGCCTTTTTGTCCTATGGCCCTTCCCCATCCAACCACATGGTCTCAGTATAGGAGTTTAGATATTGTTTTCACACTCATGATATGTGACCTCAGGCTGCTTAACCACACCAAGCTTTGGTTTCCTCATACGTATAAAGGTGTTAACTTAGCAGGTTATCCTCAAGAGCGATTTAGGCAATGTTTGCAGTATTCAGCCCCAAAACTATAACATAACTGCTGGTTATCATGATGTTAGTGATGTGTTCCAACACCTGGAGTGCCACAAGACTTCTATTCTGTGAACTAAATGGAACTTGAGAGGGGAACCTGAAGGCTAGGGGTTCTCTATTTATTCTGCTGTTGGTTGGCACTGTTGCTACAGATAAATGATTGACACCCCGGTACCTCATCTCTATAACCACCCAATGCCTTAGTGAAGATGGCATGAAAGGGCTATGTACAGCACATTGAGAATATTGATAAACGTTCCATGCAAATCTGAGCTAAAATCTACTTTCCTGCTCTTCCAAGGAACACGGATTCCCAGATGAAATATTTGAAGGACTTTGGCACCTAGGAGTATTGGGGGAACAAAGGAGACAACCTCTGCCAGATGTGAGCCTTGTATCCCTCTAGAAAGGTATATGCTAATGATGGCCAATGGCATAGGAGAAGACACACATTGAACATGCATCTTCGAGCAAACTAGTAAACACCTTTCAGTTCCTGCCTCCAGGTTGCTACCTTAAATTCCTGTCCTGGTATCCTTTGATGATGGACTATAAAGTAGAAGATGAAATAAACCTTTTCCTCCCTAATCTGTGCTTGATTGGAGTGTCTTATTACACCAATAGAAACCAAACTGGGACATGTAACATTTTTGTGACACTTAGATAAATCCTCTTGGAAATATGATCAGACCTTGTGGAAGCACCAACACAAAAACTAAGAACACTGTTGGGTGGCATCTGAGACCTATTCAGAAATTGCCCTACTTTGCTCTAAATAACTTAGCTGATGTCTCCAGAGAAGTATCTAAAACGTCTTGATTTATGGTTCCCACTGTTTTGTTACTATAAAAAAAATACTTCAATTGTTACCACATGAGAGCATGGAACCGGGAACAAGCTGGATCTGAGTTCCTGAGCAATGATCATTCATTTTTGACTCCATAATAAACATTTTCTGGTTCCACAGGCAGACAAGCAATTGGAAGGATTATTATAGAATTCCTATAGACTGAAAGAAAGCAATATGACTCTAGAAGGACTACAGGAAGGTAGGGGTGTGTGTGTGTGTGTGTGTGTGTGTGTGTGTGTGTGTGTGTGTCTCATTGACAGTCCTGCAAACAAGGAACAAAGATGGTGTTCAGAAGGGAACCCAATAGATTTGATCTGTGCTTTATGCCTCCACCCACATCCTATAACTACTGTACCATAGCTTCCTAGCAAAGTCAAGGAATAGGTGTGAAGGTGGGAGGGAGGGAGAGGTCCACATAGGTGGCTGCATTGATCATGGCAGCAGCTACCACTGAAGCCTAGATCAATTTTGCGATTTAGCCAATATAAAGAACAGACTGACACTTCCCCAAGACCCTTATTACTTACCAATACAAGAAGCACCTAGGAAGGTGGTGTAAGCGTAGAAGAGCTCTGATCCTCGAGTCAGGCTGGTGTCTACTGTGTCACTGAAAATATGATACTTAGTCTCTCTGTACTTAATTCCCCTAACTGAAAAAGTAAGCAAGTTAAAAATACTGCCCATATCAGCATAGTGACAGAAAGACAGGAGGTAGTAGTTTAAATGATGCCTGATGCAAAACAGCTGGTTAGCAAACACTGCTATCACCCCTAGTCAGCGCCTGTCACATAACTAAACATGGCGCATGCCATGCACCATGAAGGTTCAGGTTCCCATTCAAATCTCACAACCAGGAAAACTTGGCAGGATCAAGGTCATCATTTCACTTTGTCCAGGACCCTGAGTCACTACATTATCAAAAGGGGATCTGAACATGGAATTTAAGGTTCACGTTTCTAATCCTCCATTTATTTATAATACAGCCTGCTAAAACTTTCAGCTAATTTTCAGGAAATGGGTATGGGTGTGTGTGCACATGGTGTATGTGTGTGTAGGAAGGGATCAGTCTTGGGTATGGTTCCTCAGGAACAACACCCACTTTTTAACATGGGTTTTAAGGGTTGAACTTAGATCTCCCTATTTACCCAAGAAAGACTTTGTTGATTCAGCAATCTCTCCAGCTCCAAATCTATTTTTTTTTCCTTTTCTTTTTTTCGGAGCTGGGGACCGAACCCAGTGCCTTGCGCTTGCTAGGCAAGCGCTCTACCACTGAGCTAAATCCCCAGCCCCTCCAAATCTATTTTTAATGGAAGTTACTAATGCTCCCCTGTTCATCCTGCACTCACACATACACAGTGCTGGGAATCATGTACCCAGAGGCAGGGCTCACAGACCTGCACCAGTCTCTGCCCTCAGCTAGAAGGAACAACTTGTAAAGGAGCATCCAGCAATTGTAGTTCAGACCTTTCATACCTCCTCTCACGAGTTTAAGGGCCTTTACAGTCACCTGGGATAAGCCAGAAGTCAGAAGGCAGCATCCAATCTCAGGAAATCAGCAAACTACCATTCAGACCAGTATTTCCATAGCTGGAAACCCACAAAGTCCCTAACTTTCTGTGGCAAGACAACCAGGCATGTAACACACACACACATACACACACACACACACACACACACACACACACACACACACACACTTCCAGAAACACAATGCTCTCTGCACTATTAGGAATCCTCTATCTGAAAGATGATTAATCACAGTGAAAGAAGATTTTAAAGTGTTCAGTGCCAAGGCTGTTGAGGTGGCCCAGGAGGTGAGAGCACTTGTTGCTTTTTCAGAGAAGCTGGGTTCAGTTCCCAGTACCCATATCAGACAGCTCACAACTCTAGCTCCAGGAGCCACTGACACTCTCCTCTGACATCTACCTCCACCAGGCATGCACATGGTGCATATACATATGTGCAGCAAAACACTCAGACACATAAAAATAAAACAAATAAATTTTAAGTAGCCAATGATCTTGGAATCATCTTGGGACTGAACAGCCGCTTAGACACTCATAGAGGGTTAAGAAATATCACCCAAGGAGGGTCATATGGCTCAGACTTACAAATACAACAGGGGAAAGAGACCCAGTGACATTGAAGGGAGATTATTCAAGGGGACTTCTGGTTCAGTTAAGTGAAAGTCACCCAAAGGGGAGGAGAAGAGAGAAAGGAACTGGAAAAGCATGCAGCCATTGAAGGCAGATGAATGGAACCAATTCCTTAAATAACTCAGGAGATAAGTCTGCTTCACTTAAATAATGCAAATAGTTTTTAAAGATATAAGCTGGGTTTATAATTCCCTTTCATCCAAATGAGTGGCTTACATTCCCCCAGCTCACCAAACCCTCTATGTCTCTGTGAGCAGGCCTGGGCTATTGGCTAAGAGCAGCCACAGAGACGACTCCTGCTCTCATATTGGTACTTCAGGAAAGAACTGGTTTCAAACAGAATCCTGTGGGTTTTCTTTCCTTTGTATCCTGGTAAGCTTTTCCACTGGAAATAAACTGGGCTGGCTGTCCCTTTTGATCCCATTGTGTGATTCTATCTCGTTTATCAAGCTTTGGCACCTGACCTATTACGAGGGTATAGAAAATGGTACAATTCCAGTGTTTTCAAGAGCCAGTTTTCTATTAAAAATGGGGGGCTATATGACAGCCATCTTTAGATCCTCTTGTTATCTGTGTTGCGTTTTCCTAAATGTTTTGTGAATGTATATCATTTATTTGCCAAAACTGGGGTAAAAACTGAACAATGGTGACCTTATATCCCATTGACTCTAGCTCTGAACAGCCAGGAGGACCACAAAGACAGCATAAATTGAGTCTCATAGGATCAGTGTTGTGTCAAAAAATTGCCTAGGCCTGGCTTCTGGGGCTGTTCAGAAAGATGATCACAGTAGGGAGCGGGGAGTGAGTGCTAGGAGATGGCTGCTTCTCTTGCCCATCTGTCCTATGAGTGGCTTAGAATGGACACAGATAAACTTAGCCCTGGCCAAACACCCCTTGGCTCCATCTTCATCAGGATCCTCTACTGACTACAGGAAACGGCTGTTAACAGGGTGAGTAAATAATCCACATAGAGGCCGAGGTCCCTGGGATGCTTCAGATATCCCTGCTCCCTGGCTTCCCAAAAGACAGAGTGCTTTCCCTAGTGATGAGCCACCATGCTCATCATCCCGTCTCATTAAACAATCTCAAGCGATATGAAATGGCAGTCGCTGAAAATGATTTTTTAAAAAAATACTCCAGTGTGACAAAATCAAGAAACAAATGACAAAGCCAGTGTCGGACAGTCCCTGCTTTGAACTGAGTTAAAATGCCAGAATTAGCCATATTTCTGTTGTTTTTTTATGAGCCATGGTTTAAGCAGTATTGATCTTTCTCATTCAAGAAAATTCTGGTGGTTTTTTTTTCTTGCACCATGTGTATTCCATAGTTTTGAACCCACCCTTCTAGATTCTAACCCCAGCAATAGCCTTTTGGGATGACATTACTTGCTTAAACTTGGACAAAGGCATTTGAAGCCCTGTCTACAACTCTACAGTTCTCTGAGAATCCATGCTGTGACTCACTGTTGATCGGCAGCGTTGGCTTCCGTGCCTTGTGTTCCTGATTATAAGTCACTATGTTTTCCCTCCATTTACAGAGTGCCCCTTTTTAGCCTTTAGCTATGGGATGACACCATCTGGGATTGCCGAGGAAATTAAATTAAATTAAGTTAAAATTCAATCAACAGAAGATTGTTGCCTCTCTGACTTTACTAAGGACCGTAGTGCATCCACATAAAAATGCCTCTTTCTTAAGAAAGAAATGGGACAGCTCTGCACTACAGCATTGGCCCATGACCTAAGACTTCTGCAGGGTGAGGAGGGGCTAGTTACTCACCACATCTCATATGGCCTGCAGCAGCTAGGAAAGAAATAATTTTGTTTCTATACTTTGTGCTTGGCTTATGAAAAGTATCATTTCTTAAGAAGAAGATATTTTAATTTGTGCAATCAATAATAAATATATTTCATAAACAAAAATTGTTAAGTTGCATAGTAGCTCATATACTGTAATGGAATAAATTCTAGCTGGATTTTAGTCAACCCAAAGGGTTTGTTTTACAAATAAGAATAAAACATAAATATGGACCTTAAAACAATAATTGACTCAGGAATTTCTAAGCATAGATAGATAGATAGATAGATAGATAGATAGATAGATAGATAGATGGATGATGGATCGATCGATCGATAGATAGATAGATGGATGGATCGATAGATAGATAGATAGATAGATAGATAGATAGATAGATAGATAGATAGATAGATAGATCTTACCACAAGGGCCACTGGAATGGCTCAGAAGGTGAAGGCACACGCCACCAAGCTTGACAGCTTGAATTTAATCCCCACGATCCACATGTTAAAAGGAAAGAACTGACTCCCACATGCTGTACTCTGACCTCCAAGCAAGCCATGGCAAATGCATGCACACACATGCACATGCAAACACACACAACAAATAAGTAAAAGCATCAAAAAATATTGATAGAATTGGACTTGCTGAGTTTAAAAAAAATCCTATCATGTAATGCCATAAACACAAATTCAAATGACAAAAGAAAAGAAATGTCTTTAACACTTAAGACAGTTAATATACTTTAATACACACACATAATAAAAACAAACACAGATATACATATACCCAAATGCATGCACATACACTCTCATAGAACAACACACACAGAAATACAGATACACATAATCACATGCATATATACATTTATAACACAACACACATGTGTACATACATATACCCACATATATAGTCGTAGAATAAGGAAAATAGCCTATTTGTGATCAAAAGGCATTTATAGTAGTTGACAAAGTAATACAAATGGCCAAAACTTTCCTTAAATTCATCCTTTAAAATATGCAGATACAAATCTCCAAAACAATGACAAACTTCCTGTGGCAAGCTGACAAAATTGTGTTACTTTGATAACAATGAGACAAAATCAGAACTATCCTACACCACAAGTTCTTAAAATAAAGGTGGGTGATCTCTAGGTCCCACCATTGGCTGAGAACCACTCTTCTTTTCTTGAAAAATATGGTTGCTGGTAGGTTTCAAATACCCCAGTGAATGGCCCCATACTGATGCGCACAGAGACAACTCTAATAAGACTTAGTGGGAAGAGACAGACAGAAAAAGAAAGAGAGAATTAGGAGGGACAGACATTGGGGGGAAATATGGAAGGAGACTGGGGGATAAATAAGAAACGGAAGTGGTTATAATCATATTTCACCATACACATATGAAATCTCAATGAAAAGAGAACTCTCACGAAGCAGCGTAAGGCAAATGAATGGAATCAACATGTTTAGCTGTAAAGTTATCTTCCAGAAACTACTTCAAAGCTGTGGGTATAGTTTCTGGCTAAAGTGATTGCCCTGTAAGCATGAAGACCTGGGATGGACTCTCTAGGGCTCACATGAAAGTGGGACACAGAAACATGTGGCTGTAATACCAACAGGCCTCAAGTTCAGTATGCCCAACTCTACAAATACTTTTCTTGGCATTTTTAATTACTGTCTGTCTGTCTGTCTGTCTGTCTGTCTGTCTGTCTGTCTGTATAGCATATGGGTTATGGTGATTAAACTCAGTTCATTAGGCTTACTGGCAAATACCTTTACCTGCTGAGCCATTTCAGAGGCCCATGGGTTTTCATTTGGTTGGTACATTGATTGGTTGATTGGTGTTTGGGGTGTGTGTGTGTGTGTGTGTGTGTGTGTGTGTGTGTGTGTGTGTGTGTAGACATCCCTGAGATCAACCCTGGTGCAGAGACAAGCGGATTCCTTGGGGAAGTTGGCTAGCCACCTTAGTTAAAATGGAGAGATCTACATTCGGTGAAGGAATAGGGTTGAAAGTGATGGGGGTAGAATCCTGAAATCAGTCAGTGTCCTATACACATGCACACAACTCTACACAGGCACGCACACACATACACATGCACACACCATATAAAATACACAAATGAATGAATAATACAAATTCAAAAAGGGGAATCAGCAATCACACAGATGTGGAGTTTTGTAATGGATACACATTGCAGATTCATATACAACATTAAAACTGATACATAACACCAATCTGGATACATACACTATAAATACATACTTCAATAATGAATACATAACTACATGAGGAAGTTAGCTGCTGTTTGGTATTATTAAAGACACAAAGATTACACATGTATATGTATATCGCCATATTGACGTGTTTTGTTTAGATGTACAAAAGTCTCAAGATTGTATGCTCATTTGCATATCAATTCATAATGTATGTGTGGCCAAGGAGATGGAGAAAAAGAAAAACAGCAGCCTGTGAATAGTAACGACCACAGAGCAGAGGCGGTATTTGCCATTTCTAAAATTCTTACATCCTTGCGTCTTTCAAAATTTATAAAATAAGACAGAACTGCTTTATCATTAAAAGAATTTTTACAAAGCAAATGAAAATAGCAAGTTGCTCTTACTGTCTCTCCGGATGGCAGAGCCCCGTTCTCCATGGTCATACCATGAGATCTGTCTCACTACCATTTCTCATAATCCTGTTATTATCTCCTTAACCAGTTCATAACAGGAAGTGCAGACTCCCAGTCAGGCAAAATACCAGTAAAATTTTCCCAAGGGGAAGAACTAAGTGGCTGAGCCAGGAAACGTGGTTTGTATTACCAAACATCACTCCATGTTTACCTCCCCCACCTCTGTTATCCCCTGGGCCAAGCTCCATCCCAAAGCCCCAGCTCAACAGATGCACTTAGATTTGGAAAGAAAACATCACCAGCCCTAGCCTGTTCCCATACAGTAATGGGAGCTGTTCAATCTCCACACCTTGGATGCTCACAAGCAAGACAGGCAGTGGCCATGAACTCAGAAAGAATGAGGAGAATGAAATAGCTCGAATGCTTCTTGGCAACCTGTCTCCAGATAGAGAACTGTTCACTACCAGGTACCACTTGCTGAGCCACCAGCTACGATTTGTCCATCACTTGCGATGGACCATGCCTCTACCCTAGCTCACACAGATCACCTGTCCTACCTTTGACTCTTTTTTTTTCTTTTTTTCAGAGCTGGGGACCGAACCCAGGGCCTTGTGCTCACTAGGCAAGCGCTCTACCGCTGAGCTAAATCCCCAACCCTACCTTTGACTCTTAAAGCAACCTCACAAGGTGAACATAAATTTCACCATTTTACCAAAAAGACCTCTGAGTTCCGAGGATGAAAAATCATCTGACAAATTCCCATAGTAAAAATATAAGTGTGAGTCGGGGCAAGAACCTGTATTCCATCCCCTCATGCTTTGTGACTTCTACACAGAAGGAGAAACCGCCATTGTAGCTAACCCAGATTCAAAGCCTACTGTCCAAATTTACCTGTAGACTATCCTTTCTCATGACACAGGCTTCCTATTCTGTCAACCTCTTATAATCGCGTCACTGAAACCTTAGTGTTAGAGACCCACAGGGGGTCTACTGCAAAAGAAACCAGATGGAGCTATGGAGATGACCCAGTAGCACTTTCTCATCCTCCAGAAGACTCAAGTTCAGTCATACCACTCAGGTTATCTGCTCATGTCTATCTATAACTCTAGCTCCAGGGTAGCCAACAATCTCTTTGGACCCTAAGGCACCTGCACACATTAGTGCATACACACAGAAACATGATTACACACACACACACTCACACTCACACTCACACACACACATACACACACCATTTTTAAACTGTAAACTACATATACTCATTGGTTGAGTTGCTACATTATTTTATGGGTGTGTCCACTGACTCCTCCGGAGCGCTAAATAAACTTTTTAAATCAAGTACCTAACAATAAACAGACAAGCATGACAGGAGAACTTAAGAATGAGTAGAACACACAGGATGTGAAAATAAAAAAGGGAAATCCTGGGGGTTAAAGGTTTAATCTGGGGTGGAGACAGGGGAACAAGGCAGGGAGTGGGTTAGTATTCGTGGACGACTGACAATGGAATGATTAACCCTCATTGATATGTCTGCAACACAACCCCTATACCTAAGGCTCAAATACCATCAAAGAAGAGGGCATAGAAAGATTCTAGGAACGAAGTACCAATTGGATGTCTGCTACAAGATATGGCAGGGAAGGCACACATATGAAATCTCAACAAAATGATTGCCAAAACAAGACCTTCACAATGACAACATTAGTTGATATTTCAAGGTGAATGGGGAAAATTGCACAAGACCCCACTCCTAGATAACCAATGAGAGAGAGAACCATTCTTCTCCAGAGATGAGTTCCCTGATAGGTTATCCAATCCCAAGTAGCCAATGGACTCAGTAGGTTTAATTTACATATATGTGTACCAGTAATAATTTTAAAAGATGTAGTGAATTTGAGAAGGAATTGTGGGAGGGAGGGGGAATAACAGTCTGGTGAGTTCTGCCTTTGTCATTTCCAACCTCCTGACTTGGCCCTGGTTGCACATCCCTGTGTATCAGCCCAACCTGATGATTGATTTTTATTATATACTTGTGCAAGACGTCCAAAGGAGAGAGGGCCAAAGGGAGGAAGGTAGCCCCAGTCCATAGTTATCTTTTTACCTGCCCTCTGTCCCAAGATGGGGAGTACCCTACTGCATCATCAAGGGGAAGGCCAAGCTAAAGCACTGGTCCACAGGAAGACATGCACCACTGTTGCCTTCACACAGGTTAACTTGGAAGACAAGGTGCTCTGGCTAAGCTGGTGGAAGCTGTTAGAACCAATTACCATGAAGGATGTGATGTGAGATCTGCTGCCATTGGGGAGGCAACATGCTGGGTCCTAAATTTGTGGTTCACATTGTCAAGCTGGAAAAAAACCAAAGGCAAAAGAACTCTCCACTAAACTGGATTAAATGTGCATAGCTAAGCTTTCTGCACATAAATTTAATTACAAAATTATCCTCTAAACAAACAAACAAAGATTAACAGGGCTCATGTTGCATAACTTCATCTACAACCAAGGGAAGCAGATTCTAGTGAAGTCAGTATTTCCTAACCTAAGTACCAGAAAGATCTGAAATGCATTCAAACACCCAGAAATTTCATGCTGGCACATTTCTCATTTGCATAGTCACATTGCAACCCCATTGTCAGGAAATGCCATGTGGTCATTTATAGTTCTGAGGGAGAGAGTATCTTTTCACCACTGATAACTTGCTTCTACTCCAGTAAATAGTCTTCTATCTACACTGTCAAATAACTAATTAAATTTAGTGGGTCACACACTTATACACAAACGCTCACACACACAAATGAGATGAAAGAAGAGGGATATTGTTAAGAAGAAGAAAGGTTTCAACAGAAGAGAAAGAGAGGAGGAAAAGGGAAAACAGAGGGTGAAAATGACTAAAACTTATTATCTATGTATGAAACTATGTAGCAATTAAATAGGGAGGAAAATAAAAGTTATATATGTTTATAAATTGAAAGACATTATAAAAGATATCGAATGCCACAGTTAGACACTACTGAATCTAAAGCATGATAAAATGTCATGCACAATACCCACTTGGCCTAACGTGATCCTCACACTACCTCAGCTCTCTGATGATCTCATCCTGCTGTGAAGAGCTGTACCAGTGGCCCGTGTGTCAATGATAGCACAACATGAGGTAAGGCTTTCGCTTCTTCCCACCATACTATCTAGGTCACTGGGCTCACCTATCACTTCTCTCAAGCACAGACTGTAGTCCATAAAGGGCTCAAAAAGAATTTTCTTGCCTTTCACTAGTTTGAGTAAAAGGAAATATATTCATTGTTATCCAGTGATGGACAACATAACCTAAAACTACTATAACTGACCATCACAAGCATGTGGTCTGAAAAGAAAAGGGCAGAGATTAGTAAACTACTCACTACAGCCAAACAGGGAAGAGGTCAGAACACCCCCCACATACTCCTGAATATCTTATTCCCCACTGAGAACTCATTCCAGAGTTTCATCTCCCCCAGGCACTTCCCCCACACTCAAGATGTGAGTATCTACCATTCATTTTCAGAGCAAGTTGAGCAAATTCATCTAGAGGTAAGACTTTCCTATCTCTCTACCTAACTTACACATTTATGAATGTTCTCAAGAAAGAAAAACATAACCCTTTATCTACATACAATAACCCATATGTGGTCAAAATATACTCACATGTGCAAAGAGAAACATCAATTGTTTTGTTTTTATGTGTAAATGTTCCTTCCAAATCTACCCAATACAGGGTAGCAGAACCAAAATTGGTTAAATTTGGCCCAATCATGTGGACTTACAAATATCGTTACAGTCACAAAAGTCGCTAGAATAAATGAGTTATCTTACTTTCTTAAAGACTCGATATTTCAAATGCTTCCTATTCTTCCTCCAAATGTCATTCAAGACCACACCCCCAACTTTCCCACTGCTCACTGAAAGTGCTTATCACTTCGAGGCACCCCCAAAGCCTTCTGAATCGTCCCTCTACCACTGACCTACTCGTACCCCTATTATTTCTTTGCATTATGAACAGTGGCTTTCTCCTAGTTCTTCCTGTTGGAACAAGTGACAGACCATGTCCTATGTTCTTCCTTCTATGGAGAACAAGTACATGAGACATTCCTTCCCAGACTGTGATAGTGGAGGGATGTAGAGAAAAGAAAATGTAGTTTTAAAAAAAAATCATAAGGGGCTGGGGATTTAGCTCAGTGGTAGAGCGCTTACCTAGGAAGCGCAAGGCCCTGGGTTCGGTCCCCAGCTCCGAAAAAAAAGAACCAAAAAAAAAAATCATAAAAGTAGTCTTCCATCTATTAACATCTAATATGTGAAATAGTCCAGGCAGCTTTCAATGCCATCTGGATAACCCTATTCCATTAACGCATGAAGATATAGGGAGAGGAGAAAGGGGCCAAGTGTGGTTGAGTATAACAACATAAACAAAACCCATCATCCCTATGAAATCATCAAAGCTGAAAGACACGTCTGCCCCTTTGAAGAGAGGTTTAAGTGCAAAAGGGTAAGAAGAGTAACATATCGGTGAAATAAAGAAAAGAGACATGTTTCCAGTAATTCCTGCCTGTGTCTAGACTGATGACATCTGAAAGCTGTGCTGGCCGGAACAGAAGTGTCAGTAGCACCAGGGACATTAATATGTGAGCAGCAATAGGAAAATGCCAGCCAGATAAGGGCCACAGCTGGAGAGATCTTTCTGATTACAGACAGGACTGGGGTGGCATCACGGTCCACTTCCTTAGTTAATACTTTTTCTGAAAAATTTATAAATCGGAACCTAACAAAAGTGCCTGGTGAAATGGCATTCTGTTCTGCTGAAATGGTGATTCTTATTTGAGAGTCCACTGATCTGGCCAATCTGATGCTGTCTTCTGGCCTCCACGGGATTCTGCTCACACACAGTGCCCACAAACACATGCAGGCACATACTCACATGTGCATAAATTGTAAGTCAGTCTTGAAAGTGGCTGTGTTGGTTTTGTTTTATTTTTCTTGTTTGATATGACTACATACTTACATGTGAATCTACATCCTCAACTCCTACAAAGCATAAACATGTCCAGAAACATAAACATGAGAAGTCATGTCTTTTGTATTTCATCTATTTAATCCATCCAAGGAAAACCAATGACCTTCTCATAGACAGGGTCGGAAAAAGATTTAAAATGTAGTTATAACTTGAGGTACAAGGTGGGTTGGTTCCCTAGGAAGGGACCTTCTCAGAGGTAAAGGGAAGAGGGGAAAGGAGGGAGGGGCACATGAAAGTGGGATGGGGTGGGGGCGGTAATCAGGATATCAGGATATAAAGAGAATGAATAAATAAATAAACAAATACATGGAAGAAATAAAATGTAGTCACAGTTTCCAAACAAACAGGGTAAAGGCTTCAGTGAGAGGCTGACTCCAATGCTGGGAATCAATGGTAATTAAGCAGAGTCGATGAGAATTAAAAATGCATTCAAATGGAGGGACAAGATAAAGAAGAAGGAGAAGGGAGAGAAAGGAACAAAATCATCAAGTCCCCCAGCCTGTGCCAATAGAGAGCAGTGTGAAGGAGCCATCAGCAAGAAAGATGTGTGGGGTCTCTCCTATGTATGTGCTTCTGGTTTTAAATCAGAAACTTTGGAATGGAGAGGTTATTTTGGAAGCTCAACTTGGAGAAGAAGTAAGTTACACGAGAAATTCAGTCTGCTAAAGCAGCTTAGAAAAGCTGTGTCCAAACTGGAACTTGAAAGATACACAGAATATGTTTCCCTAGCTGGAGAAAGTGGAAGAAGATGACAAAAATTCCAAAAAGTAAGAAGAGTGTGTGCAAGGCAGAATTGTGCATCAGGTTGTCTCAGGTTGCCAGGAAGAAAAAGAATGAGGTAAAAGTCTTAAAAATAACATTGTCCAGCTTGGTATGTGGGACTGTACTTGCCTAGCATAACTGAAACTTTGTGCTTGATCCCTGGGGAACACTGCATTAACCAGGCATCCACCCATGAGCATAGCATTCAGGAGGTGAAGGCTGAAAATTCAGGAATTTGAGATCATCCTTGGCTACCAAAAGATTTTGAGGCCTTCCCCGGGCCACATGTGGTTTTGATCCGACAACAACAAAGTCTTAGCAGGGACTGGAGATGACCCAGCAGTTAGGAGCACTTACCGCTCTCGTAGATGAATCAGGTTCCTTGCCCAGCACCCACACCCTGTAGTTCTGAATCTGATGCAGTCTTCTGGCCTCCATGGAATTCTGCTCACACACAGTGCACACAAACACATGCAGGCACACACACTTCCATGTACATAAATTGAAAATTAAACATTGTTTCAAATAATAGGAGTGTCCCGGTGTTGGAGACTTCCAAGAGGCTGCTGTGAGACAAGAACAAGATTCCCCACAGGAGTCTCAATGAGAACAGTGTCTCAGTCCCAGGTCATGTTATCATGGGTTTAGAAAGCAGGATATATCTGGCCCGTAAAGAATGAGCTATGACAGAAATATGATAGAATATTCTATAATAAAAAGAAGGCTCTGGAGAACTGAATTACACGTTAGAGGCTAGGAAAAGAGCCACCAAGAGAAAGGGAATCTAAAAATACAATAAGAAAGAGATGGTAAGAGCAAGGTTCCTGAGCTGAGGAACAGGGGTAGGGGATGGGAGTTGGGAGAGAGAGTGAGGAAGAGGATGCCTCCTTAGGGTCTAGAGAAAGATGAAGTATATAGAAGGGCAGAAATTAAGGAGTGAATGTTTTGTGGAAAACAACTAAGTTTACAGGGAAACCTTTGTGTTCTGTATATGATTTGAGGTAGTTACATAGGGGTGATCTCTAGTGAAAAGTATTAGGACAGAACCTGTGTTATGAAAGAATTAGAACTGGTCAGAGATCTGGAAGCACTGGCTAGGAAAAACAACTGAAGTCACGGGGTATCCTGCAACATAGTGGCTATTAGAAGTTATGAAGTTCTATGGACACAAAGAGGTACACTTTTTATAAATTTTCCCAACAGTGTGACTGTGTATCTGGACCATGTGTAAGGAACATCTGTCATGAACATCAATGGGGCTGGGACAGTACATGATTGAGGATGGTCAAGCCTCTAGAGAAAAGGCTTTATCTCCAGCATCAAAACCCCAAACTGAACCTAAGCAGTATAGGCACACATGGTACAGCTAAGAGGACAGTTATTAATTAACAACAACGATTTTAGGCTGGTCTCATAGGAAATCAGAAGACAGGCTAACTGAGAAGGCCAAGGAGTAGGTGAGTTAAGCAGAGAGATGTCAGTAGGAAGCCGTGCCCAGAGAAGACTGGGAAGCTTGGTGTGTCTGCTACTTTTAAGTTCTGTGATTAATGCCATGACAACTTACAGAAGAAAATTTATTTGCAGCTTACAGTGTCAGAGGATTATACTCTATGACCATCATGGTGGGAGAACAAGGCAGCAGGCAGGCAGGCACGGAGCCAGAGCGATAGCTGAGAGCTGACATTTTGATTCACAGATATGAGGCAGAGAGAGTTAACTGGAAATGGCATGGGATTTTTGAAACCAAGTTTCCCACCATGGCACAACTGTTTGGAGACCAAGTATTAGAACATATAAGCCTAGGGGGGCCATTCTTATTCAAACCTCCACACTCGGTGTGAACTTCAAAACAGAAGGACTGTTGGGAAAAGAAAGAGAAACAGTATCAGAAGAAATGTGGGAAATGGAAGATTCTCTAAAGGAGACATGAGTGGACTCTTTCCGAGGTCTAGAAGACACGTGATGTTTCCAGATGGGAAATAGGCTGTGCTTAGGGGCATAAATACCAGGTAGGGGACTGAGGCACCAGCAACAAATGGGGAAAATGGAGAGAAAAGTCCAGGGTAAAAAGTAGAATTGAAGAGGAGGATACCCCGTGAGAATTACAGACATGAAAGGAGGATGGGAGACCCGTAATAGAGGAGTCTAAGTATTCCCCCTGAGACCTTAAAATTGAATTTGGGATCCCAGAAAAGGCCAAAGGTCACAGAGGTGTGGGTTCCAACCCCACAAGTGCTCTCCATGATAGCCCCGTAGAGCAACTGCCCCCAAGACCCTGACAATTCTACCCCAGAGGCCTGAGCATCTCAAGTGCTATGACCAATTTTGTTAGGGTTGGCTGTAAAGAGTGAGAGTCATGAAACTTCTTTTTCTCATTTAACCCTGGTGTGTTGGTGACTGTCCTACTGCACTGTAGTTTATCTTTCCCAGCGTTAGTGTAGACTCTATAAAGCTGTGATTGGTTTTACCAGCCAATTTAGTTATGTTACAACCTGCCTCACAGTTCTTCAGTGTCACAATCTGTGAAGGAAATAAATTTTAGATGTCAATTTCTCCTCTCCTCCCATCTGCTTATAGTCAAGTGACCTGGCTAAATTAGGCTGCTAATGTCACATTGTCACATGCAGTAGCATCTAGACTTTCCATCTACAATTAACTAGAGGTTTTAGAGTCAGCACTACGAATATTTCTCATTTTAACTTCCTTGCCTGTTCCACAGTAAGTTTTAAGTATTTTTGCCAATTGTGACTAAGTGTTCTCTGGGGGTCTTATTTCATAGTGTTATGGTTAACTGTCTCAATTACAAGAAGACCAGATATTTACAGACTTCCTTGTTTTCTTCATTCATTTACTCTTTGATCCTTTTGTATATATCTGTCACAAATGACATAGTAACCCAGAAAATATGTCATTTTACCCACCCTGGAAATGCCTAGATGACATTTTCTGCTTGTTCACATTAATTCTTCTGCCATATATAAATTTAAAAAATAATGATGAGGAAGCTGTGTCTACCTTGTGCCCTACCTCCAGAACTTCAGGGATTTTTGCCTGTGTGCTCAAAAGTATAATACTTAATGACGAGAGGTGGGTCTGTGGACATAAAATTTGTACCCATTGTGATTGGTGAAGAGTTCAATTACAGGAACAGACAGAAAGCTCACTCAGGATCCGAGAGGAGCAGGCCACTTTCTGCTTGTATTGGGGAATCCTGTAGAAAAGCAGGATGAATTGGTCACTACAGGGCAAGTCTTCAGCTAGTTGTCTGTCCTCTGTGTTTCTCTGACTAGATAGCTGTCCTTGTCTGGGGTTAAGGTCAGAGGCTTTGATCAGAAAACGACAGTGAATGTTATTTCAAGCTTCTGCTCGATGGCTAACAGCAGTTATTAGTGGAATCTTTAAGGAGCTTTGATGACTCTAGGCAAGTACTAGAAAGAAGTTCAGAGCATCTCTCCATAGCCTTAACAAGCTCATTGGCTGCTGGTGCATATACTGTTTTTATGGGGGTTCCCTACCTCGGCTTTCATGAAAGTATCTTTCTAAAATTCTAATGAACATGCGAACTCAATGGCTTCGGGCACATCGTTTTACAAATGGCAGGTAAAAATGGAAGAGAAAGCAAATGTGTTAGAAGTCAGTAAAAGTTGAAATTGTTTGCAAATAATTATAATTGAGTTTAACTAATTTGGCAGTAGACATCTCTCCACACAGCATCAGCCCCATCAATCTACAGATACAAGTGTGATCAGTTTAAAGAAAATGCTTATACGTTACTGGTTCTTGCTTCCAACCCCAGAGAAGCAGCATCCTACCAGTACTTCCTGGGTTAGATAGGAACTCCATGTGCTCTTCTGAGATTTTCTCTTCACTTCTGAATCTGTTCATAGAATTCAAGGAGGGAAGGAGTTGCAAGAGGCTGTCATGGAAGTCTCCTAAGAGACTCAGGAGCGTCGTGATTCCCTATTATGTTCATAGTGGAGTGTTCATAGACCAAACCTCAAGAGGGCTCAAGAGTCCTCACAGCCAGCCCATCTCAAAACCGCAATGGTCTGCAGAGGTATTCGATCAGTGAATCTATTGTTCTATAAGCATTCAGGCCATGCTTGGCTACTTTTCTCAGCTTGACACAAACCTGGACATATCTTGGAAGAGGGAATCTCAACTGAAGAATTTCCTCCAATAGAGAAAAGGACTAGGGATCCCTTTGTTACCTGGCGATTGAACGTGGAAGGACCAAGCCCAGTATTGGTTGTGCTCCCTCTGGAAGGTCCCAAGATGTATAAAAATTAAAGGTGAGCAAGGCATGAGTCTTGGTCAGGATTTTATTGCTTTGAAGAAGCAGAGTGACCAAAAAGGCAGTTGGGAAGGAAAGGGTTTATTTGGCTTAGACTTGCAGATCATAATCCATCACTAGAGGAAGTTATGACAGGAATTCAAGCAGGGCTGAAACCTGGAGGCAGGAGCATAGGGCATGGAGGTGTACTGCTTCCCACAGCTGCCTCTGCCTACCTTCCTATAGAACTCAAGACTACCAGACTAGTAGTGGCACCACCCACAAAGGGCTGGGCCTTCCATCATTGATCACTAATTGAGGAAATGCCTTACAGCTGGATCTCATGGAGGCATTTCCTCCACTGAGGCTTCTTCCTGTCTTCCTCTCTGATGACCCTAGTTTGTACCAAGTTGACACACAAAACCAGTCAGTACCATGGGGAGTAAAGCAGTAAGCAGTGTTCCTCTGAGGTTTCTGCTCAGTCTCCTGCCTTGATTTCCTGCCATGGCTTCCCTCAGTGCCAGATTGTAGATTGTAAGTAAAAACAGACCTTTGCCTCCCCAAGATGATTTTAGTCAGTGTTCTATCAAGGCATAAAATAAAATAAAAGCCAATTAAAACAGGACCTGAGTTCAAACCCCAAATTTTAAAAGGGGGTAGGACATGGTGACATATGTTTATGATCCCAGTACTGAAGAGGTCAGTCATTCAAGTCTTGAGATTCAGATTCAGTGAAAGACTCTGTCTCAAAACATAGGTAGAGAACAATTGAGAGAGAGAGAGAGAGAGAGAGAGAGACAGGGAGAGACAGAGAGACAGACAGAGACAGACAGAGAGAGAGAGAGAGAGAGAGAGGGAGAGACAGAGAGACAGACAGAGACAGACAGAGACAGACAGACAGAGACAGAGAGAAAGGTTATATTGCCCTCAGTCCTGCACATAAATGAGGATACATGTGCACTAGCATGCACACACAAAAAAGGCAGTGGGTGCTAACGAGATTGTTCATCAACTAATACTGCAAACACTTACAACCCCAGCAAAGGACCCAGATTTCAATTCCCAGCACCTGTATGGTGGCTCACAACCACCCATACTCCAGTTCCAGAAGATCCATCACTCTCTTTTACTTCCATGGGTGTGCGTGCGCAGAGGCCAGAAGAAAGTATTGAACCCTGGGAAATCAAACTTAGATTCTCAAGAAGAACAGTCCGTATGTGCTTATTAGCTCTTGAGCCGTCTCTCCAGCCCTGAGATTGATTATTTCTATTTTTTAGTTGTATTTATTCCTGTTTCTATTCTTATTTATAATTTCATTCTTTGTTGAATTATTGTTTTAACTTGTGTTTTACTAGACAAGACCTCACAACATCCTCTTCCTTTTCTCCCTCCCCCACCCCGAAGTACTTCCTCTACAGTGTCCTCAGGCCTCTCACTCATACAGTTTTGCTTTCCTTCTCATTCATACTCTACTCCATTTTCTCTGTTTGTCACATCCCTTCTTAGTGTCACTATTTAAATATCATCAATACCCCCTAGCTCTTGTGAAAAGAAAAACCTTTAAAGTACAGTTTTTCTAACCAACACCTTAGCTCCCTAGCTCTGAACTTCACCGGGGATGTACTGAATCTTACACAAGATGTACTGAATTTCACACATGCCTCCCACTGCAAGCCAACACTAGTACTGCTTACTGTTAAATCTTTCTGTATATTACTGCAATCAGCTGCTCCCCCAAACAGCAGGAGGGAACACAATCCCAAGTAAGGAAAATTCACCAGGAGAACTTATGTGAAATAAAATAAGCAAAGCAAATAATAGGTATAGGAGAAAACATAACAGCAGCTGAATAACACACTCTTCTCACCAGATGTTCAAAACACAACAATAACAAAAAAACCCACAAAGATACAAGACAACAGCCCACCGTGACGTCTCCACAAGCTCACTTCCTCAATGCCCCAAACCACAGATAATGAGATGGCTGAAATGCCAGAAAAAGATTTCAGAGCCCTACTTTCAAAAAAAGATCAATAACCATATAAAGAATTCAAATAAGCAGACAAACAAAGTAAGGAAATCAATTCAGAACCTAGGCCAGAAAGTTACCACAGTGGGCAAAATGGTCAGTAACTTGGAAGAGATTTTCAAAACAACATGAAGAAAAAACTTCAGGGAGGAAATTGAAACTCTCAAGAAGAACCAAACAGAAATTCTGGAAATTAAAGATTGAATCAATAAAGTGAAATAGCACACTGGGAAACGTTGTCTATAGACATGACAAAGCAGAATGGATTTTAGGAATGGAAGAGAAATCAAAATAAATTAAAACAGATATTCTTAACAATCAATTGATAAGCATGACTGAAACTACCAAGGGCTTTCACGTGTGTTCAAAAGACCAAAACTAAGAATTCACAGAGTAGAGAGAAGACAAAGACAATTTATTCAGTGTAATTATTGTGGTTTTTTTAAATCTAAAAAGCAAGAAAGAGATATTTAAGAGGCATGCAGAACTACAACTAGTTGTGACTCAAGAAGAATTTCTCGATGTCTATCATCAGTATGTCAGAAACACAAAGCAAATAAATGACAGTAAGAGCTGTAAAGGACAATGGTGCCAGCCAGCCAAGGCAAAAGCAGAGTATGGTCAGATCCCCTGTCAACAACCCTAACAGCCAGGAAATCAGGGAGTGCTATGCTGCTGCTTCAAGCCCTGAAAGTAAACCATTGAACAAGATCACTATACCCAGCAGAGTCTTCTTTTAAAATATATGGGGAAATATTATCATGGTAAGGTAAGCATAAATTAAAGCAATGCAAGCCATCATTACAGATGACACACAAGGAATATCATATACATCGGGGGACAAAGACAAAGTGTGAGGAGTGCATACGAGAGAAGAAATTTTGCAGAAGAAACGACTGAGCAAAGGAGTGATACAAAGACAACTCAGCATGCCCGTCAAACAAACAGCAAATTCTCAGCAGGTGAGGAAAAAAAGACTATCCAAATCTCTACCAACCATAACAAGAATCAGCATAAAATAATTAATTAATAGATTAATTAATAGATAAATAAAATGCCTGAGTGTTCTAGGACAAAAGTTGTGATAAGTGTGAGTACACATATGGTAAGCAATAATGAACACTGGGATAGACTTTAATAAAATAGAAATTAAAATGACAATTTATAGAATCAACCAAACAAGTACCTGATTCTTTAAAAAGATAAATAAGACCGAGAAATCCCTAGCAAATACAGGAACATAATAAGAAGTTCATATATCTTAACTAGATTGGTGACATCCCAGAAATGCAAGGTTAGTTCAATATATGCAAATCATTAAATGTAATGTATTGTATTAATAGACTTATAAACATACATCACATGGCCATCTCAAAACACACAGAAATAGGACTTGACACATTTTAAATGTCCTTTCTAATAAAATCCCTAAAGAAAGTAGAAACAAAAAGAATATACCTCAGTCTATTTAGGCTGTATATAACAAAATGCCTTAATTAGGGTTTTATTGCTATGAAGAGACGTCATGGTCATGGCAACTCTTGTAAAGGACAACATTAATTTAGGAATAACTTACAGTTGTACAGGCTTAGTCCATTATCATCATAGCAGGAAGCATGACAGCACACAGGCCAGCATGGTGCTGGGGCAGGAGTTGAGAGTTCTACCTCTTGATCCGCAAGCTGCAGAAGGAGTCTGTGTCCCCCACTGGACATAATTTGACCATAGAAGACCTCAAAGTCCACTGTTACAGTGACCCATTTCCTCCAACAAGACCACATCTACTCCATGTGAGTCTATGGGGGCCATGCCTATTCAAAGCATCACGCAAACCTGTAGTCAATGTTTTACTAAATGAGGAAAGGACAAGAGGACTACCTCTAAGGTTGAGGAAGTGTACCCACTCTCTCCACAAACTAAGTATAGCATTCAAAATCTTGGCTACATTAATAGGACAAGTAAAAGATATAAATGAATACAAACGGGAGAGGAAGACATCAATTTATCCCTATCTGCCGATAATATTATTCTATACTTAAAAAAAATCACTAAGGATTCCACTATAAAACTCTTAAATCTGATAAATACAAAAAGTCAGAGGTACAAAATCAGTATCCTTTTTATATACCATACTTTCCAAGAAAGAAATTAGAAAAAGTGCCCATTCATAATAGTATCAAATAAGATAACACCTAGGAGTAAAGATGACCAAAAAGATAAAAGGTATCTATGATGAAAACTTTCAGACACAAAATAGGAATTAAAGAGCTAAAGAAGACAGTAGATCAAGGACCTCCTAACTCACACATTAGCAAGATTAATGTTGTGAGTCTAACTGTACTATTTAAGTTAATCTACAGATTCAACACAATCTCCAGCAAACTTCCTGTGATGTTCTTCCCAGAACTAGAAAAAGAAGCATAAAATTCATCCATCATAAAATTCAAAAGCACAAAAAAAAAAACCAGAGATCTGCAACAATATTAGGCAGAAAGAACATGGCTGCTCACCTTAGAGCACAATACCCAATCTCAAGTTACACCACAGATCCATAGTGACAAAGGTAACAATATTGGCAAGCAAATGAACATTTAGAGAACATCCCCATAGGCCCATTGGTAAACCTAATTAGTGGAACTAGTGGGAAGGATTAGGAGATGTGACCTTGTTGCAGTAGTTGTGACCTTGCTGAAGGAAATGTGGCACTTGGAGGTAAAGGGGAGCTTTGAGGTTTCAAAAGTACAAGCCATGCCCAGGCCCAGGTGCTCATTCTGTCTGTCTGTCTGTCTGTCTATGCCCATTGCCTGTAGATTGGGATGTAAAGCTCTCAGCTACTGCTCTAGCACCATGCCTGTCTGCTTCCTGACAAGATGATCACCGACTCAGGAACTGTAAGGAAACCCCTAATCAAATTCTTTCTTCTATAAGAGTTGCTTTGATCATGGTGTCTCTTTATAGCAATGAAACAGTAACTAAGACACCCACACAGCTATGAACATCTAATTTTTGACAAAAGTATCAGATGTATATGAGAATAGGACCTATTGAACAAATTGTGCTGCCAAACTGAATATCTACCTGCAGGAGAATGAAATTAGAGTTAGAGCTCTGTCTCTCATTTAAGATTTAAAAAAAATCTTTCCAAAATGGGTCCATGTGTTTAGTATAAAATCTTAAATGCCAAAACTGACAGAGGAAACATATAAAACTTCTTCACATTACAGGCACAGGCAAAAACTTTCTGAAAAGGATTCGATGGAATTAACCCCAAAATTGGACAAATGGGATTGCATAGAACTAGAACCTTCTGCTGACCTAAGAAAACTACCACCAGAGAGAACTGAGAGACTGTAGAGGGAGAAACCTTCTCCAGATACACTTCGGGCAGGGATTCAATATCTATAATAACATATAAGGAACTACAAAAGGTAAATGCCCCCAAATAAATTTTCACTCAGTAAATAGGCTAATAAACTGAATTGATAGTTCTCAAAGGAAGAAACATAAACGGTTAATACCTAGTGTTCACCATCTCTAACATTTAGGGGGATGCAAATCAAAATTGGTTGGACAGTCCGTTATACTCCAGGAAGAGTGATTATTATCAAGAAAACAAATAACAACCAATGCTTACATCCTGGCAAAGATGTGGTGTTGTCTCATCATTGGTGAGAGTGTACAGTAGTGTTAGTACTATGGGAAACAGTGTAAAGTGTTCTCAAAAAATTAAAAATAGAACTATCTTATGACTTAGTCATACTACTCCTGGGCACATGCCCAAACCATTCTATGTCCCATCATAAAAATACCTGTACATCCATGTTCATTGCAGTTCAGTTGACCTTCACATCCCAAATATATAAGCTTCCAATATGTTATAGTAAATAATCCCCTGGGGTTGGGGATTTAGCTCAGCGGTAGAGCGCTTGCCTAGCAAGCGCAAGGCCCTGGGTTCGGTCTCCAGCTCCAAAAAAAAAGTTAAAAAATAAAATAAAATAAAATAAATAACCCCTGCTAACCTGAATGGGTTCTGTAGAATCCAGTAAAGCCCTGAGCAATAGACAAATTAAAAAAAGGAAGAGAAACCACTCACAGAGTAAAAAAGACTGCTCTAAATAAAAAGAAAATGTGTACAATGCCCAATAGTCAATAGTTGGTGGTTGATTTGACTCAAAGAAAGGCATTTTCAATGAAATGGAATGAGAGTCTTGCCCCTCAAGCCCCTTCAGCATCTCCTCTGTGTATGCCTTCTCATTCAGGCACTTTTTGGGGTGTTTTCTTGTTCACTGCTCTTTATTTATGTCTTTCCACAGCATCCTAAAAAGTAGAAATTTTCTTTTGTTCATGTACATCATTGTCTGAGCATGAGTCTTTGAACTTAGTCAATGCATCGATGTCCCTTTTCACAGGAAATGTAGATGTAGGTCTGGAGAAGTCCCTGGTCCCTCATGAGGAACAATGACAGTTTCCCTTTATGAATAATGGAGGGGGGATCTCATTTTGGTTCTTGTTACTATATTATGTAACCTCAAAATGTCTGTGTATACACAATATTTGGCCTGTCAACACTCTTTCATGGAGTCGTGAAGGACTGACAAAACCCTATTCCTCCTTGACGACTTATGGGCAGCTAATGGATGTTGGGAGAAAGGGACAATTTTCTTAATGGTATAGTCACTGGAAAGGTGGTCATGCTTCTGTAAACAACTCCGCACCCAAATTTCGGTAAGGAACCCTAGTAAAACTCATTCAAAAGAAAAACAAGACATGGAAATAGAAGGAAGACCAGACAGGAAGAAGAAGAGGATCAGAGAGAATGGGAGGGGAACAGGAGAGAGTAATGGGGAAAGAACATGGTCAAAATACATTGCATACATGCATGAAATGTCATACTGAAGTCCATTATTGTGTATGGTTAACCTATGATTATGTTAAACTTTACCCAAAGGGGGGTGTCTCGTGAATCTGCCCACAGGAGTCAGCTGACAAGTTTGTTCTGGCCTGGTGGTTCTCCGATTTGTATTTATACCCTACACACGCCTCTTCCATCAAAATATGCCACGCACAACTAAAAGATATTGAATCAAATATTAATGCCCAAGATGCCCATGCATTTTTGTAATGCCTTTAGCCTCCCACACAAAGGATTTTAATGCACTCCTGTAAGTTTAGTTCAGCACAGGGCAATCAGCAGATATCAATTTCTCTTTGGACTACAAAGACTTGTTAACTGGGGAAATGCTACTCATGCCTTATGGAGGGAAAGAGTTGCTTGAATCAAACTTGAGGTCATCCTCATGTCTGTAGACATGAGAGCACCAAGAAAAGTTGCCATGCATCTCTGGGACAACTTTTAAAGAGAATTTCCATCCCACGCCCCTCCTCCTTCTCCTCTATCTGTCAGACCCTGCTCTTCTAAAGCTGTACACATTCCACCTCCAGGGCGTCTACATCATTCCGATTGGAAATTCTCCTAGCTCTTTTTTTTTAACTTTACTTAACACAAATTAAAATTACTTTGTCTATAAGTAGTTATGTCATATGCAACCCACCAAAGGAGCAGCCTGGGGGTGATATTTCATCTATGAAACTCCAAAGAATCAGGTCATGAAGTATTGGCAGTCTAGATCAATGGGTGACATAGTCACCTCTACTGAGCAGAGACAAGATAGAGGGATATGCATAATTAAGGGATGGGAGAGATAAAAATTGACTTGGGGGCTCTAGCTTAGGACCAACACATCTTTTAGAACATAGTGTCATGGTGGAGGAGGAAAATCTATCTTGTTCTTTGACATACATCTTGTTTTTGTGAGTTTCCTGGCCTGGAACTCACCAAGTAGGCCAACCTGGCTTTACAACAAGCCCCAGAGATCTTCTGGTCTCTCCCCTCATTATAAACCTATGATAACCACACCCATCTTTGCAAACTATCTTTGCATTTTAAGAAGGATTTATTGAGAAATAAGAATAATTGAGATACTAATAAATCCATTGGAAGAGCTCAGAGGATGAATAAAAACTCTTGTTTAGCTCATAGTCACAGCTGCTTCCTCTGCCTGCTTGTAGAATATGTTACAGCCACTGCCTATGAACAACATGGCCCCTCAAGGAACACCATAAACTTTCACCTTGAGTATGATGGAAACTTCAGACATCCTGGCCCCTATAGCCAGAGAGTAATACTGCCAGGATCCAGCTCATCAATCCTCATATTTCTACCTGTCAACTGTTCTCAGGTCAAATATCTGCAGCTCTAAATGCATTGAAGGTGGGCATAAGGCAAATGCCTCCTCAGGATACAGGAAAGGTTCTCAGAAGGAGTGTTGTTTGTTCTTACTGAAGGGCCTCACAGAAGAATAACCAGGGAGTGAAGCAAACCAGTTACATGAAAGCAGGTTCTTCCATACAGGAGCTGTGTGACTTTGTGTCCCCAAGCAAAGCATTTGACAGAGCAGAGCCTCAGAGAGGCCCACAGGAGCATGCTGACTGCTTGCTTCTCCATTCTCTCTCTCTCTCTCTCTCTCTCTCTCTCTCTCTCTCTCTCTCTCTCTCAATTGATTTTATTTTAAATTATGTACATTATTTTAAATTATGTGAACTTGAGTGCAGGAGCCTTTGGAAGCCAGAGGTATCAGATCCCCCTACAACTGAAATTACAGGCCATATGATGTGGGTGCTAGGAACCAAACTCTGGTCCTCTGAGCCATCTCTCCAATCCTTGTCTGTCTCTTTTTATAAAACCATACCTAGAATCCTGAAGTTTTATGAGCCCCAACACAAGATCATATTTGGACTTAGGTCTAAATACTCACCAGGGTAAGTTACCAGCAACATGTGCTTTATTTAAGGACAGAATAAATTTCAATAATAGCTATAGAAATTGTTATCTTTGTGTCCAGCACATGAAATAGTCAATAAGTATTCATTTCTTATACCTACTTTCTGGATTGCAAAGAAAGTAGGTAATAATAATATTTGATCTCAAGAGATTTTTGGAGACAATATTATAAGAATGCCTAAATCAATAATACACAATAAGAATCATAATAATATCAGTAATGGGACTGGAGCGGTATCCATCTTTTAAAGTGCTTGCCCAAGGAGTAGTGCTACCTACTGGGGTTTAAGCCAAGCAGTACAATCCCTCCCAGACATGTCCACAGCCCCACCTGATAAAGACAATTGCTCTCAGGAGATTCTAGGCTATGTCAAGTTGACAGTTGAGGCTAACCATGACAGGCTACCACACACATGCCATATATGCGCATGCGCGCACACACACACACACACACACACACACACACACACAAATACATGCATACAAAACACATACACACACCACACACAATACCAGCAACTATCACAATCATCATGGAATTAGACAAGTGACTTTAAGTTACAGTGATGGCTAAGGGCGCAGTTCTGTCTGTGGCTGTGTGGTTTTATGTGGCATCCCTTCCTTTACATGTTGTAGCATTTGAGAGAAGTGCTCATCTCTGAAATATCACCAGACTTCTTCCAGGAGTCTTCTCCATCCCAGTCAGTCAGATAAGCAGGGAAAACAGACATGGAACTTTCAACAGAAGCCTAACATACTTGCTTTGCTCCCTAGAGTCCATCAAGGCTGACCCAGCCAGGACACAAAGCACATAGCCCTCATCTGCTGCATCTCCTTAGAGCATTTTGACCCCGGGGGCTGGTGAAAGCAAAGGCACAAGGTCACATGACTTCTAAATTGGATCCATCTTTGCCTCATTCCATGCACATGTGTACTAACAGATAAACTTTCATCCACCCTGTTCATTTACAAAATTAAGCCGTCTTCCTTTAATATTTCATTTACAGTTAGCAAAATCAATCCATTTCTGTGGCCCAATAGTACTATCCTTCATAGCTTTAGCCACCAAACAAGAGTAAAATATTATCTTAAAAATAAATTCTCCAGGCCAGGTATGGTAGTGTACGCCCTTATTCCTCAAATTTAGGAAGCAGAGACAAGTGGGTCTTGTGAGTTCAAGGTCAGCCTAGTCTACATAGTGAACCCCTGTTTCAGATAAAATAAAGTAAAATGAAATACCCTTATCTTAACAATGCCCATCTCAGCCATGAATTCTACCTTCAGTATACACTGACGATACTAATGTCACTGAGTCTCTCTACCTCCTCTCTCAGACAGAACTGTCTCCCGGACTCCTGGAGCCAACAGGAAAATGAAGCATTATTTTATCCCAAGATTTGTAATGCCTAGCAATATTGATCCAGCCTGCTGCCTGTCCAGAAGGGTGCTCTCCCTGCTGCTTTGTGCTTAGAGACAATCTAATAAAAGCTTACTGAATAGTAAACAGTGGGAGCCCACCAATTCTAAAACACGTAGATTGACAGGAACAATCCCCTCCTTCGGGGGAAAAAAAAAACCACAGGCCAGCAGGCACTTCCCATAAACCCATTACTGCCTAGTCTCCCCAACACCAATAGAAGATGGTAGATTATTACAACTCCCAGTTCTAAGAGGAATTGCTTTCCTAAATTTGACCTCCACACTAAATATAAAATACGGACCATGTGCAATGAAGGGATTGTAGCCCAAACAGCCTTGTCTCTCCAAGGCAGAGGTTACAAGGTGGATACACATTGACTCCAAGGGATGGGATGGGATGACCTTTTACCTTGAAAATGGCCACTCTATGCTATAATTTCAGAGAGAGGAGGGTCAGGTACTGGGCTGTAAAGAATGTGGGGAGCTTCTGCTTGGTTAGACTGTCACCAAGGTAAGATGGGAGAAGGCAGGAAAGCTGTGTCTCACAATGGTGAGGATTCAGGAAAGCAGTCCCTCACAATGGAGAGGGAAGGAAACATTGGGAACAGACTGGATGGGGAAGAGGGTTCAAAGCCTTTCAAAATAAACAGGCAACTGTAAATATGAAGCAAACAATTTTATAAAGGAGGTATTTTATAATTACTTGTGAAATATGTGGGGTTTTCTCATTTTGTATTAGTTTCTCTGAGAATTTCAAAAAACTTACTTTGATCACACCCCTCAGCTACTCGTCCCAGACCCTGCTGCCTTCCCTATCCACCCAGCTTTGTGTCCTCTTAAAGAAAATATAAATTGTCAAGTCCGATGTGTGCTGCGCATACACTCCTGGATGTAGAGGCCTTCCACTGGAGCATTGTAGACCCATCAGAAGCCTTCTGAGGAAAAGGGACACTCCTCTCACACCAGCCATCAACTGCCAAGTCTTTAGCCATTTGAGTCACGTGTCTGTGCTGCCAGTGTGGTCTACCTGCAGACAAAGTGCAGTTTCTTAAAGGCCAAGCCTTTTTCCAGGAAAAAGCTTTATAAAATCACTTCTGCAGCTGGGCAAAACTCCCTGTGCTCCATGGCTCAAGTTCCCATTCTAACAACAAAAAGTAAAGCCAAATTAAATAAACCAACGAGAGCCCCGATGACAGCAATAGAATAGTCTGTGTGCACTGCAAGCGGCAACTAGGATTACTAGAGAGCAAAAACCGTAGCCGTGATCAGAACATCTCCTCAGAGGGAGGCTGACACATGAGCCTGAGACTAAGCGTGAGGAGACATTTGTGAGCAGTGGGAAGGTCCAGGTGGCACAGATGCCCTCAGCCTCCTGGCTCTGGCCATGGAGTATATGGGCGAGAGGGCGATACAAGTTGTCTGGCTCCAATTTTCTGTTGTGATTGGTGTTTGGGAAAGGCAAGCCTGACCTCACGGATCATGAATAAAAAATGAATCGTGATGTCTCTCTTTCATCTCAAGAAGAAGTTGTCCTCATTTGGCTTTCTCAAGCCACCTTCCCTAGGCCACTGTCTTTCTTTTTTTAACCAAATTATTCTTAATGCAGGGAATACATGGAAATTAAACTCAAATGAAGAGAAGGAACAATTAATAGCCATTGAAGTTAGGAATGCCTTCATTAACTTGGTATGAGAAAGAAAAATGACAGAGTAATATTGCCACCAGCAATTCCTAAGTCATGTGATTTTTTTGAAACAGATCAATGTTGGTTGCCAAGCAACACACACATCAAGAGAGAGAGAGGGAGGGAGAGAGAGAGAGAGAGAGAGAGAGAGAGAGAGAGAGAGAGAGAGTAGCATTGCTACCTTGACAAATATTTTTAGAAATCCCATGGATTTGACACTGATATCGTCATTGTAATTATTTCTAAGATCTATGTTATCTTAAAGGAAGATCGGCCTCATTAATTGAGAAGAGTTTTGGTGAATACGTCTGGTAAATGAACAGCAAACAGGAGCAAGTGCTGGAAATCACAGCTGCCATCTTGGAACACTTTGTTAATGACATGTGTGTGCTTATTAATGAGTTTATTGCCTTTGTGTCATGCTTATGTCACCATCAAATATTAATGTTTTTTATATTATAATAATATCTATTGATAGAGCTGAAATCTGTTTCCCTGTAGGTGTCACCATGAATAATACTTCTGAAATACTAAAATCAATAATGAGAATATTAGAGGGGCATTATAGTATGTCGATGAAATGAATTCTACTTTAAATGTCGTGTGTAGCATAAACCACATAAACACACCAAGTTACCACTTTAAATACATAAACACATGCATCACGGATGTGTGTCTTACCATACACAAGAATACATTGTCAGAAATAAGAGATGAAAGCCACTCAGTAAATATATAGGGGCTCTGTAAAACCTGATTCAAAGTCAAGAAGCTTCTGGTTGTTGGAATTAATACGCCTCTGTTTCTTTCAACATGACAGAAGATCATGTGCACAAGTGGGAGTATAAATGGCTCAAATAAATCCTACATTCATTTACCCCTGGATTGGATGGCTACCATTCCTGCCTCCATTCACTCCTCCCTTAATGCCAAGCTTCTGCTCAGGGGCCTTTCCCCCCCTCGCTCCACACTTCTTGAACAGGATTGGACAATGTCAGTATGAACAAGAGCCCTGCCTGAAGAATACCAAGGCAGAAATGTCTGCCCGGCTTCTGGGGCTCTGAGCAGAGGCACTGCCGGTCGGGGCAGCTGAGAGACTGGCTGAAATGTGTAAGAATCAATACAGAGCTTCAGCCCACTGCTTCATGGAATTGCTGATAAAGAGAGAGGCATGGCAGGCTTCCTTAACCAGGGGAGAAAATGTACTCGGATTCCACGGGAGCACAGCCCCATCTAGATTCTGGTTAAGTGTTAGAACACCTCTGACCAGTCTTTTAATTGCTCTCCTAGGCCAAGCTGGCTATGGACACCAGGTAGAAAGCAGGCTCCCTTGTCGCCCCTTGTTTCATACAGCCTTGGTCTACTCACAGAGGTCCTCAGTCTGGTGAACCCTGCTAAAACTTTTTCTTTCATTGTTCACACTTGGACTAATGTAAGGGAGAATGCCCCAGAGCCTAAACAGCACCTCTGACAAGGAAAGAGCAAGGATAATGACCCTGTGTGTGCCTTCTGAATTATAGCTAACAGCTCTGGAAGCCCAGCCATCTTAACCACATGACTCCACAGTAACCCATCCAATCCCTTTGTTCGTGGGAATGCTATTGAACTATCCTAAGGAAGTCCCACCATATTGGTTATCTAGTCAAAACTTTCCAGCTAGCTTGGTTAACTCCTTAACCAGTCAGAGCCTGAATGCGGGAAGGGCTTATACACACACACAGAGGAGGGGGGGGATTCTAAATGATAAAGTCCAAGGATTTGCATTGTTTAAAGATTAATCCCTAACTATACTTTCAGGGATATTGTATGATTTTGTCACCCTTGATTTTTACTTCAACTTTGCTCTGGATTGAAAAGTTTGTATCCCCAGAACTAAAAAAAACCACAAACCCATAAAACAAAACAGAAATAAACGGTTTACTTCTTTTTTGTTTACACATCATCTGCTTTAATCCCCCCCAAGACCTAAGTGAGTGAAGCTTTCAAAGTTAGGAGGTCCTGAGGATACTGGGCGAAGGGCAGACAGAGCAAAGCACAGAGCTCAGAATTAGTTCTGTAAATTCAAAGTGAGGACGCTAGAGCAATGGCTACGGCAGCCAGTGCTCTTGCAGAGGACCCAGGGTTTTACTCAGCACAAACAACCCTCAGTAACTCCAGCTCCAGGAGGATCTGATGCCCTCTTCTGGTATCTACAGGAATTGCACACAAGTGGTGCAGGCAAACACCCACAGGCATAAATAAAAATAAATAAATCTTTTGGGAAAACTCAAAATGCAAATATGTTCAAACCTTTGACTCATTCACCCGGTGGAAAACCAAGAGTTTCTAGAGAGAGGAATGTGATAATACGACCCACTATTTCATATGCCAAATTTAAAACAAAGTTAAAAGAAAGAAGCAAATTTAAGGAAGAGGTTGTACCTCAACCTGCAGTGACTTGATATGCCAGAGTTAGTACCCAGAGGGGGGCTCCTCCTCTGGGAAGAGAAGGGGAGGAGGGAGGAGGGATGGGCTGTGTGAAGGGGAACTGGGAGGAGATGGGGGATGCAATTGGGGTGTAAATTGAATAAATAAATTCATTAATGGAGAAAAAAGAAGCAAATTTAATGCTAACTAAAAAGTTAATATGGGGAAAAAAATCAAAGTTAGAGGAGAACCATACCCACACCTATTCGTCTGGTCTTCTGGTTCCACCCTTCAAAACGCACTTGGGGTATTCTAACTGAGACGAGACGGGGAGAAGCAGCAGACATTAAAAGCCATTCGATGTACAATAAAGACACAGACTTTTAAAAATAAGAAAATTCTGTGGCTTACTAGACATAGCCTTACATGCTTCAAAGAACCATAAGGTATTTTGTGGGTTTCCTTTTGTCTAAAGATCTGTATGACTAGCTCTCATCTTAAAACCTACTTATTTCTAAACCTATATTTTAACCCTATATACAAGGTCACAAGAAAAAATATTCTGGGCCTCTGTGATTCTCTATTTTTCATAAAACTAAGTCAAGGTCGTAGTTTGTATTATAAATCTGAAATATAGCCAGCAGTACCAGCCAGGGGTGCAATCTTCAAACATCCACTCTCCCCCATCTCCTTCAAATCCAGTCCAAGTCTCACCCTGAGCTCCAGAGCAGACCACTTCTCCGGCCCCATCTCCAGAGGATCACCACTCAGATCTCCTCCTACAGCCTCCCTCTCTTCCCCAATTCCTTTTATGTCAACCACCAACTTTCCAGATATACCCTGGGAAACCACCCACCATGCTAGCCAGAAAAACAAGGTAAGCGATCTTTAGATCTTCCCTCTCCCTCTCGCCTCCATATCCAACCCAAGTCTCATTCCCAGCTCTTTAGCAGACTGTCTGCTGAGCCTTCCCTTCCCTATCTGCCCAAATTTCCAGGGGACTAACCAGTTCCCAGTAACAAACCCTCTTTTCCTACCTCCTATAGACCCCTTCTACTCCATCTCCATCCCAAACTGTCAGCTCCCAATACCAAGAAACACGCTTTATCTGGAACCCCAAGTGACTATACCTGGCAAGATCTCAGTCTTATTCGGGACCATGTAGTCCACAGCCACCACACTTTCTTAAGAACCAGAGAGGAAAAGAAACCATAGAATAGAGCACCCACCCCCCCAAAAATGGCAAGACCAAATATCAGCACCTAGAATTAATATCATCCAAACCCCCATGCCTAGATGTCATTGTAAAATCATAATCAACAATAACCATGAAAATATGTCTCCACTAGAGCTCAGCAACCCTACTGAACTAGACCCTGAGAAACGTAATGTAGCTGAAGCAAAACTCAAGGACTTTGAAATAGCTGTATAAATGCGTTAGAGGTTCTTATAAGGGAATGGAATAAATCCATTAAAGAAATATAGAAAAACAAAAAAAAATCACACACAAACGAACAATGGAAGAAAATGAAGAAAATGGCTCAAAACTTGCAAGAGAAAACAGAATGAGTGAAGAAACTCACACTGAGAGAAACTGGGAACATACAGTTTAGAAACCCAAGCAGGAAACTTAGAGGCTAGTCTCTCTGAACAAGATAGAAGAGATGAATGCTTCCATCATGGAAAATGTTAAAAATACTAAAATACAAAAATCCAGGAAGAAGACATTCAGGAAATCTGGGACACTGTGAAAAGACCAAATCAAAGAATAATGGGAATAGAGGAAGAAGCCTCCAAGGACAAAACCAGAAAAGATATTTTCAACAAAATCATAGAAGAAAATTTCCCCAACTTAAAGAAGCAGCCAGAACACCAAAGAGACTGGACCAGAAAATAAAATCGCCCTGGCACATAATAATCAAAACACTAAATTCATATAACAAAAAAAGAATATAAAAAGCTACAAGGGGAAAAGACCAAATAACATATAAAAGTAGACTTATTAGAACAGCACCTGACTTTTCAATGGAGGCTCTGAAAACCAGGATGGACTGAACAAATAGATGTTTTACAAACTCTAAGAGACAATGAATGTTGACCCAGACTACTATACTCAGAAAAACTTTCAACCACACAATACATGGAAAAAGAAAAGCATCCCATGATTTAAAAACAAAAGAACCAGCAATATCTGTCTACAAAAGCTCTACAAAAGGAACTAGAAGGAAAATTTCAGCCTGAAGAGGTTAACCACACCCAAGAAAACACAAGGAATAAATAGTATCAGACCAGAAAGTCAAAAGAAGGGGGGAAACACACCATAACAATAAAATAATGGGAATCAACAAATACTGCTTATTGATAATTCTCAACATCAATAGTTTTAATTCACCAAATAGACATAGATTAACAGAATGGTTTCAAAACCCAGGACCCATCCTCCTGCAGCATCCAAGAAACATACCTTAATATCAAGAATAAATAGCACCTCAGGGCAAAAAGATGGAAAAAGATATTATAAGCAAATGGATCTGAAAAGTAAGCTGAGAGTCATTTTAATATCAAACAACATAGACTTAAAACCAAACTAGTCAGGAGAGGGGAGTGCACATCAAAGGAAAAATCCACCAAGAGGATATTACAATTCTTAACACTAATGCACCAAACACAAGAGCATCCAACTTCATAAAAAAAAAATTACGGCTTAAATCACATAGTGACAGTCACACAGTGAGAGTGGATGATTTCAATACTCTACATTTGGCATTAGATGATCCAGACCAAAAAAAAAAAAAAAAAAAAAAAAACTAAACAGACAAACACTAGAGCTGAACTGATGTCACAAATCAAATGGACCTAACAGATATTTACAGAAAATCTCCCACAAATACAAAATAACATCCTTTCTTCTCAGCACCTCATGTAACTTTATCCAAAGTCAGTCATATACTTGACCATAAAACAAGTCTCAACAGATATAAGGAAAGTGAAATAACGTCCTACATCCTATCTGAGCACCACAGATTAAAACTGGATATCAACAACAGAAAGCTTAGCAACTCGCTGAAATGAATGAGTCATTACTGACTGAAACTGTGTCAAGACAGAAATAAAGAAATTAAAGGCTTTCTAAAACTCAATGAAAGTGAATACACAGCATACCCAAACTTATGGGACACCATGAAGATGGGTCTAAGAGGCAAGTTCATAGTTCTAAGTGCCTACATTAAAAAAATTGGAGAGCTCTCGCTTTAGTAACTTATCAAGAGCTTAGTTTATAACTTAGCACCTTAGAACTTTAGAACAAAAAAATAACATCCAAAAGTAGTAGACAGCAAGAAATAATCAAACAATAAAATAGAAACAAACAACAATACAAAGAATTGATAAAACAAAGAATTGGTTCTTTGGAGAAATTCAGTAAGATTGACAAACCTTTGGCCAAATTGACTAAAAGGTAGAGACAGATGACCCAGAATTAGAGAAGGAAGGGGGAATAGAACAGATACCGAAGAAATTTAGAGAATCCTAAGAGCATGCTTTAAAAACCTGTACTTCACCAAATTGAAAAATCAAAAAGAAAAAGAAATTTTTTCTCAATACATACCACTTTCCAAAGTTAATTCAAGATCATATAAGCACATTAAACAGAGCTCTATAGCCTAGTTGAATAGAAATAGCAATTAAAGGTTTACCAAACAAACAAAAACAAAAAAATCCCAGGGCCAGAATTTAGTGCAAAATTCTACCAGTCTTTCAAGAGGTGTCAATGTAAATACTACTCAAGGAATTCCACAAGTTAAAACATAAGGAACATTGTGCAATTCTTTTTATGAGGCCACATAAACCTGCTATCTAAACTACATAAATACCAAACAAAGAAAGAGAATTATAATCAATTTCCCATATGAACATAGATGCAAAAAAAAATTCTCAATACAATAATTACAAACCAAATCCAAGAGCACATCAAAACGATTATGTCCATGATCAAGTAGGCTTCATCCCAGAATGGCAGGGATGATTCAACATACATAAATATAATCTACCATATAAATAGACAGAAAGACATAAACTGCATGGCCATCTAATTAGACGCAGAAAATGCCTTTGACAGAATTTAACACCCCTTTATGATAAAAGGCCTAGAGAGATTCAGGTTACAAGGGATGTATGTCAACATAATTAAGGTGATTGACAGCAATTATAGCCAAAATCAACTTAAATGGAGAGAAACTCAAAGTATTTCCATTAAAATCCAGAATGAGACAAGGTAGTCTACCTTCTCCATACCTCTTCAATATTGTGCCTGAAGTTTTAGCTAGAGCAATAAGACAACTAAAGGAGATCAGGGGGACACAGGTCGGATGGGAACAAGTCAAAGTATCAATATTTGTAGATGATATAATAGTATACATAAGTAACCATAACATTTCACCAGGAAACTCAAACAGCTGACAAACACTTTCGGCAAAGTTGCATAATATAAAATTAACACACAAGAATCAGTAACCTTCTGACATACAAATGACAAATGGAGAAATAACACTTTTTACAATAGCCTCAGAGAACATAAAATATCTTGGAGTAACTCTAACTAAGCACGTGAGTGACTTGCAGAGCAAAAACTTAATGACATTGAAACAAAAGAGATTGAAAAGGATAGCAAAAGATGGAAAGATCTTACATGCTCATGGATCAGTAAAATTACTAAAGGAAAAATGGCCATCCTACCAAGGCCAGTCTACAGGTTCAGTGTGATCCCCATCAAACACCAACACAATTCGTCATAGAACTTCACAGGCCACTTGTTCAACTTCATTTGAAAACACACACACACACACACACACACACACACACACACACAATCTGGATACTTCTAAGAGTTCTAAATAATAAAAGAACTGTTAACGGTATCACTATCTCGGATCTCAAATTGTACTACAGACCTAGAATAGTAAAAAACAACATGGTATTGTCACAGAAAGAGGCATGTTGATTAAGAGAATACAATTAAAAACCTAAAGATAGGTCTACACGCCTATGAACACCTGATTTTTTTATGAAGAAGCCAACTTGACTTAATGGAACAGCATTGCCAGTGAAAACTAGATGGCGGCATGTAGAAGAATGCAATTAGATCCATACTTCTCATCCTGCACAAAACTCAACGTTCAAATGGATCAAAACCTCAGCATAATGCCAGAAACACGGATAAGTAGGGAGCAATCTTGAACTCATTAGCACAGAAAAAGGCATTCCGAACAGAATACCTTCAGCACAGGCACCAAGATCAACAATTAATAAAAGAGTCCTCTTGAAACTGAAAAGCTTCCTTAAGGCAAATAGTATTGTCATTCAGACAAAGTGACAGCCCACAGAATGGGAAAAGCTTGCTACCAACTACAGACCCAATAGAGGGCTATTATCTAAAAATATAAAGAACTCAATAAATATGACATTAAGAAAATCAACATTCATCAGTAAGTATACTTGTGTGCACCTTTAATCCCATCCCTTGTGAGGCAGAAGCAGGGGGATCTCTAAAAGTTCAAAGCCAGCTTGGTCTACACAGTAAGTTCCAGGACAGCCAGAGCTACATAGTGAGATTCTGTCCTGGGGGTGGGGAGAAAGGAAAGAAAAGAAAATTAATTTGCGGGGTTAGGGATTTAGCTCAGTGGTAGAGTGCTTGCTTAGCAAGTGCAAGGCCCTGGGTTCGGTCCCCAGCTCCGAAAAAGAGAAAAAAAAAAAGAAAATTAATTTGATTTCAAACAGTGGCCCAGATCTAAACAGTATTTTCAAAAGAGAAAATGCAAATAAGATCCATACTTATTATCCTGCACAAAGATGTTTAATCATCAGGGAGTGCAAATCAAAACTCCTTTGAGATTTCATCTTACAACAATCAGAACAGCCAATATCAACAAAACAAATGACAGCTCATGATGGGGAGAATTTGGAGTAAGGGGAACACTCATCCATTCCTGGTGGGAGGGCAAACTTGTGCAGCCACTATGGAAATCAGTGTGTTCATTATGTTTGTTCCTCAGGAAGCTAGGAATCGATCTATTTCAAGATCCATCACATATGCCAAAGGACGCTCCATTCCTACTACAGACATACTTGTTCAAACATGTCCACTGACTCCCTCTTCCTAATAGTTAGAAATTGGAAGCAATCTAGGTGTACAAATAAATGGATTAAGAAAATGTAGTATATTTACACAATGGAATATTTGCAAGTAAATGTACTGCATATATATAGTATGTATGTGTATATATATATGCATGTGTATATAGAGAGAATGTATTTGCTTATATGTGGACATTAGCTGTTAAGTATTGCTAAGCAATCTACAATCCACATAACCACAGAGATTGTGTATAGAGTAAGAGTAAGGGACTAGTTAGGGAGGAATGGTTTTACCTAGGAAGGAGCAATGGAAATTATGGGTGGACAGGGTAAGGGAACTGGAACAGAAGGATCAAGCACAGAGGAGGGGGGATGAGAGGAGCAAGGAACAGAACACAGTGAGGAGCAACTAATACTAAGGGCCATTTGAAGGGCCATATGTGAACCTAATACAGTAGAAGCTTTTTAAATTATATTATCTAAAGGCGATCAAATGAAGTCACTGAATAGCAGGGGGGATGACCCATCTGGACATCTCTTGTAATTAAACTTACTGTACCAGGAGTAGGTTATACATAATCAAGTGTTTTGTCAGAAGGATTCCATGGAAATCCCCAAATAATCCAGACTATTGCCAAGGCTACAGTTGGATCTTTACAAACTGACAGTAAAGCCCTTTTGCTGATGACAACATGTATACAAATTATTATTAAACACTGAGAAGTCAAGCTGGTGTCTGCACCATGCTACCAAAGGAGACATGTAAACACCAACACAGCCACAAATCCTTCGATCTACAATGATGTTTTCCCTGTGAGAAACACTGGTGCACTAGTGGTACAAACCTTGTTGGAGTAACCAACAACATCGGGTTTGAGTTGCTCACTCCATGAGACGAACCCATACCCAAGGCTGCTTGGGTAGCCAAGAAACTGAGACTAAATAGGCCAGGGATCTAGAGAAAACCAAATACCACTGTTCTGCTAAAGGGACATCACAATAAAATGACTTCTAATGACATTCTGCTATACTCATAGATCTGTGCCTTGCTCTGCCATCATCAGAGAAGCTCCTTTTGCAGCAGATTGGAACAAGTACAGAGACCCATGGCATGACAATATGCAGAGAGTGGAGACCTTGGAACAGGCATGCCTCAAAGAGAGCTCGACATCAAGTTCTCCCCTCAGGGAATTCTGTGGAAGAAGAAGTATAAAGAGTATAAGAGTCAGAGGGTCTGCAGGATACCAAAAATTCAAGACCTTCTAGACATAACAGGGCTGGTGAATATATAAACTCATAGAGATTGTGGTAGCACGCATAGGGCCAGCACAGGTCTGCACCAGATGGGGTCCTAGAGCTGAAAGAGGTGGATACATGCTCCCACTCCTAACCCAGAAGCTATCTCTATTTGATTATCACTAGCAGATGAAAATTTAGTTTTATCCAAGGGAGTCTCCCTTGGGAAACAAATCACTCTTAAGGATAGGCCCATGCCCAGGAGTAGATGGCCAGCACAAACAATGTTGACATCATCCTTGAGGGTCTTTTGTCTCATAATATTAAGTCAGAGCTTCTTTTTATAGCTTCCAGTTTAGCATTTGTATGTATAGATGCTGTGTGTGTGTGTGTGTGTGTGTGTGTGTGTGTGTGTGTGTGTTTCTGAGTATGCGCTTCTTGTGCTTTTTCTTCAGCCTTCTTTTTTTTCTTGTTTGGTTGTTTTCTTCTATTCTAATTTCTTTGCCTTGTTTTATTTTATCTTACTTTTCTATTATTCCTTAGATGCTTGTTGTTTGTTTTTTAAAGAGACAGAAAGGGTAAGAATCTGGATGGGAAATGGGTAGAGAGAAATTGGGAGGAATAAGAGGAAGGGAGACCATAATCAGAATTTATTACATGAAAAACAAATTTTAAAAAAAAACCTACAAAATGCACTTACCTTCTACTAGCTCCATATATAACAATTGAAAGTTTTCAGGAGGGACAAATTGAGGTGTTACAATTCCTTAAAGGAACTCTCAGAAATATCTCAAGTTCAAGTCTTGCTATACAATTGTCCCTTTAGTGTAACTCTTTCAAAATTTGTTTTTTTCCACCATGGTGTGGTAAAAAGCTAATGTATCCTCTGGTATATTTTAGAAATGAGACTACACTGAGGAAGAAGGAGTCATCTGCAAAGCCAGACAAGCAGTGGAATCTACAGTAATATAGGTTCTGTGAAGATAATTTCTAATGCATTGTGTCATTCCAATTAACTCAGGGCTTGCTGAAGTGCCACCAGGAATGCAGCACACTGGTAAAAACTCAGAATCCCGAAGACCCAGTGATCAAATGCAATCTGTGACCAACACTGTAAAGTTATACACATAGTAGGAAAGGGGGGACATGAGAGAGAATGTGTTCATTTTATCTTATTTATGTATGTGTGCCTGAGTGTATTTTGCACACCAAGTGTGTGCAGGAACATATTGAGGTCAGAAAAGGACATTGAATTCTCTTCAATTGGAGCTACAGGTGATTGTGAGGTACCCTGGGGGTTCTGGGAACTGAGTCCAAGTCCTCTGGAAGAGCAATAAACACTTTTAAACTCCAACCACCCTGAGAAGATTTATTCTCATACAGAAATTAATGTCCTAGAATGATATAACCACTGATAAGAGTTATAATAAGAATTACGCCCAATAAGGAAGAGAAATCAAAGAGTGGCTAGGCTAGAACTTTCTAGTCAACATTGGCTCTGCAGATATAGAAGGAGACATCTTCTCACAGCTATCAAAGTCTTTTACAGCTGTCTGCTAAGAATCTACTCTATGGCCTAATTTGACCTTCACCTCCATCCCCTCCTCTTCCACCCATTTATCAGCTAATCCTGTTAGGAAACTTAACGTCCTAGAAAAATATCAGCTTTGAGTGGAAAGGTTAGACGTCTCTTCAGGGTAACATTCTTGTTTAAAAAATAAAAATAGATTTTGTTATTGAAAGACACTCCAATTTTAAAGTTGTCTCTGTAATATCACAAGTCATGACAATTACATTCACAGGAATTTTGGCTTTAAGGTTTCTTAACCTCCTCAAAACATTGCGAAGGAATTAGCATTTGTTTGGTCAAAACGTCAAGTCTATTGGACAGGGAAGTAAATTCTCCCAAGATAAATCCTACACTGATCTGACTTTCCCCGTGAAAATCTGTACAGTGACTTCCTAGTTTATTATGCCTACTTGAAAAGGGTAATTTAATAAGGCCTCAGTACAAATACTTAATTGTGCCCAGCGATCGACAGCACCTTTAAACAGTTGTGTATTTGCCAGAATTAGCTAATGGAAGTAGAATTGCCACTTAATGTCTCAGCTTGCACTGGTAGAAAATAAATTGCATCTGACATTCCTTTGGCTTTTAAAGGACATACTTAGATAATATTTACAGTCAGATAGATCTATTATTGCATTTGTTTTCTTGAGTAAAAAAGGGGGGTATCAAATGGGTTCTCACGGATAATATTTCTTTGTATCTGCTCAATTTGGAAATTCCGTGCACACAGCATGGCTCATTTAGTGGGTATCTAACCAAAGTCTAAACATCTGACTGGACAGCGGACGTTTCAATAAAACAAACAGCTCAAGGACTCAGACGTATGAGGGAGTTGTCTGTTTCCATGGATGTCATGGAGAAAAAGTTTGCACTACCAACACACCTGATACACTAAATATTTTCATTAGTAGTTGTGAGTACGGTAGAGAGAACACAGCGGGGATCCAGCAATGGGAAACCAGATACTTGTAATGTACTAATCTAGATATATTATGCACCCCATTCATTCCTGAAAACCACGCTGGATTATAGCACTGCTTATATTTTCACTTAGGATTCCATTTCTATGAAATTTTAGAACATGCGAGTCATGTCAGTACTGGCAGTGCTGGGAACAAGCCCAGAGTGATGCCCATTTTTGCTTACAGCTCCATTTCCTGATCTGAGAATACATGGACAGAACCTGAAAAACTAAAGAAGGAAGAGGAGGTTGGGATATTGAATGGTGGCGTGAACTCATTGTATTCCCAAGGAAATACTATAACTTTGTTAAATGTAGACTTTTATTTCCTTGACTTTGGGGAGAAATAATTTTATTAACTATCCATTATATTTCCATGAGATCCAAATGAGTTAATGCTTAAGTGATTTTAAAATGCTTCATGTGAAGAGGTAGCTACATGAAAGGGAGAATATCAGAGAAAGTACTTTGAGGAGCTTTGGGAGGTGAATCTGAGGTCTTTGTCATGACTTCCCTTCAACAGCCCTGGCAGTCTTCCAGCTGAGTCTTCTTGCACAAGGCTTCCAGCTAAGAGCTGAGTGAGAAGCATCTGCGCCTTCTCTCTAAATCCTCATGGACTCATTTTCGGTTTTGATCTACCAGTGAGGAATGAATTCAAATCTCTATTTGTTTCAGACATACCTATAACTGTCCAGTCAGTTTTCGCTGTCACCTTGACACAACCTGGAGTCACCTGAGAAGGGAGTCTCAGGTGAGAGATTGCACCAAACAGAAGAGCTTGTGGGCCTGTCTGTGGTGGGTTGTCTTAATTGCTAATTGATGTGGGAGGGTCCTGAAGACTGCTGACTGTTACATGGCCCTAGTGTACTCCTCCATGGTTTCTGCTTCAAGATTTTGTCTGAGTCCCAGCCCTGACTTTCCTCAAAGATAAACTGCAACTTGGATATATAAGACAAGTAAATCCTTTCCTTCCCTAAGTTGCTTTCTGTCAGAATGTTTTTATCTCAGCAACTGAAAGCAAACTAGAACAAAAATTGGCACCAAGACTGTTTCTCTAAAAGTCTATCCAAGACTTAACAGAAGGAACAGAAGCAAGCAGAGCTCTTTCCAAACACATCCCATTGTTTGTTCATCTCACTCTCAAACTAGCAGACAAAGCCCATTCCCTTTAGGTCATCACAAGAATCTGTAAAATAAATACTCGGCAAGGCCTAGTGGTGCAATCTGTGATCTCAGAACTCAGCACTTGGAAGGATGCTCATGCTATCAGAGCATTATGTAGCGTCACACTGAACAGGACAATTTCATGTTCTTATGTCATCAGTTCAAAGCAAATTTAAGAGAAACAAAGCAAAATACATCCTACCTAATTCCAAAATCTACTACAAAGTTATGGTAATTGAAACAGAAAAATACTGGAGCAGAAACATGTGCACCCATCAACAAAACAGAGATCACAGAAACAGAATTGTGTAATTATAACTACCTGATTATTCACAAAGGTGCCAAGAACACATAATGGCAAAATGGTTCCTCCATAGAAATCCCAGCGATGTTCTTCATAGAAATGGAAAAAGAAAATAATGCTTACATGGTCCCTAGCACAAAGGTCCCAGATGACTAAAACACAGCTAAAAAACAAAAACAAACAAACAAAAGAACCACTGTCGGAGGCTGGAGGTATCCAGAAATTAGCCTACCAACTGCACCTACTATGACCACCTTATTTTTGACAAAAGTGTTCAAATTGGAGAAAAGACAGCATCTCCAACAAATGGTGCTGGAAAATCTAGATACCCATATGTAGAGAAAGAGAAACTAAACCTATATCTCTCACTTCATATAAAAAAAAATCAATTCAAAACAGACCAAAGGCGTGGTGTAAGACCTCTAAAACAGTTAGAGGAAACACTTCAAGACAGAGGCTTGGGCAAGGGCTTTCTGAACAGGATTCTTTAGAGTCCCAGGAATAAATCCAAGGATTGACAAAAGGGATTGCAGGAAGTCAAAGGGCTTCTTCACAGCAAGGAAGACAATCAGCAAAGAGAAGAGACAGCCTGTGGAATGAATAAATGTTACTAGCTACCCATCTGGCAGGATACATACATAACCAAATATTTAATACTCCAAACTCAAACAACCCAATAAACGAAATGAGCAAATAGTTCCAAGACTAGAAAGTACAAATGGTCAATAAACATACACAAAAGTTTCCACCTTTCTCCATCAGAGAAAACAACATTGAGATTCTGTCTCACCCCAGTAAGAACATCTGTCATTCGGCAAGCAGATAACAACAAATGCTGGTGAGGATGTGGAGCAAAGATACATATTGGGAGAAAGTACCCTAGCCCAACCCTGTGGAAATCAGAATGGAGGTCCCCCCAAGACCTCCAAGCCTGGGTACATACTGGAAGGATGCTAAGTGAACAACCATAGAACAACTGTGAATCTACATTTGCTGTAGAACTTATCGCAATAGCCAAGGCATGGAATCATCTTGAAAGTCTGACAGAATTCAAACGGATCCAAGAAAATGTGGAGGTTTTGTGCAGTGACAAGGAAGAGTGAGATTAGCCCACTTTCAGAAAAATGAATGCAACGGGAGATCAATGCAACTTGAGATTCATATTAGATGAATTTAGTCAAACACAGAAAGACAAATATCACATGTCTCTCCTGTTCCTGGACTCTACATCTTATATAGACTATAGATCAGGAATAAAAGTAGAAATGGGGATGCCTAGAGGAATAGATGAGAACACAGGAAAGAGAAAAGGAGAAAGGGAGAGAAAATATGGTCAAAGTACATGGAATTCTAGTATAAAAATGTGTTTACAAAATCCATCATTATATGCAATGAATTTAAACCAATAAAATCATATATAAGGACACAGAAAAATAAACAGAGCTAGCTAAAAAAAATTACCCCTTCATACAATACTTAAAAGACAAATAAAATTTATTAAAAACAAAAAACCCAAGGTTTGAAATTATAAAAATACTGGAAAAAAACTGAACGATATTATTTTGGAAAACTCCAGAGTCAAAGAAAGAAATTAATCAGAAACAGACCCAAGAGTGTTCCTTGGGCTAAAAAGCCATGTGGCAAAGCAGACAGCCAAACCTGAAGATCAGACATCATGAGTAAGCCAAATACCTGATAAGGAGTTAGTGCTCAAGCATATAAATGCACATGCATTTATATGTATTGGTTATCTGTCCCTTCTCCACCCACCTCCACACCCTTCCTGGCTTTGGTAACCACTTTATATCCTCCTCTTCTATAAAACCAGCATTTTAGATTCCATACCTAACAGCATGTGGGACATGCCTTCTGAGCCTAGTTTATTTCACAATATCTTCTATGTCCATAAACAGAACTGCAGGAAAAGTAACCAATTAAGGCACAAGAGAAAGACCTAAGTTGCTATTTCTTAAAGTAAAATATGCAAATGGCTACTATGGAAAAATGATATCACTAATCAGCGAAACGCAAACAAAAAGTACCAGAAAGTATTTTCTCACACCTGTCAATTGGCTGTTACCAAAAGAGGTGTAATTAATGTTCATCAGGACATGCACACAAAAAATCCTGAGCACAATTGGGGGGATGGAGAGCATAAATTAGAATAAATGGCACAGAAATTCCTCAAAGTTGAAAACTAGTATTACTCAACAGTAACACATCTGCGTAAACAGATGAAGGAAACAAGACATCAGAGGATATCTGCATTCCAGTGAGAGGGCAGTATATGGGTCACTGCCTTGACATGGCTCTACCACAGAACAATGGGGCAAATTTACATAAATGTATCTGCACAGTTCTGAACTCCCAGTCTCCCCAGGCTTCTGAGTAAGAAAATGTGTGGTTTTCACTTAAAAGCTGATATTCTTCGGGCCACGGTGACGTCATGTGCCATCCCAGTTCGGTTTCTGTTGCTAGGATAAACACAAAAGCAATTTGGAGAGGAAAACATTTACTTCATCTTACAGCTCACAGCCCATCATGAAGGGAAGTTGGCCACTCACTCAAGGCAGGAATCCGGAGGTAAGAGCTGAAACAGAGGCTATTGAGGAATGCTGCTTATTGGCTTGCTCTCCATGGCTTGCTTAACCTGCTGATTTATACAACCCACGACTACGCATGCTCAGGAACGGCACTTCTCACACTAGACTGACTCTTTCATAAATCGTTAGTTAAGAGAATGCTCCACCCTTTGTCTGTAGCCAAATTTAATGGTAGGAATTCTTCAACTGAGAATCATTCTTCCGAAGATACATCTTGCTTTGTGTCTACATAAAAATTAGTCAGCACACGTCTTTAATTTCAACACTTAGGAGGTAGAGGTAGGTAGACTTCTGTGAGTTCCAGACCAGTCTGCTCTACGTAATAGGTTTAAAGCCACCCAGAGCTATACAAAGACATTGTCTCAAAATAAAAATTGATATTTTTATAGAACACTCTGGATTAGTTAATTGTGTATGGACCATTGGTACATCTTAGCTCTAGAACCCAGCTGTCACAGATTCCCTGAAGGCAGCAACATAGCCTAGTACTTAATTCATCCCTGTTGAAAGAGTCCCCAACCCAGGAAGCAACATGCATTGAATTTTACAAATACCAGGTATGGAAGCTAGAGTTTGCCACACTGCAGCAGACTAGACTCTGCCTAAATCCATTATTTCATACAGTTACCTGTAATTGATAATTTGGAGGTAAAGATTAGGTCGCCTACACATCTCAAAGGAAAAGGTCTTCTTCCATACATCTTACCGGATATTATATTATACTTCTAGATGGGAGGATCAATCTTATCCTTAGTATTGTAAAGGGCATCTTTAAAATTCAATCATACTCCAGAAGAATCGCAAATGCCAAGTGTTTACATAATTGAGCTCAACAACTGTTATTAAATCAGTGGCAAAGGTTAGCTTTCTTGATGGAAGGTAGTTTGGATAAATAGCAAAACTGTTTCAAATTCCCATGGAGTCTACACCAACTATTTCACTCTCCCCTTAAATAAGAAATGCCTGAGGGGGTGATAACAATTTTCTCTTCCTCCTGTTTTGTTTTGTGGGTTTTTTTAACTAATAATGAAAACTCAGAACAAGAAATAATGAAAACCTACAGAACAAGGCCCCATGTCTGTAGTGTAAGGAGGATGAGTTTACATGGCCTCTTTTATTCCAACGGGGGTTGTTAAGGATGGTGTGGTGGTTCTCTTGTCCATGGCCAGAGGTTGTTTTAGAGTAACAAAACTTCATTTGGATCAGATCGAAGCGTGACCTGGGTGGGTCAGATAAATCAGATGGGGTTTGAGGAAGGATAAGAGACATAGAGCTAAGGAAACTCGCACTGTCCTTCTGAGTTTATGCTGTTGGCATAAATGGGAAAGAGTGTGTGCTTTCTTGGGGAAGCAATATTAGGGACAGTTGGCAGACAGGATGGTTCGATCACTCTCCAACAAGCTAGTTAAAAACCCTTATCAATCACACGCCCAGAGGGACTGAGTCCAAAGTATGCTTTAGGATCATTTCTTCACTTCATTTTGTCCAGAAACAGTCCTCTAGGCTGCCACTCTTTATACATTATCTCAGATCCCTTCCTCAAAGAAAACAACAGTTGTACACCATCATTAAGACCCTACTATGTGCTCTCCACTCTTCTAAAGATGTGAGTGATGGGGACCCCTACATATTCTTCCTGAAAAGACTTAAAATTGTATTAACCCTTTGGAAGCTGAACAGACTCTTAACATATGATCCACAATCTATTCATTGGAGTTTATCCAAAGGAGTCAGACATACCCAAATAAATGTTTAGAGAAAATTTAATTATGATTACCAAAACATGGAAGAAACCAGGGCCTATGGCGAGGAAATCTCTATGCTTGCCTCCAAATTTTCTTAAAGTTTTCCTTTAAAAACACACACACCTTTAAAAAATGTAGAGCTATTCATTTTTTTTAAAAAATATTCAAGTCACAGAAAAGAAACTTTCAAATTGTATGAACCATCTAAAATTTTACTTAGCATGCACAGAACCCTGGGCTCAATCACAACAAAATTAATAAATACATGAGTATCTTAAGTCAAATAATCTAATGCTCTACCATCAAAACGTAATATATTTATCATTAATATAAGTGACAATGATTACAACTATTAATAAGTTGGGAGACAGACAAATACATATTTATACTTTACTTTAAAGGAAAGTAAACCCAAAACAAGAATCACTTCACTCAAATTCTACCATGAAATATGCTAAAGGCATAAAAGCCATGTAGTCAGAGTATCTCCACCACCATTCTCCAGACCAACCTCTGCATTAGTTACTTTTTGTTGCTGTGAGAGAACGCCGACAAAGAGAAACTTTGGGAAGAAAAGTGCTTACTTTGCCTTATGTTTCTGGTGGGATAGAGTCCACAATCCTGGGGCAGAACATGACAGGAGCAGAAATCTTCCTGACCACATTTCATACACACACACACACACACACACACACACACGCACACGCACATGCACACGCACACACACACACACACACACACACACACACACACACACACACACGCAGTAGGGAGAGAATACAAAATAGACCCAGGCTATAAACTCCCAAAGCCTGCCCAAAACAACATACTTCCTTTATCAAGGCCCCATATCCTAAATAATCCGTAACTTCTGCAGACAGTACCATCAACTGAGGAGTAAGTGTTCAAATCCAGGAGCCTGTGAAAGTTTCTCATCCAAACCATTGCAGAAACTGAAAATGGTTCCAAGTCTTACAGGAGTTACTGCTTAAGATAGATTTGTATATCACATCTCCTCAGTTCTTGACAATTTGATTTTTTTTGTCATTCAACTCAAGTGTTTCTTCCAGGGACTGTGTCAACAAGGCTGCAAAATCCACATATCTCTAAAAATGTTCATGCTGAATGTCCTTCCATGCCGTGACTGTGAGTGGCAGGGACAGTAAGCAGAGTCTCTGATCATCATCTCTTTTGCTCAAAGCATATGATACTAGATTCATGACTTTGGACAAATCCAATGACAAGCCTTTCTCTATTCAATATCCTATTCTTAATTCCTATGTTCTTATAAAAACATTTCATTTCATTTTGGTTTAAAAATTTAGCCAAGTATTTCGAAAGACTTCACGAATTTGGAAGGATGATGACCTTGACATTCATGGGATTATTTTTTTTGGTCCCCATAAAATTGCCAATTTTTTTAAAGATTCACATATCTTAATTATGTATGTATGTGTGTATCTGTGTGGGTGTACCTATGACCTGCTGGAGTTGGAGTTAAAGGTGGCCTTGAGCTGCCAGAAGTGAATACTGGGAACAGAACCTGAGCCTTTGCAAGAAGAACAAGAGCTGCTCTATCCCTTTGGCCCCTCCCATTGTTTTTACTCACCTCTGTACCCCACCCTGCTCTGTTCTGTCCTGTGTAATCCCTTTGTTTTGAGTTGAGGATCTGTTATTCTTGTCTTTATCAGTTCTCGAAGTGCATTTAATTATATCCCTTCATCCAAACCTTGGAAATTTTCCTAAGCCTCTATTAATCTTCACCAAAGAAGCATTAACCAATGGGCAAGTTGCGTTCTTCTTTGTATTTCTCTGTTATCCGTTTTTATTTTTTTAAAGCTTTTAATCTTGTACTATGTCTTCTTTGATTTGATACCATGATTGATTTCATTGATAATGCAAACTAACAGATTTTCTATAATTTTTTTCTTATTTCTTCCAGATCTTTCCTATCGAGGGGATAACTTGTATTGGTCATCATTTATTGGTTTAGGATTTGAGCTCAGGAGTTGATACTCATGCTTTCATTCTACTTAATTTCTTTTAACTCAGAGATCCTCTGCTTGCCGACATAACATAGCTCTGCAATTTTCAGTTCAGGGTAACTGCAAGAAATCTATTTTCAACAAAAAATAAAAATAAAATGTATGCTTATTAAAAATGAAGAAGAAGCATTTATTCAGGTGTGTGAGACCCAGCTAGTGTTCAGTGTTAGTACTGGATCTTTGCAGGTTTGTGTTAACATTCTTGATTTATGTCTTCTTAAGATATTAGAAGATAATATATCTCAAGAGCTAACACAGAGTCTGGCACAGAGAGTTCAGATTTCTTTCTTCATGGTTTTGGCCATCAAGAAGTAATGGAGGAAATCTGAGGAAGTCTACAATTTCAATTTCCATGACCAGCAGTCTAAATGTCAAAGGAGAGAAAAGAAAGCTACATGACATCACTAGATCATGTTGAATCCCACAAATATATTTAAATGAGAGTCCCCATCCTCTCCAGGAGTCTGGAACCCTCAGAAAGTTCTGCCACTTGCTCATCTTATCAATACTAAGTCGACCTGGATGTCTGTAGTAGATCTACCACCCACACCATTTTGACCCCCAAGATCTCATAACTTTTTCCAAGATGCCTTATGATTCAAGAGCTATATCAGCTATCTGACATACCACACCTGCAGCTCTTGCCACTGACCTGGGAAGTTGACTTCTCTGTCCTTGACAACGTCTTCCATGCTCCTTGAACACTAGTTATCCTTTATCTTAACCCAGCAACATATCATGGCTTGATAGTAGGTCCTAGACACTTCTACCCCTCCCTACTATGATTTCTTTTCTTTTCTTTTCTTTTTTTTTTTTTTTTTTCGGAGCTGAGGACCGAACCCAGGGCCTTGCGCTTGCTAGGCAAGCGCTCTACCACTGAGCTAAATCCCCAACCCCTCCTACTATGATTTCTAATACTGACCATTTCCTTCACTTCCTGCCCTTGTATTTAGAATCCTTCAGTCACTATCATATAACTCTGGGATTAGGGGATGGGGTTAGACAATCGACTTATGTCTCCATCTTAAGCAGTTTGCTTTTTAAACTGTGATTTTATAGATGTGGTGAGTAGAAAGGGAGAGAAATAATGGAAATAATGGTGTTGATATTGATCTTGTTTATGGGATCCTCAGCCAAGAAAAAAAATTAACTAGGACTGTGCTGCGTTGTGGTATAGGCCAGCATCAGTCAAAAAGAATATGTCTAAATTCTGCTTCATAGGGAAGTACTTTCCTAAAACAACTATGACCCCAGGGAGCTAACTTTGTATACACATAGACACAAGGTTCATTGGAATTTTCTACTAAAAGAACCAAGTTTAGTTAAAAGAACCACATAGAGCAACTCCATGTTTTTTCTGAGGCATGATCTCATGTAGCCCAAGCTAGTCAACAACTTGATATAGACCTTGAAACCCTGATTCTCCCACATCTACCACCCAAAGGTCTAGGGCTACAGATGTGTACAGCCACACCTGTTTTGTGCAGTGTTGGAGATGTAACCTAGGGCCTCCTGCGTGCTAAGAATGCACTTTATCATCTGAGCTACACCTCCAGCTTCAGATACCTTTTAATTTTTCATTTTTCAAAATATATGCTAGCATTCAAAGGCAAGCTATTGGGATAAGTCCATCATTATCAGTGGGAGCAGAATCGCTTTCTTTTCAGTTGAGAAAGGTGGAAAAAAACATAGGTTTCAAGACAACTGATTGTTATCATTGAAGTTGATCAACTGGGCAAATGTATTCAGGCCATGAATCTAAGAAACACGTCACTCTACCTAAAACAAAATATATTCTCATAAGTATAAAAATCTCTGGGGTTTCAGACACACACATGCCAAGATTTTTACATAGGAGCTGAGGATTTGAACTCAGATTCTCAGGCTTGCAAAGCAAGCAGCCTTATCCACTGAACCATTTTTTCCAACCTCAACTTTATTTAACATGGAGTCTCTCACTGAACCTAGAGCTCACTCATTTCAGCTTGGCTGGCTGGCCAGCTGGCCAATGGGTTCCAGGGAGTCATCTATCTCACTGCCCAAGCAATGGGGTTGGAGACATACACTAGTATGCCTGCATTTCGCGTCAGTTCTGGAGATCCAAATTCAGGTCCTTGTGCCTATGTAGCAAGTACTTTACCCACGGAGCCACCATTCACTTCGGCCCTCAGAACAACACTTTTAAAGTTCAAATCTTATCTCACTCCATGCCTGTCACAGAAACTCACTTTCTCTCTGGTGTTAACGTTACTGATGGATTTTTGTGTTGGCACTACTGTACGCATGCCCTCAGAGGGTGAGAAGGTACCCTCCTATGTCATAGACAACTACAGGATCAAGAAAGGAATTAAAGAAAATCTAACGCAGATCCACTAGTGCACGTGCCCAACTATGGGATCTGGTAATTAAAGCATATGTTTCGTCCTCAGACCCTAATAAAGTACTAGGAAGCCAAAGAAGCCATTCCACTCTAATGCCTCCTACAGGCGAGCTGTGCAACCACTTGCAAGTTGGTTAAGGACCTTAGCTTTCTCCTCTTTAAAGGGAAGCTAGACTGGACGAGTTCAGTACTTCCTGGCTCTACAACTCTGCATGATACAACCCACCCTCTTTGCTTTGCTGTAATCTTCCCTTAGATCCAGAGCACCATTCCTTTCAACCACACCTTCCTGGAGCCTTGGCCATGCTGGTTCTCACAGCAAAGCTTTGAAATTCCCAAATACAGTTCAGCTCAGGCCTGCTAGTGTCTTGTGGATCTGCCACTTCACAATTCAAGTACTCAAGCTATTGACTCATAGCAATCTATATCTGCATTAAAATGGGAGTGTTGGATTAATGTGGAGCTGAGAGCCCGACTGAGGCTCTTTGCTGCCAGCCTGTCTCTGTAATTGCAGAATGGATTTCACCACCCACAAAGGGCAAAATGAATGTGATCATCCCCAGTCGTCAATAGCCCATCGATTTTTTTCTTTTGACTCTATGATTCACACACATATTGAAGCTCATTTTTTAAGCAAGGAGACTTATTAATCTACATTCTTCAAAACCAGTGGCCCCTACAGTGAGGTGAATGCTGGGGATGACTTGATATGTCACATAATTTTTTCCCATACACAAGGGCATGCATGCATACACATCCACACACACACACACTTGTGTTCTCAGTCTTATTGAAAACTGATGTGCTATGTACTCATTTTCAAGCCATTTAGGAAAGATCCAGAAGAAAATATTGTCAAGACTTTGATGCATTCTGGTCTGTGGTATCCGTTTTCTAGGCTAGGTTTTCCACTCTTCCCTAAGGTCGTAAACGAGATGTCTATCGCAAAACCTGTGGTTGCAAAGACGGAACTTGTGTCCAGGACCATTTCTTCCCTAAATGGAGCCTATTAATCTACAGTAAAGAAGAAAGAGAGGCAGACATGCAGCATTCAATTGTGGTTGCCCCAAACCATACCAGTTCTTTGTATTTCCCATGATGCATCTTCCATTTTATGGTTGCTTCCATAATTACATCTTCTGATCACTTCTTCTATTGCCTTCTTAATTTTGCTGGAAATTCAGACTCAGAGTGGTTCAAAACCACATGTCGCAGACTTGGATTGGATGGTATGTTGTAAAATGCAATGGCCTTCTCTCATCCCATAGCCCTAGGTTTTGAAAGTAATAGATAAAAATAAAATTATTCATCAAATCCCATGAGTGTTTCCTTCTTAGAAAAATTTCTCACATCTGTCCCTATTCTGAACACCAACTTTAAATCTGCTGTGTGGCTTACAGGGAACAGAATTTAACTTTGCAGGAAAGAAGGCTGCAAGAGTCTTGACTCTGTGGATTCAGCCATGCAACAATAGTCAAACTGCTCAGAATTTGCTCGAGGTGTTGAGAAGTTCCCTGGAAATGCATAAAATTCCAGTTCCATCAAGATTGTATTGTCATATTCCTAGCCTAATAAGCAGAGTGAATATTTCACTGACTTCTGTTCAAGTTCAAATATGCAAAGTCCTAATATTATTCAATCATTACCAACAGTCATAGCTTTTCTGTACAACTTTCCCCACTGGCCACTAGTTAACTTGTATAGAATTTTGAGGTTGTTCACTCTGGATCTAATAATAATAGCTACCAGTATAATAACTGATGTGTAAGAGAGTCTTTAAAAGGACATTTAGGGGGAAACAGAAACCCTGTGAAATGGAACTGTAGGCAAGACAGCATGTTGAGACTCAGCTTATACTCCACGTCAAGCTCCCCGCGGCATCCGAAACCATGTTACCACTTACCTAGACTTTCAATGATTTCCTCACTTGGATATTGATACCTGAGTTCTGTCCCGTTATATCCATTCTTGATAGTGATGCTGACCTTTGGAAAGCCTCTAATATCTACGATCCTTAGTTTCTTCATCATCTTGTCCAAGTAGATAGAGAAATTGAGAAGACTTGAGAGAATGCATGAAAACTACTTTGGCATTTTTGTGAGTACCTTATGACGTCTATCAAGGTCATAAAGTTAAATGTATTTGTGCAAATTTTTCTTCCACAAAAGTGTGGGCTCATTAAGTCAAGGGTGAAGTCATGTTTACCACTTATTGCTGGCTTAGACATATGATATAAGTAGCCATTCCTGACATATTGACTAAAGAGATGCATAGTTCACATTCAAAAAAATTCTATATCAAGCCAGAGATGAAGTACATTCTTCCTTCACAAATTCATTTTTATAAATTTCCTTTATATAATATAGAACCTAATCTCAGTAGGAAAGACAGCCTATAGGACTAAGAAGATTCACTGTGCATTCCCCTGGCAGAGGCGCATGCTATGGGGTAGTTTCCAAAGACAGTGGTCAGCTAGAGACTGTCCCATGTCCTCAGGCAGCACAGAGAGTCAAACCTTTCAGGGATTTTAGAGATGACCTTTTCTAACCCTTCACCAGTAAAGATTTTTAGACTAAAACAGATGGCAAGTCGCCTCACCAGAATTGTAATACATTAGTGCTAATCGTGTGTGTGTGTGTGTGTGTGTGTGTGTGTGTGTGTGTGTGTGTCATTTGGACTTGAGTTATGTGTAGGGTGATAAATATGGATCTGTTTGCATTCTTCTACATGCAGACATCCAGTTAGACCAGCAACATTTGTTGAAGATTCTCTCCTTTTTTCATTGTATGGTTTTGGCTTCTTTGTCAAAAATCAAGTGTTTGTGGGTATGCGGTTTATTTCTGGGTCTTTGATTCAATTCCATTGACCCACCCATCTGTTTCTACACCTGTATCATGCAAGTTTTATTACTACTGCTCTGTGGTACAGCTTGACCTCAGGAATAGTGACACCTCCAGAAGTTCTTTTACTGTTCAGGACTGTTTTAGCTACCCTGAGTTTTTTGTTTTTCCATATAAAGTTGGGAGTTGTTCTTTCAAGATTTGTTTAGAATTGTGTTGGGATTTTGATGGGGATTTCATTGGATCTGTAGATTGCCTTTGGTAATATGGCTCTTTTGACTATGTTAATCCTATGATCCATGAACAAGGGAGATCTTTTCATCTTCTGTTATCTTCCTAGAAATGAAGTTCTTGTCATATATGTCTTTCATTTACTTTACACCAAGGTATTCTATGTAATTTATGGCTATTGTGAAGGGTGCTCTTTTTCCAACTTCTTTCACAGCCCATTTGTCACATGTGTTACTGATTTTCTTAGAATTAATTTTGTATCTAGTCTCTTTGATGAAGGTGTTTGAAAAGGGGAAGGTGGAATGGGGAAGGCCTTGCATGAGGGAGTAATGGGAGGAGAGGAAGAGCTTATATGGAGTTGTACAGTGAATAAATAAATAAATTTAATTTAAAACAAATCAATCCTTCCCTGTCCGTTTTGTTAACTTTTCTTATCTGAACATTTAAGTTTTTTCAAAGTTATTTCTGATGAAATATAGTACTCCTCAATCCTAGAAATATTTGAGTAATTTAACTCTTTTCTATGACTTAATCTCTGAACAGAAACAAAGAAAGGGAACAGCTACTGTTTTTGCATGACCAGACTATACTCTGATCATTGTATGACTTCATCCCTCAACAGAAACAAGGAAAGGGGGCAGTTACTGCTTTTACATGACCAGACTATACTCTGACCATTGTATGACTTCGTCCCTCAACAGAAACAAGGAAAGGGGGCAGCTACTGTTTTTGCATGACCAGACTATACTCTGACCATTGTACTTCACCAAAGACAGATTTGAAACCAATACCATAATAAAATAATTCTTTAAAGGGTGCAGGGGAAATCTCTGAAAACCCCCAAATATGGGTAATAATGCTTTGAAGTATATATAACATTACAATATTGTAGACAATATTGCAAAAATTTACCAACAGGCAAAACTCCAATAAGTCAAAATTTTGTTCATTTGGCAATTTCAACCAGATTTTGGCTTTATTATGTTTTTTTTATTATTTATTTAATTCTTCTTTCTCACACCCCACTCTCCTCCCTTACAATGCTGTTTTAAACTATCCCATTTTTTACCAAATTGCCCATCTTTAGGGAACCGTGGAGTCCTCTTTCTCCTTCATAATTCCCAGTCCATCACTAAGAAGCCATCAAGATAGATAGGTTTATCTGGTGAGTTTCTTTAGTTCATTCATTCATTCATTGGCTTACTCACTAAAGTGTTTATGTGTTGAAATTTAAAAAAAGGCACCCAATTCAAATGCCCCATGACAAGAAACATCCTCTAACAAGGATAAAAGGTAAAGGAAATGATATGACATTAGGAAAGGGTCAAAAAAGTTGAAAAAAACACCAAGACTTGCAGGATGTGGGGGAACTTGCGGAGGCATTGGCTAAGGCAAACCCAGATATCTGGTGAGGAAGAAAACCGTGTCTGTAGAAGAAAGGAAGAAGGGGGCTCTAAGGTGTTTCAAGTAGACATACCCCCGCTCAGAGGCATGAACGGTATGGTGTTTCCAGCGATCACTGAATAATTCAGGGAGTCAGGAGTATGGTATCATACGAGTAGGGGGTGAAAAGGACATGCTAATGAGGTAAAGATGTGGTCATTAGTCAGATAAAATGCACAAGGGTCCTGGCCAGTCCATCAGAAAGCTCGGTGGACAGAGAACAGAGCAAGCCTCCAGTATCATGACACATAAGAGGCTTGGCTTACCAGAGAAATCGTTTAAAGATGGAGGAGTTTATATGTCAAAATAAAAGATGTCACTGTGAAGTTGCAAGAATAAAAACCCAGGCACAGTAGGTCACTCTGGAGACCAAGTTCTACACAACAGAGAGAAGAGCTGGGAAAGAAGGAGAGGGCAGGAAATGTCAAGTTACTGAATGGAGATCGCAAGCTCCCTGCAGAGGAAGACTGGCATGGGCTGGCAGCAAAGTCACTCAAACTCTAAAGGAAACTCACTCTTCCCAGGATTACTTGCTAACTGTGACGTGAGTCCTGATCCTCTGCCTGTCTGGAGAAGCATCAGGAAGGATGAGGGAGCCAAATACTGAAGAGGGATGGTAAAGGAAAGGTCAAAGAAGAAGCTGAATATGGGGGCCTTCATTAAGTGCCCAGGGAAAGAAGTAAACAAGTGCAAAAAAAAAAGTCAGGAAGTTTTCATTGCAATGGATAAAAGAGTCTGAAGAAAGAAAATTCATTACCACAAACGGTAGAGATTTCTGGGTATCTTCAGAGGGAATTGCCATCCCAGGAATAACTTCAAAAATCACAAAAAGGAGCCACATGCTGCAACTACTCCTGTAGCACACACTAATGCATATGTATATGAATGTCTGTGCATGCGCGTGGGCGCACACACACACACACTGCAGAAGCTTGAAATCACCATAATTATCACTCACTTGCCTAAACTTCTCAGAACCTTTTTCCACCCATGTAAGCATTCTGGTGGAGAGGGAAGCAGAGAAGGACTTTTATCCATCAGGTTTGTTAATAGCCATAAGAGTAGCCAATTGTTTCTTACAGTAGATGAGGTGGATAGAAAGGAAGTGGAAAGACAGTATTCCTCACATGACGGAACTGATCCCCTTACACAGATTTGGTCAACTGTTCTATTTTACTGAATTCTGTTTTCATCTGTTGCTATGACAAACACTCTAACCAAAGGCAACTTGGAAAGTGCTGACTTCATTTGACACTGCCAGGCCACACTCCATTACTGAGGAAACTCAGGGCAGAAACTCAACACAGGAAACTTGAAACAGAAGTCAAAAAGGAATATTGTTCGCTAGATGACTCTCTGGCTTGCTTTGCTAGCTTATTTATACAGTTCAGGACTACCTTTCTAGGGATGGTACCACCCACCCTGGGCTGGGTCCTCCTGCATCAATTAGCAGTCAAGACAATGGCCTTCAGACAAATGCCACATAGATGAATCTGATCTAAGTAATTATTCAGGTTGAGATTTCCTCTTTCTAGGTGACCATACTTTGAATCAAACTGATATAATGAAGATTAACCAAGACACTGAGGAAAGCTTTCTTCCCTGAAGCTAATACACAAAGGTTCTGTAGAATATCTTCACAGTTCTGCCGTGGGGTACTCTTTGTTCCATCACGATGGATAGATGAATGGATGGATGGATGGATGGATGGATGGATGGATGGATGGATGGATGGATGGATGGATGGATGGATAGATGGGTGGATGGATGGAGGGAGGGAGGGATAGATGGATGGATGGATGGATGGATGGATGGATGGATGGATGGGTGGATGGATGGATGGATGGTCGGTCAACTGTTTTGATCTAAGCCCAACCTTTAGGTTTGAGCCCAGCATATACATGACATTGGGCAGAGCAATGAATACAAGACCAAGAAGTCAAAGCCTGGGGCTTGCAAGAACTTTAAAGATCACTGGAAGAAAAGTCCTGAGTATCTCCACCTCATCAGGTAGTTGATGTAAAGTGAGAGATGGAATCTTAAGATCCAGGGTCAGAAATAACCATTCCCATAGAGAATTACGTCCCACTTCTCAAAGCTGGTACAGACTCAACTCTAGGAGTTACCAACTTCACTCACAAGTGTGTTTCCGCAGAGAATAAGTTAACCTCACAAAGAAAACGTGGAGAAAGAAATCTTGACAGAAGTGTCAGCAACAAAAAAATCTCTTATTTTCTCTGACTGAGAGCATTAGTTTTCACATGGTCTTTCACACCCTCTGAGACAGCAGTGGAATTGCTAGCTTAATATGGGAGCTTCTGATGAAGTTCTGATGGAAAGTTTTTATTTGTGTATCTTATAATGGCACACTTTTAATCCCACTTTCTCCTTGAATTGGGCACTGACTTATCTCTGTGGGTCTACACAATATCTAGAGTGGAGGCCTACGTATGACAGGAGAGGCTTTCTACATGACTTAGGTAATGGTGTTGAAACCTTGCATTGAATGAGGTCTTTGGAAATGACATAGGTTAGAGAAAGTTCTGCCATAGATCAGGACTGTTCCTGGCTTGAAGCTCTGGAGCTGCCTCCACCTCAGTCACCTCAGAGGCTCCTAGAGGTTCTGTCCCATGGCTGTACCCTAGGCCCGTTTTCCGATAACAGGAGCGGCCATCGCTTATTTCGCACTTACCAAATGCTAAGAAAATGAGGCAAGAACTCAGCACGCATTATGTCCTTCCAGTCATATATGATGTCATCTGGTCATATTAGCATTCTGTTCTCAGGAAGAGCTGCCCTAGACTCTAGAGTGAGCAAAAGCAACAAGAATATGAGCAAGAGCACTTCTGCTTAGCCATGTGTATAGCCATCTTGCTGTGACCAAACACCTGACAGGCAGTTACTGGAGGAGAGAAAGGGTTACTTTAACTCACAGTTCCTGGCAAAGGCAAAGTGACAGAAGCATGAAGCAGCTGGTCTCCTTGCAACTAACATGAGGAAGTAATGAGAGAAACGTGGCCAATCTGTTAAACTTAAAAGCTGAAGGGTCCCCAGTGACCCGCCTCCTTCAGCTAGGCTCCATCTCCTGAATAGTGTGTAATCTTTTCCAACAGTTCCACCAATGCACACCAAGTTTTCAGACATGTGAGTCTTGAGATACTTGTCACACTCAAACCACAACACCATGATATACTGTCCGACCGGGCAACTGACCAACTGATAGCGGGTGCTTTGAGGGGAATGTGCAAGATGGGATAGATAAAAGATCTGCATCTCTCCCTTGACCCTGGTTGTAACCTCAACCTGCTCTAAAGCAAATTGGCTTTGGCATAAGAATAAAATACCTAAAGAAGATAAGAGTTGCATTTTAGAAAGACATTTGTTAAGACTATGGTATTCCAGTTGTCTCTCTGCCAACAGTCTTCTCTGATGTGAATTAAAAAGTGTTTCCCAGGAACCCAAGTGAGTAGACACGTGAGTGAACTCATGAATAACCAAATGTACCTGGGGGCTGAAATCAGGCAGAGGGAGAGAAAGAGCTTAGGTAGCAAGATAGTACTGCCACGAATGACATGCTGGGTTAGGTAGGGCAGCCCAGTAAGTGGCTTCCATTGATGGCTTCAGTGCTGTCTAGAACAGATGGTTCATACTCATCTGGTCCCAATGCAGATGACTTTCTCTATCATGATGTCAATATTGTAACTAATATTAACTTTGTGACCTTATCAGTGAAGCACTGGATGGTTCTCCTTCTATTGTGGCCAAAATCTCCTCCATATGCATATACTTTGTTTCCTCTGTAATTTGTTTTTCTCCCATATACATTTGGTGGTGGTGGTGGTGGTGGTGGTGGTGGTGGTGGTGGTGGTGGTGGTGGTGCTGTTGTTGTTGTTGTTGCTGCTGCTGCTGCTGCTGCTGCTGCTGCTGCTGCTGCTGCTGCTGCTGCTGAGACAAAATACTCAACAAAAGAAACTTAAGGAAGGAAGGGTTTGTGTTGGCTCTCAGTCTAATGGCAGTCCATCATTGTGGAGAAGGCACGGTGGTAAGAGAGAGGCAGCTGGTCGTACTATATTCAGTATGGAAGCAGAGAAATGGAGATGGTGCTTAGCCTATGTTCTCTTTCCATTCAGGGACTCTGGCCTATGGAATGAATCCACCCACTTTTAGGGTGAGTCTTTCTTCCTCACACCAATTGAAATGCTCCATCACTGACAAGCCCATGTCTCCTAGGGATTCTAGACACTGTCAAAGTTACAATATTAACCATCACAATATATTTTCATTAAAAGAGTCTCTTCTTTATCATGGCTAGTCAAAATCTCTCACCTACCCCCCAAAGTCCACCTGAAATCCCACTCACCATAGCACCACTAGCAAGCCAGTGGGGCTTCTTAGAGCCTGAGAGTAATTGGAAACACCAGTAGATTTACTCGGGGTCTATGAGTAGTTTCTGTTAATAGATGCCGAAGCACACGGTTACTGCTAATGAAGCCTCAATCCACCTCACCAATGCACTAAGATTCAAAAGGTATCCCAATGTCACAAGCACTGGTGTCTTGGTCTCAGATTAAATTAAATTAAATTGCATCTGGAGCCAAAGCTAAATATAGATTGCTAACACTGATTTAAACAATTTTATTTTGTGTCCTTTTAGATGAACTGGTTAGAACTTAAGCCAAATTACTCTCAATGGATTAAGGACTGAAAATTCTGATTTCCATTAATTTGGGTGTTCTGGGTGCTGTTTTATGACCAACCTGTGCGCGTGCGCACCTATGTGTCTGCAGGTACATTGTGTAAATGTGTGTGTGAAGGTTGGACAGCATCCATGGCATTATTCCTTTGGCATCACTTGCTCTCATTTTTAAGGAAAGACCTCTCACTGGCTTGGAGTTCACCAATAGACTGGACTGGCTCAAATGTGAGCCCTAAGGAATCCCTTATCTCTGTCTCTGAAGCACTGGGATTACAAGAGTACACCACCTTGGGGACTTTTGCTTTTTTACTTAACATGTGCATCAAACACAGATCTACATTCTTGACAGGTAGAATGAGCCCTCTTCTCTGCCTCATAATTGTCCTTTTTTCATATTACTTTTATTTTAATATTCTAGTATCTAACATTTAATTTAATAATCATAATATTATTTTTGAGGCCCATAATCATTAAGTACCATCCAAATATGCTCCCTCATCATGGTTTATTACTGACAATATAGTTTTTCACCTGCAGGTTTGTTCTTATTCTTTCCATGTGTTTAGTGCATATTCGTGTGTGTGTGTGTGTGTGTGTGTGTGTGTGTGTGTGTGTTTGCAGGTAGATTTGCACATGGGTGTGCATTCGTGTGGATTGATTTAGGGATCTTCCTGATCACTTTTCCACTACAGTTTTTTAGTTAATGTCTCTGTCAAATCCAAAACCTGATGGTACAGCTAGTCTAACTAGCAACTTGCTCAGAGGATCCCTATTTCTGCTTCCTGAGACTAAACTTACAAAGAGGTCCGCCATTCCTTCCTTACATTTACTATGTCCTGAGGATCCGAGCTTTAGTCTCTTTGCTTACGGGACAAGCATTTTAACAACTGGGTTATCCCCCTAACCATCCTACAGATCTTAAGTGGAGATTATGCCGCACCCCACTGGATCTGCTCAGGTAGTCGTGCCAAGGATCCTGACCTACACAGACTTCCTAGACCACAGTCCCCCACCAAATTGTTACTCGTGCCAAGTGGCAAGAAGATAGAGTAGTGAAAACAGACTTTGCTCTACCATGCACTACAGTTGAAGCCCAAAGACTGAAACCCCGATCATGAGGCTACCTGGTTATGCCAAACTTCTTATTCTCAACGTGCCCTTAGAAGCAGTCATAATTAAAGTCTCTTGTGGATGACTCTTCCACTCGATAGTTCTTATCCCAATCATAGCATCTTTTGAATCATGCTTTTGTGCTTTCTTACCAAAGTCCAGTCACTAGAAAGTCTCAGCTCTGATTCCCTGTCCCTTTTTCTGTGTGTGTACAGACACACACATACACACTTTGTATGTAAGCATGTGTGTATGACTGTGTGTATATGCAGAGCATCTGTGACATGCCATTTTGTAGGTCAGGGGAGAGAACCCGACATCTGTAGCCTCAGGTCTTGCTGGCCAGGTAATTGTACACTCAGGGACCAGCAAAACATTCGGGTTTCTCGTCTCTCAACTCAGCTCTGCAAGTGTAACAACCACTGCATTCAAAGGACATACTGGCCCCTGAGGAATTAAGGCATGCCATTAAGAGGCTGACAACCTCAGCAGCTGTCAGAGCTGGAAATTGGCTGTGGTGTGCCTCTTGGCCAGCCCTGCACATCTGTGAAAGAAACCAGTCACGCTTGACTCACTTCTCTTTTGTCTTCAAGGATTTTAATCTTCCGTCCAAGCCTAGGGGTATTTATAAGACATTGGAGAAGGAAAGGAAAATATGTCTTCTATTCCCTTGCTCACCCATCCCACTTCAGATCCTACCACCAAACGAGCCAGCCAAGGTTGAAAGTTCAAATTAGGTGTTGTGCTTTGAATAGGAATGGCCCCCCATAGACTCATCCTTGGCCCATAGGAAGTGACACCCTAGACCCATAGGAGGTATGGCTTTGTTGTAATAGGTATGACCTTTTTTGGAGGAGGTGTGTCATCATGGATGGGGGCTATGGGATCTCATATGATCAAGTTAGTCCTCATATCACACACACACACACACACACACACACACAGAGAGAGAGAGAGAGAGAGAGAGAGAGAGAGAGAGAGTCTCCTGCTGCCTGTAGATCAAAATACAGAACTCTCAGCTCCTTCTGCAACACCATGTCTGCCTGCATGCTGTCATGCTTCTCACCATGATGATAATGGACTAAAATTCTAAAACCGTAAACTGTAAGCCAGCCCCAATTAAATGTTGTCCTTTATAAGAGTTGTCTTGGTCATGATGTCTCTTCATTGTTGATTAATTAAGTTATATATTTACTTTACATCCCAATTGCAGCTTCCCCTCCCTCCTCTCCTCCAAGTCCCCCCTCCCCCTCCCCCCTTCACCCCTCCCCCCTTCTTCTCAGAGAAGGGGAAGCCTCCCATGAATATCAACCAGCCTAAGCATTATCACCTAAGAGAGGTGTTTTCCATGTTTCAAGTCTGTTACCATCAACATTGAGTCAACATTGAAAAGTTGTGGCTACTCAGAGCAAAAAATATTTAGTTCCAAACCTTAGAGCAGGGAAGATTGCTTAAAAGAGATTTCTCTGCCCTGTTTTATAATTAGAAGCTTCCTTTCTTAGAACTTACCTAAGTACAGGGGAGCTCCGGGATCTCCCATGTGCATTCCCCATTTTCACCTCCATCAAACATCCCCTCTCGCCAAGTCTTTCATCTATTAATCAGTCTCAAAAAACACATCTCTACCATAAGCCTTCCTGTGATAATGGGAGAGAGACTGAGATGCCACAGGTCTGGCAGAGAAGGACATCAGGACACAAAGGCAGGTTCGCTAAGAAATCATGCATTTCTTGACATTACACATCCCCATCTCTTCCACAGGTCACCCTATGCCACCACTCACAAAATAAGAAGTCTGTATCCAAAATGTCTTTCCAGCCCTGAAGTCCTAGCCCTTGTGCCCCCACTCTAAATATATACATTTACCATCCCCTAGCCTACCAATTTCAAAAAACCTCTACTTATTAACAGTCACACATACATACATATGCATGCCCTAGTTTTGCCTTTGAGTTCTGTGGACTTCTGAATTGCTATGGTTTATGAATTTTGTTAATTAAATGAAAATAGACTAATATGATTTCTTGAGCTTTCATTATTCGTATTATCAGATAGAGTTCAAATGTTTTAGCCAATGGTCTAGGCTAGTAAGACTCAACATGTGGATAAACAGAAACAGCTAAATATAGTATCATGGCCAACCTAACCATCTACAATATGTCACATTTGAAGCTTGGCCATGAGGAAGACTCTGCTTGAGTTGTGAACATCTGCCCACCCCAGGATTCACTGGTGGAATGGCAAATGCTGCTAATAATGATTAAGTTAGCCTCCCAACCACAGAAGGTGCTGATTTGAAAAAACTCCATGAAAAGCCAGCTGAAATATAGAAATAATGTTTTCATCATTTCTGTCTTCCAAAACCAGAAGCCTGAATTTTCTAAGCTCTAGTCTATGATGTCAACACACCTTTAAAATGCTATTTCCTATAAATGAAAAACATAACTTTACTGGCAAAAATTAACCAAGATAATAATTAGCAGAGTGAGAGAACAAATTGTTTGCCAAGGGCAAAGGACAAAGAAGATATCTCTATTTAGATACCTAAAGTTAAATTTCCAGTTGTTCAGGTTATCTCTTCTTTGTTAATTAATCAATTAATTAATTAATTAATAATTTTGCCTGTTGCAATAATTACTTTACATCCCAATCGCAGCTTCCCCTCCCTCCTCTCCTCCCAGTCCCACCCTCTAACCTCACTTCCCTCCCCTTTTATCCCTCCCTCCTCCTCATCAGAAAAGGGAAAGCCTCCTATGAATATCAACCAGCCTTAGCATATCAAACTGTAGTAAGACTAGGTGAATCTTCCGCTATTGAGGCTAGACAAGGCAGCCCAGTTAGGGGAAAGGGATCCAAAGACAGGCAGTGTAGTCAGAGACAGCCCCTGCTCCTGCTTTAGGAGCATCCTTCCCAAGCATCTCCATTGATAAACAAGCAGTATTAAGCAACACTGTGTGCCAAATTTCCTACATATTCCTTGTTGTTAGCGTCCCCTCCCCATTTTCTCTCCTATCCCTGTAGGAAGGAAAAAGCCAGGCAAGCATCCTCAAATCGCCAGGGGGTACACAATACAATGTGTTTCCAACCACTGAAACACTCTCATTGTTTACACACTAGCCACACCACTGAGAGGGTGACCTCTTTCCCCTCACTGACAAGTGAGCATGAACAGCCCCACCGACTTTGATTGGCGGTTCACTGAGTCTATGACCTTGAATGACATTGCTGGCAGGTTTTGATTGGCAGGCGGCAGCACTGCCGACCACCTCCAGGACACAGGACCCCTCTCCAGAAATTAGCCCTTATCTTTTCAAAAACACTCTTAAGATCCCCCAAACGACAGGCAAAATGCTCAGAAAAAAAAAATGTGGCTGTGGGCATCAAACACAGCCTGATAAAGAAGGCACAATTTTTAATGTACAACCTCCAGATCCGGCTTTAATTGGCACAGCCGTGGGTGCAGCTGATGAGCCTGGAGTGCATCTCCATGAGGCCATGTGTCAGCACAAAATGGAAGAAATTCAGGCGGACCATATAAATACGTTGACTGTGAGCAGTGAACACGCAGCTGCTCGGAGTTTCTGCATGGTCCTTAACACACAAATAAAACATCTGATGGTTTGTTAAAGAATTCAACTTCTCTCTACTTGCTCACATGTCACATATATTGCAAGAAAGTCTTGATGCCTGCTGGGAACCAGGATCCCATGTCCCTGTGCTCTTTACATTGTAGTGGGCCCCACAGTTAACCAAACTTACATACATCTCCTTATGAACATCTGCCTTCCCCTTAAATTATAGAACCAGAGATGGGGGTGTGATTCGGTTTCTTGGTAAGCACGAGGACCTGGGTTCAGATCCCAAGACCATGTAATCCAGGTGTGGTAGAGCACACCTATAATCTTAGGGTACAGGAGGTAGAGGCAGGAGAATCTTAAGTTCAAGATCATCCTGGATCTAAAAATCAAAATACTCCTAGTGCAAATAAATCAAGCCTCCTGCACACTTGTGGACCACTGTCCACCTGCCCTCGACCATTGTTTCTGCAGAAACTTTGAAGTAAGAGAATACAAAAAAAAAAAAAACAGTAAAGTGTAAACTATCTTGGAAGAAGACAACAGAGAAATAGCAACAAATTTTGGAGAAGTCAGAAAATAGAGGAATCAGCAGATCTAATTCAATGACTATACACCGAAGAGAAGGATGAGAAAATGAGTCAGTTTCCCCAAAAGCAGCAGGGAAAGGCTGAAGATTTAGAGAGTCCCAGCACCATCAAAGAAAGGAGCCTTGTTGTAAAAACGGATAAACTTCTTCATAAGAATCCCTGGCTCCTTCCCCAACTCCCTCCCTTGTATTCCACCAGCAGGTTTATTTTATGGAGAAATGACCAAGACACCCCAGGCTTGTGCCACAGAGGAATAGCAAGAATAGAGCAGTGAGAGCAGACATGGATCAGGAGACCATCATGTATGGCCAGATACCTCCACACTCCATGAGCCACTCAGCCTGGACACTGCCGACTGCCAGGACTTGTCCCCCTGTCGTAGGTCAGGTTTCCAGGGAGAAAAAGATGAGGTGGTGGGGGATTGTGTGCAGAGAGAGCATTGAAAACAAGGCCAACAACTGCACGGGAGGGCAGGTAGTGAATATGCAGAAGAGGAAATGAGTATGTCTAGGAAGGGCTCATTCTTCCTATGGATAGCTCTGAAATGGGCTGGCCTTTCAGAGTTGGCCATGGGGAAGTACTATGTGAGACTTCTGTCTTGCCTATCCATCCCTTGCTGAATCTGGACTGCTTTCTGCAAGGAATTCAGAAAGGAAAACAGACAAGGGCTTTCTCATGAAAATGTTTCTAGTGTTGGGTGGGTGGTAATTGGCTTCATCCTCAAGGAGGAAGTATGTCTGTAGGTAATGTTCTGGTATTGGTTAGATGAGATTACCACCACTGACTGCCCTGTCGAGATCACACTCAGAATTAACAACTACTCTAACAGAGAAGATGGGCAACTATATATACAATCTTAATAAGATGACAACTATTCTCACAAAACAGTAGAACTAAGGGTTGGCTCAAGGTCTGGAAGGATGGAAGGATGGAGGTCCTGTGTGCTTCGCTAGGTTGAATATGAGCTGGATGTGCTTCTGGGAGGAGCACAGAAGACTATGAAGACCAAATCAAGAGGTATATTTACAAAGAATCCAGTTCAGCCAACCTCGTCCACAAGCCCCAAGTCACCATGAGATACTCCAAAAACAAAGTAGAGGATCATCTTGAGGAATGGTACCTAAATCTAGCCTCTGGCCTCCACACATACATGTAGCTGTACCTACACATACATACACATACACATATACATCTATACACACATACACACACAAGTACCACACAAAATACACATACATATATACACATCCATGCATGCACTTGCGTGAACACATAAACACATAATCTACCAACTGAACTACTTTCCCAGTCCAGTTCCTAATTCTGAAGGTCAGAAATGCTAAGTTTAAGCCAGTGTGCTCCTCTGTCTACCTGCTAGAACTGCTTCCCTTAGTTCATGGCTCCCTCTTCTATCTTCAAAACTATTGGTCTAGAGCCTTATTCTGACTCCTTCTCTGCTTTCGTTTTATGCATCTGTGTAAACCTTCCATTCTAAGGATACTTGTGATGGCATTAAGCTCTCTCCTCACTTGATCCTTTGTTAAGATCCCCTTAGGTTGATCATAAGGTCAGAATTAAGTATGGTTTGTGGCAGACAACATGGCAAGGCTCCAGGGATTCAGGTGTGTGGATCTTTGTGGAGAACATTACTCATCTTCCTACGGTAGATCATCCAAGACAAATGTCAAAATACTCATCTGAGCCCCATTGACTCATCACCAGCATGGGTTCCAAACACAAACAGCTAAACTCAAGATTTGAGAGAAAATACCCTAAAATCTAAGCTTAAATGTAACCCTCAAAAGAAGCATTTTGCAGAGAGAGCAGAAGATTTGATCTCTTAAGAAAGGTAGTTCACCATGCGAAGGCTGAAAGTCCTAAAGAACCAAAGCTGCAGACTTTTTTATGACATATGTCAACAACAGGATATACAAGAGGACTCCTAGTAAGGATTCAGTGTTGATAGTGTAGTAGAAGCCATAGACCTCAAACCAGTCCAATGACTCTTTGCAATGAACATGTACAAGAAGGGTATACTATACGACACAACTCAACACACCACTACTTCCCTGGTGAGATTTGTTTCTGTTGTTGCTGTTGTTTCTTTGTTTATTTTATTTTAGGAGTGGAGATTACCAGGGTGGAGGGCACATATATAGATAGGGATAGGAAGATGAGTGGACTGGGGTAAATAGTTAAAATTCACAATGAATCAATACAAAAAATTAAATAAAAATTTCAAGAAAGCTATAGAGCTGGTGCAGAGAGCAAAACACTTGCTGCTTTTACAGAGGACCAGAGTTCTATTCCCAGCACACTCATGAGTGGCTTGCAACCTTCTAGAACTTGAATTCCATGGAATATAACTCCCACTTCAAGCCACTGAGGCCACCACAGGTTTGTAGTACATGAACATACACGCAGGCAATCCCCCTCCTCTACACTGACACTAAATGAATTATTTTTTTAAAAAAATCAAGGGCCAAATAAAGAACTCAAATTCACAGATAATAGGCATAAACAAATGCAAGAAAAGGAAACTGAGGAAATCTGTTAAACCATAGACAAAAAAGTTACAAAAGTAGTAAACCTGAATATATGGGGAAAATCAGCAAGGAAATAGACACTGTGATTAATCTGTTCCTTTTTGTTACTGTTACTGTTAAATAAATAGTCAAAATGAACCAAAAAAAAAAAAAAAGGTAGTTCACAGTTGTAGAAGGCTTGGCATCTAGCAGGAGCTCCTAGCCAATCAGATGCTCTGTCAGAAGGTGAAGCTAGAGAAAGCCCTGTCTAATTGGATTGGCTGCCTTAATGGTCCAGAAGTCCACAAGTCAGAATGACAGATATACTTAATTCAGCCATCTGAAATTGGCAGTATAAAGGAAAAAAATAAGATGGGCCATTTTTCTGGGACCACTAAGAGGTTCCACACCCAAATAGACTGGGGGTGTCTGTTTCTGTGGAACCGTTTGTGACAGTGTTACTGTAGCTTTAAATTCTCTGTCTTGTTTTCAAAAAGTTAAAATCCAGTGAACAAACATATTCATTTTGAACTTCCAACACCAACTAAATTTGTCATGAGTTTCACCAGTCGTGTCAGCTCCCTCCCAATCCCTTTACTATGTTAATACTATATTAATATCCCTTGCAGGTTTTCACTAAGATATGAGCTCAATTTTTTTCCATCTTCTCAGAACATCACCAGACTCATGCAATTACATTCTTATCTGTCTGAAATGGAGTAACCGGTTCTGTAGTGTGCTAAACACTTGGGATCTAAGAGAACACCGCCTTGAATGTTATCTTTCACCACCAAAGCATATTGAGATGGTCATAGAATAGATGGAAATGGATTGCTCCATTAGGGACACATTTGTACAGTTCTTTCTGTTGACTATCTCCTGCCACCTCTACTTTACGTTTTTACAACACACTCAATAAGCACTGGCCAGGTAAGTCTCCCTACAGACATCTGTATTTCAGACTTTCAGAGGAGAATGAGACAAAGGTATATGGTGGAGGTGTAGAGTAGTCACATGCCTGTCTGTGTGACTCTGGCCCCTACTAGATTTCATCCCACTCAGGAACTGCACCCAGACCACTGGCTACACGAGATGTAATGAGCTAATAGGGTCCCCAAAAATGCACATGCACATGAAACTTCAGGATTTCTCCTTGTCTGGAAATGGGATCTTTGAAGTTAAAATTTTGATAAGAATGTCATGGTTAGATGGTCTTAGGGTTAGTCTGGTTCAGTAAAAAGGATCCACTGAAATTATTATCTGTCTAGTGACACACACATTAATGCATTCCCTTTGTTCTGTTGCCTCACAGGAAATATCTCGCCAGCATATTTTCTTGGCTTTCCATTCATTTTTTGCATGTAGACAGTGTTCCAGTGCTGTTGATCTTGTACATGCAGCTTTTCGTTTCCACTCTAACTGGTACATTAGCAGCATTCCTATCAGGGTGTCCACCCCTAAGACCAGCACTTTTCATACATTTGTTTAAGCCAGCAAGTTTTTAGAGTCATTAAAGCTAATTTGCGTATTTTTTAAGAAACCACCATTTGGGTTAAATTGGCCAAATAACTAAGATTCTATTTTTCTACACTCACAATCAACCAAGCTGATAAAATAGGGTTTTTAAAGCTTTGTTTTATTTATGCTATGCATAGATTCTGTGTATGTGCACAAGTGCAGTACCCACAGAGGCCAGAAGAGGGCAAAAGACCCACGAAAGCTGGAGTTGGAGACAACTGTTTTAAGTCACCTGATGTGAGTGCCGAGAACCAAATCTGGGTCCTGTGCAGGAAGTGCAGCAAGCACTCTTAACTCTGAGACATCTCTTCAGTCCCAAGAAAATGTTTTAACATCAGTTTAACTTCTGGTTTCCAGCTCCACATAAAGCATAGCCTTGACTAAGTAACCAGATTGAGATATGAAAAGTTAAAAAAAATTGCTTCGGTCCCAATATAAGCTTATGCATTTTCTACTGGTCGGGTCACAGGAAGTCTGGTGAGAAAGTGTAAACACTGAAAAACAAGCAGGGGCTTAGAAACCTCCGTCTTGGCTACATGGATAGGCAAAGATGAGATAAGGGCTTCCACATCAAGAGAACCAAGGAAAAGAGTGAAGAGCTCTATACTGAGAAGGGTCCAAATAAAGGGACGCCTCCAACTTGTCCCTGGGTAGGCAACAAATGAAGGAGCAAAGACTTGTGGGTGCAGAGTCCACCTTCTACAAATGAAAGCAGGCACCACTCAAACAGGAGGTAAGTGTAGGCACAGCTGAGTCAAATCAAGACAAGCTCATTCTTACAGGGCAGAAAATTCTGCCCAAGACGGTAAATAAAAGCAGGGTAATGGGACCGGGGAGATGACTCGGTGGGTAAGAGTAGACAGGATGACCTAAGTTAGACTCTCCAGCACCCACAAAGGGGTAAGCGAGTGGTCAGTACTTTCCCACAGCATAGACACTGTGACCCTGGTATGTAAATCAGCTCTCGACCTCTGAGAAAACCTCTTTGTTTCTAAGGCTTCCTCTCCTCTAATCTCAGTTGGGTTTGTTTGTTTGTTTGTTTTGTTTTTTGCTTTTTTCTGGTGTCATAATAAATGTGTGCTCACCGAGGACATCCAGCATGCTAGCTAGACCCTGGTCTAGGACTCTGGCGGGGATCTATCTGTCAGTACTAGATGAAGCAGGTCCGCTTTCTATCCCCACTTTACAGATGAGAAAACTAAATTACCCAGAGACTAAATTGTCTGGAATCACACATCTGTGAAAAAGATGGATTCTAATGCAAGAAGTATATTTGCATGCTGACATGCTGAGCCAAGACTCGGAGATTCCTCTCTGTCAGTTGACGGTCTGCTCTCCTCCTCCATGTAATGCTACTGGGAAGCCTGAGTACCATTTCAGCATTCGTATTAGCATTCAGTCTGTGCCCTGGCTGCATGGCTCTGACAAGCTCTGATAATAGCGACTGTGAGATCTGATCCAGCCACATCAGATCCTGCTAGGACCTTGTAAATTGGACTCCATCCCAGACAATAAACCCAAAAGGCAGAGGAACCAAACCCCAGCAGAAGCAAGCAGTCCTTTTCCATTCACCATGCACCCAGGAAGCATCGCATCTTCTGGAAGAGGAAGAAGAAATCCAAAAAAGGAGAAAGGGGGTGGGGACAACCACGCCTCAGGAACACAGTGAGAGAAGCAATAAGAAGGTGGATCTTTCAAGAGTCTCTGGGTATGGGGGGGAGGGGAGGGGGGAGAGAGAGAGAGAGAGAGAGAGAGAGAGAGAGAGAGAGAGAGAGAGAGAGAGAGAGCGCGCAGCAGCAGAGAATGCTGGAGGGTAGACTTCAGTGGCTGAAGTATCTACCATTGACCAACAAGGTAAATCAAATCTGCTGCCAATACATTCTTCTGCCGTCCAGATAAAAACGGCAGACTAAGCCGCTGAACTTTCACCCTTCACCCCCGCTCTTCAAGCCAAAGTACAGATTAAAAAAAATCAATAACCCCAATCGATGGGAAAATATTTTTAGTCTCTAACTGAACGATATGTTTTGACAAGGCCAAGGAGGAGCACAAAAGAATGGCAAAAGATAAAAGACAGAAAATTAGGAATTTTCTTTATTAGGTGAGTTGGAAGCACCAATCGCTCTCGCTGTCCCCCAGTGACATCCGTCCAAATTATCTAGCAGTAAAGAAATAAAGTGTAAGGAGATAGATTTACAAAATGGAACGATCGGCCACTGAGCACCTTAAAACCTGAGATTGCTACGGCTTTTGGTTGCCATCCCCAAGAAGACAACCCAGAGACAGACGCCTGCGTTCAGAACACGGAAGCCTATCCCCAAAGCGGACTGAGCGAACAATGAATCTGCAGAGCCCTCCACCCCCACCCCAACCCGAACTCACATCCACCACTAAACACGTCAGAAAGCGTTTAGAATCCTCCCAATTTGGCTCCATTTCCTCGCAAAATATCCACTGTTTTTCATAACCCAGGACCCTTGAGGCACTTTCATAACTGAGCAAATTAAACACATCGTATCACTGGGGCTTGGGAAGCCTTGAGCAGCGATTTATTTTTGTGCCTTGCCCGAGCCTGCTGTATTTTCTAAAATTATTTCACTTTTCCCCACCTCTGTTGAATAACAGTGAGGAAGAAGCATGACACCCAGAAGAATAGAAACAGGAGTCACACAGCAAGGACGTTTGTTTTTTGCACAAGAAAATTTTGGAGCCAGGGAAGAGACTTAACAACCAATTAACATGTTCAATTATTTATGCCCGTCACAATTGGTAAAGAGATAGATTTATGGGAGTCAAAGAATCTATAGAAACCCGATAGACTGAGGTTGAAGCACTAGCAGCCCATTTGGCTTATTTATGCATTTCTTTCTTTACTCTCTGATATCGATACTCCATCTATTGTCCAGTGATCGTTGATGTGAATTTAATGACTGCCATTTGACTACAATTCTATATTTGGTTCTTTTAACAGAAGCTTGAATATACATTTCTTTTATAAATACAGACTTGGACTGAGGGTCATCACTACATGCTGGTAGCCAATTCAACCCACAAAAATAACATCAGTCAATCCAGTAAAACAGACTTCAGGGCTAACACTTCAACATCATGTATTTTGGGCAGCCAAATACTCGACGCTATATGACTGGTCATTTCGGATGTTGTTAGTAAGTCGCTTTATTGTAATGATCCACACAACCAAACAGCAGCTGTCATTTTGGAGGATGAAGAACTATAAATAGGCCAGTGTACTGGCTGGTTCTGAGTGTCAACTTGACACAAGCTGGAGTTATCGCAGAAAAAGGAGCCTCGGTTATGGAAATGCCTTCATGAGACCCAGCTGTAAGGCATTTTCTCAATTAGTGATCAAGGTGGGAGGACCCAGCTCATTGTGGGTGGTGCCATCCCCGGGCTGGGGGACTTGGGTTCTATAAGAAAGCAAGCTGAGCAAGCCAGGGGAAGCAAGCCAGTAAGAAATATCCCTCCATGGCCTCTGCATCAGCTCCTGCTTCCTGACCTGCTGGAGTTCCAGTCCTGACTTCCTTTGGTGATGAACAGCAACAGGTAAGTGTAAGCTGAATAAACCCTTTCCTCCCCAACTTGCTTCTTGGTCATAATGTGTGTTCAGGAATAGAAACCCTGACTAAGACAGCCAGTTTTCCAAGATTAACCCCATAAGATCACACGTCCAGCCTTGTAAACCTGGATCCTATTTACCCAAGTGGTGGGAACCTGCTTAGGCTGTTGCTACCATCGCTTAACAGACCCGCCATGACAATGGGCTTCCCCCCCCCCCGCTCTAATCATAAAATCACGACCTCTTTCCTGAGTGTCCGCTATGCATGATATCAGCCTCTCTGTGCCTCACACTTTTACAAGCCTGATTTAATTGGTCCTCAGAATGAACCTACAAGATAAATAGTATTAAATTCAAAATGGCACAAAAGACGAAGCAGTTGCCTAAGACTACACTAGCTAAGTGCTGGAGACAGTGGATAAATCAGCATCTGTCTAATCCTGACATCTGCACCACTATCTCATTCATCTGCGTTTCTGCTGCCAAGACAGAATAGATCTGATCAGATCCACTGTCTATAGCATTGAAATGACTATAGACTTGTAGCTGATATTTCATTCATTCTGCCATCTTCAAATGAACGTGATGGGCACCTTAAAGCCATTAACTATAAGGGATTGGGGTTGCATTCTTTATTTTAGATCCAAAATATTTACATGGCTACATGTCCTGATAAATTCACATCAAGACCCTGACAAAGTAAAAGATTAAAATATTCCAAGTACCCATAAGTATACTTCAGCAGGAATGCTGAAATCCAGAGTGAAACTGACGAGGCTCACAAAACCATCTTTCCTTAGTGTATCCCAAGATAATTTTGCAATATTAAATTGCCTTCCTTCAGGGCTGAAGAGATGGCTCACTGATTAAGAGCACTAGGTGCACTTCAGGGGACCTGAATTTAATTCCCAGCACCCACATGGCAGCTTGTGTCTGTCTGTGACTCCAGGTACAGGGGATCTGATAGGCTCACACAGATGTACATACAGGCAAAGCACTAGTGCACGTAAGATAAAAATAAATTAATTGCCGTATTCCACACATTTCCCCCAAACGTCTATGCCTCAAATGTCATGCTTGCATTTGCCTATTGGCTCAGTCCTCTTTTCAAAGTGCCCCGAGTAGACTGGACATGCACTCCCTCCTTTTGAGGATCCCTAGAATTACCGAAGTGGTTGACTGTTGAAGCACTAGTAATTGAAATGAGTCAGTAATTGCGACGTGAAATGCTTTCTCCGTAGCCAGGCAAGTGCGATGAGCACTTGGACTAGCAAACAGAAATCATCAAGCCATATCTATCATAAAAATCCACCGTTATGACTATCTTCAGTTGGTAAGTCACCACCGTGAAAACCCAGATGACACCGCCCATTACCATCACCTCCTTGTCCTGTTGACTCTTTTTTTTTTCCTTAAGCTCTTTATTTTTTTTATTGGATTTTTTTATTTACATGTCAAATGTTATCCCCTTTCCTGGTTTCCCATCCATAAACTCCCTATCCCATCCTCCATCCCCCCGCCCATCTACTCACTCCTTCCTGCCTCACCACACTGACATTTCCCTACACTGGGGGGGGGGGGTGGTCTAACCTTGGCAGAACCAAGGACTTCTCCTCCCACTGATGCCCAACAAGGCCATCCTCTGCTACATATGCAGCTGGAGCCATGGGTCTGTCCATGTGTACTCTTTGGATGGTGGTTTAGTCCCTGGAAACTCTGGTTGGTTGGCATGGTTGTTCTTATGGGGTTGCAAACCCCTTCAGCTCTTTCAACCCTTTCTCTAACTCCTCCAGTGGGGACCCTGTTCTCAGTTCAATGGTTGACTGCTAGTGTCCACCTCTATTTGTCATGTTCTGGCAGAGCCTCTCAGGAGACACCTGTATCAGGCTCCTGTCAGCATGTACCTCTTGGCATCATAATATCTTCTAGTTTTGGTGACTATATGTATGTGGGCTGGATCCCCAGGTGGGGCAGTCTCTGAATGACCACTCCTTCCATCTCTGCTCCAAACTTTGTCTCCATATTTCCTCCTATGAATATTTTTGTTCCCCCTTCTAAAAAGGGACTGAAGCATTCACACTTTGATTGTCCTTCTTCTTGAGCTTTATGTGGTCTGTGGATTGTGTCTTAGGTAATCTGTGCTTTGGGGGACTCTTTTCTTACTATTCATTTTGTTTTGATGTCCACCTACCTGCCTACTCTTGCCTTGATTGTTTCTTTAAATCCAGAGCCCATGGCAAAGGTTGAACTTCCTTTTCCTTCCAGGACATTGACTGCTTTAGATCTTGTTTAAACATAAGTCTTTAGTCTGCTTACAGGTGATGTCTGTATAGTACAAGATAAGAATGTTATTTCTTTGCTTTTGCTCTCTCTCTCTCTCTCTCTCTCTCTCTCTCTCTCTCTCTCTCTCTCTCTCTCCCTCTCCCTCTCCCTCTCCCTCTCCCTCTCTCTCTTCCCCCAATTCTTGTAGATATCCAGCTTTCCCAGCATTGATTATTGAGGACAGAATTCCTTTCCCATTTTGTCTTATCATCCCTGTCAAAGGTTAGTGTACACCTAGCACCTAGGCTTGGTTCTATATTCCCCATTCTGTTTCTTTGTTCTATAGGTCTGTGTGACAGTACCATGCACTGTTTTAGGCACTTTAGCTCGTGTGTGTGAGTGTGTGTGTGTGTGTGTGTGTGTGTGTGTATGTGTGTGTGTGTATCAAATATTATGCTGTGTAGTGACTCCTATTTTGTTCTTTCTTAAGATTTTTTTGGCTACTGAATTTAGTTGTTCCACATGAAGTTTATAATGGTCTTTTCTATGGGCCATGTGCCATTGAGATTTTCACGATAATCTCAAATCTGTGAATCAGTTTGAATAGAATAGATACTTTGACAATATTAATTCTAATGGGCTATGAACGTTTTTTTCATTTATTAATTTGTATGTATCTCTTTTAATTTCTTTTAATCTAGGTGTGAAGATTTTAATATAGGAGTCTCTTTCCTTCTTAGTTAAATTTATCCCTAAGTATTTTATTCGCTTTAAATCCTTTGTAAAGAAGGATGTTCTTTTTTTTTTTAATTAACTTGAGTATTTCTTATATACATTTCGAGTGTTATTCCCTTTCCCGGTTTCCGGGCAAACATCCCCCTCCCCCTCCCCTTCTTTATGGATGTTCCCCTCCCCATCCTCCCCCCATTACCGCCCTCCCCCCAACAATCTAGTTCACTGGGGGTTCAGTCTTAGCAAGACCCAGGGCTTCCCCTTCCACTGGTGCTCTTACTAGGATATTCATTGCTACCTATGAGGTCAGAGTCCAAGGTCAGTCCATGTATAGTCTTTAGGTAGTGGCTTAGTCCCTGGAAGCTCTGGTTGCTTGGCATTGTTGTACATATGGGGTCTCGAGCCCCTTCAAGCTAAGAAGGATGTTCTTGAGTTTATTTTTAAGTGGTTTGTTCTCAGGTATAGATACATGACTGGCTTCATATGTTGCCTGTGCTGGAAGATTTCTTTGTTCATTTATTCTTTCATTTTTATTATTTGCAGTATATTTGTGCTCTTTTTACGTATCAGATCACATAATCTCTAGTGATAATCTGCTCAACTTCCCATTCATATTATTAAAGTTAACATCTCTTGTTTGCTTTTTATTTTCCAGGGTTGTTAAAGGAATCATCTTATTAATTACAAAAAAAATTTCCTGAGTGAGAAAACTAAATAATTAAGGAATTGAAAGATTAAAACTCTCTTTTCCTGCATGGCAGAGTTAAATGTAGGACTCTTATCTCTGAGGTGGTGGCAAGAAGAAAAGTCCTGAGGCTGGATCAACTCTATGGGTTCTTGCTACTCTTCTTGAGGACCAGAGTTCAGTTCCCAGAATCCATGACAACCGGGTAACAGCATTTGTAACTCCAAGTCCAGGGACCATGACACCTTCTGGCCTCCACAGGCACCAAACCCACAATTGTTGCATGAGCACACATGAAGGCACAACACCCACACACATAAAATGAAACAAAATCATCTTGAAAAGACGCATGGTCCTGCAAGGCCAGGAGCTAAGGACTATCTAGAAGTCACATGATATCTCCTGTCTCCTTTCCAGGAGTATCTTCCACCTTAAGGTTATGCAGATTTGCCAACAAGCTGTTTCTAAATTAGCCACAACTAAAAAGAGGAGTCAATCGATTGCAAACCCAGTGTTCAGTAAAATAACCCTGGAACTATCTGCCTTGAAAGACCACCAAGATCCAAGGGAGGTTCTGTTTAAAGAGTTTCCCAGACTCATGACAGACTTTACTAAGCCAATAAGGACTTGCTTCAGGTTGATTCTCCCATTGCTCTTCTGAAGATACCTTGGTGTTGAATTTCTAATACCATCATATCCTGGGACTTCAGGTTCCCAGATCATGGCATGTAATGTTGGTTGTGACTGGGAGTTATTTAGTGTTTGTGCCACATCACATTAACTGGGATTGGAGGAAAGGTAGAGACAGACAGGGGTTCAAGTGGCATTTTTCCAATGGCTTCTCTCAAGATTTGCGCTCTGCACCTGAAAGCTAGTACTTTGCCCATGTGCAAGATCACTTTCCAGGACCCCAAACCCAAAACTGTAGAGGTGCAAGGTGACATTGATGTCATGAAACGACTGCTGGAAACCCACCTCTAGCCTTGAACCAGCAGTTTTCACCTGTGAAAGAAAGTGGGGACAGGACCCCAGGTGAGAAGAAATACGGCAATTGCACTGGCATCTTTCTGGAAGTGTTTATGCAAATATTTAAGTAAATGTTTGTGTGCATATTTATATAAACGTGTACTGGATAAACTGTGTTTGGAATATATACATCAAATATTACCATTAATTCAATTTTGAAATGCAACTTTTAAAGTAAATTTACTTCAATGGTCCCACAAAGGTGGAATCCAAATCTGATTTATCCTTTCTCCAATCACCTGTCAAGTTATTGCCTGGCACATAGTAGGTGCTGAATTCAATATTGAAAAATGAGAAAGTGTTGATTTTAAAAAGGTATGGTTACCTTTGTCCTTTGTGTAAACCATTAGTCGGTGTGATAATCAAGTCATATAGCTGAATTATACACAGTCCAAGCTGCCACATTCTTTCTCCAAAGCCCTACTAACTTCTGCAGATGATAAAGGAAGATGTTCCCCATAAATTCACATGTTCAAAAATCGGTCCCCATTAGGTGGCACTGTTTGAGGAGATTGTGGACACTTCAGAAGAGGGGAGCCTTACTTGAGGAAGGTTAAGGGGTTGGGGGTGAGGGCTTGAGATCTGATAGCCTGGCCTCACTTCCTAAATGCTAAAACAATATGACCGGCTGCCTCCTGCCCTTGCACCAGGCCTTCCCCACCAGGATGAAATGTACACCCTCAACACTTTTCTCTAATTATAATTGTATTTTGTCACAGTAATGAGGAAAGAAAGTACACAGATGGGGACACAGTTCATCATCTTGAGGGCCACAGGAAAGCGCTATGCTCAATAGAACCAGATAGACTTTTGAAATCTGATGAGTCCTAGTGGGGTTAAGCAGCACCTGAAAGTATTATTTTGGAAATACTCTGAATATATCCTGGGAATGGTGTTTATAAGGGAGCCAGGCACCATGCCATGGAGCCCTTCAAAGAGGTGTAATACTTCAGAGCCAAAGTAAGCAGTTCAAGTCCTTTACCTGACAATTGGGGAAGCCCTGCCCAGGAGAACTTCAACCCCACCTGGGCTCACTCGGCAGACAGATGGCCGAACCAACCTGTCTTCAGCCTCTCACCTCATCTTCAGTTCTTAATTTAATGTTTCCTCTGACCACTACCCCCCCAAAAAAAGAGACCCTTCCCCTACTCACCCTCATCCTCATGCCTTGCAGACTTGTTTTCAGTGTTCTGCAGTGACATCCACTCTCCCCTAGGACTGTGTGGAATCAGCAACTTGTCGGTTACTGAATGGCCCATAAGCATCTGTGGAGAATGCAGGGGAACAGGTGAGTGAGTTAATACATGAAGCCCTCACAGTGCATTCACATCATCACAGATAGCTTCAATTCACTTATACATAAAGTTTTATCACTAAAAAATAAATCTTTCCTGGGCTGGAGAGATGGCTCAGTAGTTAAGAACACTGGCTTCCCTTCCAGAGGTCCTGAGTTCAATTCCCAGCAACCACATGGTGGCTCACAACCACCTGTGGTGAGATCTGATGCCCTCTTCTGGGTTGCAGGTGCACACAAACATAGAGCACTCGTATACATTAGATAAATAAATAAATAATTAAAAAAAGTCTTTCCTTCCTGTTCAAAGTAACTAATGAAAGAAATCGTAAAGCCCAAATAAACACATTTTTTTAAAGCAGATGTTTCTAGCATGTCTATGCACCCACTCCTGAGACCTCTGATTCCTACACCAACTAAAATGGCTCTTTCGAATCTTCTTGTGTCCATCTGTCACACAGGAGGAATGGTGAGACAGAGGCCATCAAGATAGCCTTTAGTGAATAAAAGAGCACATGTGGCCAGATGATCATAATTTATAATGACAAATTATCTATATGATAGTTAGAAATGTCACCCAGAATTTGGAGGGCAAGTTCTCTAGGATGGACCACTTGCTTTTTCTAGATGGAGCTGCAGGCTGAGACTTAACTAGAAGGCTGACGGTAGGGTGTCTGAGCCCATAGGGAAAACATAGCCTCAGTTAAGAGGTTAAGCATCTTTTCCCTTCAAACGTGAGAATAAATTGGGGGCCACAAAAGGGGCAAATGATACACCACCCCTGCCTGCCCAGCAGCAGGAACCCTAGAGCCCAGGTACCCCCTGCCTGTGCTGAAAGTCAGCCATGCTGAAGTACGCTGGCTGAGTCACAGCTGAAGTTAAACCACCCATTGCTCCGGGGACTGCCCACCGCTACCAAGGCAGCAGTAACCTCCCCAGACTGCCAGGATGTCCTGACCTAAATGCCCTTCAGACAGAAGGCGCTTCTCTGAAATATACAGCAGCCTGCTGTAACCACCATAGGCAGCCATAGGTTAAGTCTATGAAAGCAAGGGTTAACATCCCGTGCTAGTCAGAAAGCACTGCCTGCATTATGTTAAACCCCCTTCATGGAAAAGAAGAGCTCTAACCCTTGTGCAGAAAATCCCTACCCTTCCGATCGATGTGCCTTACCGCCAGGGCATCTAGTAATTTCTGATCCCGTCACCTGTAGCCTTCACTTCAATGACAGGGCACAGCAGGCCAGAGGCAGACAGCAGCCAGACTCCAAATAGCCAGGCATCAGCACTGCCAGGAGATGTGAGTGTTGAGGGTGGGGGTGTACACAGCCAAGGGGAGGTTGCCAGGGTCACACTAGGACTGCTTTAAGCCTTGGCCAGGTCCTCCATCATAGACTCAGAGTTCAAAGGACTATTAGGTCATAGGTCACGAATCTCATCTCAAGGTGATGGTCACCTCTGGCCCTTCAGCAGACAGCAGGCCCAGTGTGCATCCATCTTGGAGCAGCTTCACCCATTCCACAGCCCAGTGGGCGTTCTTATTGATTCAATAATGGGTGCCTGCCTATGGAGGACGCTTAAAGAGACTGCACCCCACAGCCTTGCATGTGAATTCTCCTCTCCTCCTCGCTCCTGTTAATGCAAGGCATGTTCCAGGTCTGGAGTGCATCTGAAATTAGAGCCTGTGGGGACCCTCTATTACTGGCTGTGACTGCACCAGCTTCTGAGGTCTGCTAGCCTTTTTCTTTTCCTCATTCCTCACTTTCTCACAGCTCAGAGAACCAGCCTGGCTCACTATTGCTTTTCCCAGGACTTCCCTCCTCCCACCCATCTCTGTTAGACCCACTATGGAACCCACAGAGGAGCAACGACAATCCCCCTAGTGTCTTTTGCTGTCACACCTCAATGTGGAAAAAGACCATATTCTCCCGAACCTTAAGGAACCTCACCTTCCCGATTAGAATAAGCCATAGTTGGTTGCTTTGGGTCATTTATCTAATTTTGTGCAAGTATCTATTCTTGAAAGGGGTGGTGTGTTTTTCAGCACACACAGAACAAGCACTCTATGTGATCCTCTGAGCTTTTCCATCTTCAGAGCCACCACCAAAGGACATTCCTTCTTTGACATGAGAGACAGAGGCACAAAACCCTTAGAAACAGCCACACAGCCACTGGGTATGAGCTACATTAATAAAAGCCACCCGAAGGGCAGTTGGCTTGCCTATGAGCAGACCTCAGTCATCAACAGGGATCTCAGCAGGAGTCATTTCCAGGCCATCTCTGGTGGGATCCACAAGTCACACAGTTGTATCCAATGGGCCCTCACTACCTTGAGAGTTTTCAGAGAAAGGAATCATGTTCCCCCTTCTAGAAATCTGACAGAGCTTTGATGCCACAAAGAAAGCATTGCATTGATCCAGACATGGAGTACCCAGGTCACATTTTCTTCAAAACTGTATTTCCCAATATTATGTTGTGGGATGGAGAGATGGCTCATCAAACAAGGCAATTTGCTACTTAATAATTAAGACCAGAGTTTGTATCTTAACACCATGTTTGGTGGCTCACCTGTAACTCTACCTCCAAGGGCTCTAACAACCTCTTCTGACCACCATGGCCCCTGCACTCAGTTGCACAAACATGTGCGCACACACACACACACACACACACACACACACACTCATAAATACACTAAATTTTATTTTATAATGTTGTGTTGCTTGAAATATACTAACTATTCTTCTGCTTGGAGAGACCTAGTCAAGAGATCATTGCCCAGAGCAACTAAAACAGATCCCATTTCATCCTGCCCTCTTATGTTTGTGTCATGAGTAAATCTCTTACCCACTTTGAGTCAGTTCCTCTCATTGCATAAGATGAAGATCCAATTTCATTCTTCTGTGTGTAGATGTCCACTTTCCTTAACACTACCTGCTAAAGATGCTGTCCGTTCTCATTGTGTGCCCCAGCCCTTTGTCAAAACTCAAACTAACCATACATGTTTGAGTTTATTTATAAGTTTCTCTTCTGTTCAGCTGGTTAGTAGTGTATCTGGTTTTTACCAACACCATATTATCTTGTTTACAACAAGTTTATAATATATTTTGCTATCTGGAAGCATAATTGTTTTGAATATTTGGGCATTTTATCATTTCATGTAAATTTCTATTTCATCATTGAAATTTTGAGATACTAGGGATCGTATTGAATTTGTAGCTCACTTTGGTAGTGTGTACACTCTTTTATTAATCTGTTCAATCCATAAATAGAGAACATATTTCAATTTATTGTCTTCTTCCTTTTCTTTCACCAATGTTGTGCAGTTAGGTCTGAAGAAAATATTTTTAATAGCCCATTGTGCTGCACAATGCCCACAGTTAATGAGACTGTGATAAAGACTAAATACTTTCACTTTATGGCCTAGAGATTGAATCCTAAGCCTTGTGTGTACTAAACAAGAACTGTCCCACTGAGTTCCATCTCCAGACCAAGAATATATTTATTCTTATAATAATGTTGTTATCACAAAAACTGTCAAGCTATGAAGGTGATAGATATGATAATTATTCCAGTCAAGTGTTTCTTGATGAATATGTAGATCAAAACAGCACATGCATCAGATAAGTGGACATAATTATTACCTTTCAGTTAAATACAATAAAAATAAATTTTAAAAACCACTTCAAATTCATGAACCATGAAGAGTAATGTTGTAAGGTGGCTGAATGGACAAGACACCTGGCATTGCTCAGTTCCTTCTCTGACTTCTCTTTCAGGAGTAATAATTATTTTATTTCTCTGGCCATTCAAACTTGCTGTCCTGTGGTGCCAATGGAGACATTGCAGTCCTTTATGGCAGCACAGCTCCACCAGCTGATAGTAAGCTGCTCTTCTGAGAGAGTTCTGGCCAATGGCACAGGCCACCATAAGGGTGTAATAGGAGTCCAGGCTGGCAAGCCTATTGACCTGCAGGCATGTGGGAGCTGGGCCACAAGAGAAAACATGACTGAACAGTACATCCAGATGTTCTACCAGGAGTAAAGTTTGGAGCTAGGCACGCTTCACCGAGGTTAAATCAATACTAGACATCATTTGCTCCCTGTGCACCTTTATGACGATGAGCCTGCTCCAGGCATCTCATGACTACATCATCCAAAAGTGGCCCAAAGTCTAAGGTACCACCCTCTTCACCAGAAAGCAAACGTCAATGTTTTCCATGAATTAGAGTCCAAATGCCAAACTTGAGAGGAAGCACTTGAATTAATTTGTTAGTTAAGCAGTGTTGACCTGTTCCCCACATATGCTAAGCAAAGAGCACGGGCTCTGGGCAGCTTCCAATCCACTAAATCAAAACCAAGTGTTACGCAGCATGTGTCCCATTCAGGATCTGGTGCTGTTCCTTCCATGTTGTGTTTCATTTCCCAACACCACTACCTGGAAAAAGAAAGCAGGACATAACTGGTCAAAGGCTGTCAGACTGCAGCAAAAACTTGATAAGACCAATGGAGTTCTGCCCTTCTTCGGAACAGCAAAGTGTCCTGGGTGTGGGGGTCATGGATAGAGTAAGTAAAGGATACAGCAGATTCACAAAGCTGGAAGAATATGTTAGACTTCGGGTTGGTCTGTATCACAACATGCTATTCCCTCATGCCCAGAAGAGGTTAACCACTAGACCGAGTCTTGGTGCTTCCCCAGAGTCCTTACACCAGTTTAAGTTTTGTTTGACCTGATCTGAGTTGGTTGTTTTGCTAGGGTCTGCAGTGGTTTGATTTGGTTCAGTTTAATTGGTTCAGTTGTGCTGATTTGGTTTACTTTGGTTTGATCAGGTCTGATTTGGTTTGGTTTAGTTGATCTGTTTTTTGCCTTTGGGCAAGTTGTAACCTTGAACAGAGTGCAGCAAAGGAACACAGGTGGACTGGATTTTCTTTGCTGGTAATTATTGTACAACAAACAAAGCCAGTGTGGAACTCAATGGTTGGAACTTCCCTTAAGGCTCAGGGAACAACCACTGAAGCTTCCAGAATCTGGTCCAGCTGAGTTAGGCAGACTGTGGTCAGTCTTGCGGCTCTGAGCTGTTGCAATGAGCAGGGTGTCAATTAATGGACCAGTTTCAATGCTGACTTCAATGTTGCAACTCAAGCCTGTAACTTACCTGTTTCAGGATCTAATCATTATAAAACACAAGTGAGCTACCTTCAAAAGACCATATCCACAAATATGAAGCAACTTGGTTAGAGATTTTTACATCAGCTGGTCAGTTTAACTACCTAGAACTTGTCCAATGATTAATCCATGTGCTAGGAAAGCAAGATGGGGAACTTTTCACAGAAAGAGAAGAAACCAGGTAGAGCAGGGAGATAGGGAACACAGGAAGGACAGTGGGTGAGAAGAATGCTTGCTAAGAGAACACAGTCTATGTAAGAAAATATCATGGCGAAATCCATTACTCTATGCTAACCTAAGGTATTAACTAAAAGAAACTTCACCAAGAGTTCCTAAACATATATAGTTCATATGAATATCCTGATACACCAGGAGTTTAGGTAGATTTTTATGAAGAAAATAGTGCTTCATTCTTCCAAATAGATGCAAACCTGACAAAAGAAGAATAGTGAAACTGGGTGTAGGACATCCTTCTCTGACCACAAACACCTTTTATCCAGAACTCTGGGGCCCAAGGACTTGCCAGGTCCTTGGACACTGGCAAGATTTCACCTTCAGTTGGTCCACAGAAGTGCGTGAGTCCCTCCAAATGGGAGTACTCAGCACAATAAGAGGGTTTTTTGTGTGCTGAGAATGTGGAAGGAAAGAAAGAGACATGGGTGGAGGGTTTACAGAGTGATTGACATCTCTCTGTCTCTCCATGTGATCCTTGGCTGGAAAATGCCCTCCTGTGCCTGGAAAGCAGGAAGCAGAGCCTTGGAGTGCACGGCTGAGCTCCATTTGCAATGAAGCTCATGTAGAGCTTGTAAATCTCTGTTGGTTAGGGAGAGAAGGAGAAATACTGACTCAGTCACAGGAAACAGATTAAATAAAATTTCCTCCCAGAGAGATGAGGCCAGTTAGCGCTTTCCATTTTGTTCTCCGTTACTTGTGTTTAATATCCAATTCGCTGTATTTCTCTGCGTCCAAGGAGGACCCAAGAGCTGGGAAGGAGCAGCTCAGAGGCAATGCGTCGCCCAGTAGCTGTTCGGCTGTCATTAGCTCCCATGCTCAGCTCCTGGATAGGGCATCTGGACCCAGCGGCTGACCCCACACACATGTTCATTTGAGCAGGGGTAACTAGACTTAGTGGGTATATTTTTATTAGGACATTAAATTGGGAGGAATTGGAAGGTATATAGGGAGCTGGAGAAAGAGGAGTGGATGATAGATATGGCCAAGATAGGCTGTAGAGTATATGAAATTTTCAAAAATAATGTTAATAAAAATAAAATTTAAAATTCATAAAAAGAAAGACTAGTCTGAATGGATTTTTAATGTGAGTATCATCTGAAAGAAGAGAGGGAAGGAGAAAGAGAGAAAAAGTTTTTTTTTAAGCTGTAAACACTGAAAACATTTTCAGAAATTAACCGTGGTGTGATTTTTATGGCCAACTAAGGATGAGAAGCTCCCAGTTGGCTTGGTGGGTTGATCTGCTTATTTTCTCCATGAGATAATTTAAATAATGTTTGCATGCCCATCCACTTCCTCAGTCCCTTAACATTTTACCGGTAAGGTCGTCTGATTTTTCAATCATAGAGCCTCCTATCTGGGGCCTTGCAGATCCATAAGCATTGTGAAGCAACCCCTGTATTGTTCATTCCGGTCGATGAACTGATCTGTCACTAAGGCCATATGCAGCAACACGTAGGTTGGGGAGAGGGATAGGAAAGGGCCTGAGAGAGAACTAAGTGTGCTCCTGGACTGAGAAGAGGACCAGAATAACAAACATCAAACGATAGGTAGCCCAAGGGGAAGAAGAGAGAAAGCGTTCAGGGTATATATAGAGCACTGATTGTATGAGATTGTTTGAGGAAGAAGATTCTGAAAATTTTGATTGATAATGGAAAACCCACTAAACTGCACCTTGAAAGACACACTAGTTTGTTGAAAAACAGCTAGTTTGCTGTGCTAAAACTGAAGAGCAGAGAAAAGGGTATTGAAGTCCAATTTGTGGCCCATAGAAACATTCTTAATACACTCACAATTCAACAGCTCTTTATGATTAAAAACAAAAACCTTAGTAAATATAGAACGATGGTAGCTAAGCATAGTAAAAGTTCGTATGAACAGCACATAATCCACATTGGAGTGAATGAGAGAATGTCAAAAGCTTTTCCAAGACTGGGGAAAATGTAACGGTCCCATTTTTAATGTTTCTCTCCAACATGGTCCTAGTCTGCTTTCTGTTGCTGTGATAAGCACCTTGAGGAACGCCTACTTGGGGTGGAAAGGGGTTCCACCTCTTTGAGGCTACAGTCCATCATCGAGGGGCCCAGGGACAGGAGCTCAAGCAGCGAGCAGTGTGAGCAGGCACTAAGCAGAGGCCATGGGGGAATACCACTTACTGGCTTGCTGCTTCTACCTTGCTCGGCTACCTTAAATGTACAACCCAGGCACCTGCCTAGGGATGGTACCACCCACAGTGGAGTGGGCCCTCCTGCATCAATTATCAGTGAAGAAAATGCCCCCAAAGATATGCCTCTATGCCAATCAATCATAATTAAGACAATTCATCATTTGGAACTCTCTCAGATAACTCTGGGCTGTGTCAGGTTAACAGCTGAAGCTAACCATGGGAAGAGTCATTCTGGTACAACTGGTCGGAAAACTTGGGGGAAAGAAAAAATCCACAACAGAAAGGGAGAGAAGTGAACTTTTCCCATTTTTAAATATAATTTAGTAGATAGAAAAATCTAGAGATTCCACCAAAGACAATAAAACTAAGAAATAAATTTAGTAAAGTGTCAGGGTTGAAAGATGGCATCAAAAATTCAGCAACTTTGCCCTGGAGATACGACTCACCAGTACTGCTCTTTCAGAGGACTCAGTTCCCAGCACCATCCGGTGTCTCACAACTGCCTGTAACTCTACCTCCTGAATCTGATGCCCTCTTCTTGCCTGTGAAAGCATTACACTCTCATCCACATAACCACATACACACACACACACACACACACACACACACACACACACACACAGTGAGAGAGAGGGAGAGAGAGAGAGAGACAGAGAGAGAGAGATTCAAAAATAAATAAATCTCTAAAACATGAAAATCAGTCAGTAGTATTTCTCTATCTTAATAATGACCCTGCTGAGAACAGAATCCCGACAGTAACCCCACATGCAATGGCTTCAATCAAACAATCATAAAGCCTAGGAAAATAGCCAAGTGGACCTTTTCTTCCTGGTGAAGAAAACTGAAGAAATGCTAAAACTAGGAAGACCTCCAATGTTGTTTAAAAATAACATCAAAATGTCCATGCCACTTACAGATTTGGTGCAATCCCACAGAAAGGCAAAAGAGAGAACATGACACTCTTTACAGGCTGAAAAAAAAAGGGAAGCATAAAAGATCCTAATGGCCTAACCAGTCTTGAACAGAAAGTACCAAAGCCACAGAGACTGACATAGAGTATGCAACAGAGCTGCGAAAACCAAAACAGCATGGCGCAGACACAGACACAAACATTGAAATCAACAAAAGAACACAGAGAGCCCAGAAACAAACCCACGCATGTCCAGATAACCGACTCTCAACAGAGGCCCCAAAGACCTAGATGGAGAAAAGACCACAGGACAAAAATACCTTCCAGGACTAGTTTTCCTCAGAACCTGCTTTGGATTATGATGGTTTTTACCTACAGTTTCAGGTTACTGACAAATGTATGACCTAAGGGAAAGAGAAGTCTGTAAATCTTAGGATTAAAAATAGAGTATAAATATTCCCCCTCAAAAAAAATACCCTTGAAGTAAGATTGGACTGTTTAAAAACACAGTGAAATCCTGATATGTAAGTAACGGGAGTGGTCTGAAAAGGGCCAGTCCCCTCCAGATGTCCATAGACTTACTAACTCAGTATTCATGTACATTTCAACCCTGTTTGAAACAAAGATTAGAAACAATCCAAGGGGCTTTAGGACACTTGAGAAACTGTTATCGCAGTTTTCATAATGAGGTCTATGAACCTATTAAGGTCATTTGTAATATAAGTCAATTCCATGAGCACAAATTACACAAAGACTAGGTATGTCTTGGCAGGTTTGTATTCTGTTTTTCTGCGGATTTTTTTTATTTCAGTGCTTAGGAAGGCCTTGAAATATATGTTACCTAAGTATTTGATGAATAAAAGAGTAAATATAATGATGGAATAATTGGTACAACTCAATGGACCTGCTTTTTACCAATGAACCTGCTTCCTAAACTTTCTTTTCTCAGGACCTTAGTAATTGATTGTCCAGACATGTATTAAGTGTAATTGTATACACTGTGCTAGATAGTGAAGGACAAATCAGAAACATCATACTTCTTGAGATACCATCTCTTATAAAAGATATTTAAGAAAACTTAAAGCTGGGAAAGACTACTGACTGCATAAAAATTTCAACACCATGAGAGCTAGTCCTCAGGAAGGAGGTGGTTCTAGAATGGTTACAGATTAGTTCTCCCAAGTCCTGTATCCAAAGTGCTTTGTCACAAACCACAACAATTACCAGTATGGCCAGATATACACAAGGGTGTCACAGTGGCTCTCATGTCTTGGTGCTAAACAACAGCTAGTATAATTGTACTTAAAGTCTGTTCAAATAGGAGAGGATTCATGCCAACTACCTCTGCTGATGATATCATAGAGCCTAGAGAAGAGCCTACTATTGCTGCTTCCTGAACCATATGATTCCCAATTGCATTTCAAATACTCACAGGTAAGCATAGCTCTCAATCTCATCATCAAAGAAATTTCTTTTTGCAACAAAGACCATCACAAAAATCTAGAACTGGTCAAGATACAGAGAACTGATTACAGAATACTGAACCCCAATTGATATATCGACAACACAACCTCTATACCTAAGACTGGAAACATTGCAGAAGACAGGGCAAGAAAGGTTGTAAGATCCAGAGTACCAGGATGTTGGCTGCAAGGTAGTGTCTTCTATATAAGGCAAGGAGCTGCACCAATGAAATCTCACTAATATGGCTTCCTAAACAAGATCAGCTTAGGTGAAATGGGCACTTCAGAAAGTTAAGATTAAACAGTTCCCAGACCCAACCTAGCCAAACCTGGGTATTACAAAATTGTGCTCACCAAACTTGACCCCTCGCCCCAAGGAAAAGAATGGAGATTGTGTTTCCACTATGTCATCAAAGCAGAGTCATGAAATAAAAATTAAATTGAGTTTCAGAAAAACAAAACAAACAAAAACAACAAAAACAAAAACACGGCTCTCTGGTGACATACATTACAAACTGTTACAAAAGCTGGCCAAAGCTACTTCCCTGCCCCTGAGCATTACTGCAGTAACCATGCTCATGCACACAGAGAATCCTCTGGCTTCATACCGGTCCCAAAGTCTTCCCAGTGAAGGGTACCCCAGATGAAATAGATGCCAGATGGGGGCCTTCCTCAGAGGGGCCTGCTTTCATGAGTGGAGGTCTCGTTCCTTGGAACAGCCAAGACACTAATAGTTGAAACCCAGAACCACTCACTCTCAAAGAATGTGGTCATTAGAGCTCCATCATCTGTCACCTTTAGGTGGTAATTAGAAAAGGGAAGTCGATAGCAGTAGTGCACAACTACTTTACCAAGATTTAAACAAGTTGTAATATTGCTGAACACCTATTGATGACTCCCAATGTGCTGCAGGCCATTGAGCACAGCGACTGGGGCAGGGGAGCTTGGATGGGAGGCTTTTCATTATTAATTTGATGGTGTGAGGTTTATAGACACCATAGCATACATTGTATTTGTCACATGAGCCCGGCCTCCTGTTGCAAACAGATCAAATCTGCATATGTTAGGATGATGCCCAATGAAGGAAGAATACCTTTGATGTCAGTGTCTGGGATTGTAGCCCCACAAAAGAAAATAGTCGAGTCTGCTGGCTCTTTAGGATTCTTTATAAACTATGTAAAATAAAGGACTTAGAAAATCTCCGAGTCTGGAATCAAGAACTCTGGTTTGTCAAGCTCTGCTAGAAGTCTGTGTGTTGAGGTACATGTCAGATGTCACTTAAACTTCCGGACCAGAATGCCATCCTTTACAAGATGCCCATTATTCACACTGACTCTCCAACCCAATATTCTAGTGTTCAATTGGGGGGGGGGGGCTCTCTCAGTGTTATGATCTCAATGGTATCCATAGGGCCAAAGAGATGACTTGGATGTTAAGCATACTTGATCCTCCTCTAGGGGACCTAAGTTCAGATCCTAACACCCACTTCAGGCAGCTTACAACTACCTGTATCTCCTGCTTCAGAGAAACTGGTGCCCTCTTCTGGCCTCTTCTGACACCTGCACTTGCACACACACACACACACACACACACACACACACACAGGGTTTCGGGGGAGAGACTTAAAAATATAATAAAACACAACTGCCATCTATATGCTGGAACTTTCTACTATCTCCATCCCCAAACTCTCCTGAACACTATACTTAGAATTACCCAGGTCTGAGGAGATAGTTCAGTCACTAAAGTGATTTTCTGCACAGCATTAAGTTCTGAGTTCAGATGACCAGCACACACATAAAAACTAGGGGTGGTGTGATATGCTATAATCTGAATACTGAAGAGATGGAGATAGGGAGTCCTGGAGCTTGCTGACTAATTAGTGAATCAGTCTCAAAAGATAAAATAGAAAGTGATGAGGAAGACACTCAGTATTCAATTCTGAAACCTATGCATAAATGCATTTGCATGCATATGCCACTCAGTAAATTAATTAGTTAGTGAATACATATATACATATGTACATAAAACTACACCCTTGGCTAAGTCCCTTGAGTGGCATCTTACATTGTGCAGATACAAAGCCATGCTTTTACTTCTCCCTGGCACCTGTTTGTCCCCACCTCTCCTCACCCTGAACCAGTCTTCACTCCACAGTAAATAGCCAGTACACAATGGGGGGGCGTCTGTCTTCATCCTTGAACATTCGGACTATAACCCTTTAGTGGGGCTTGCAGCTATACCACTGCCTCTTTGCAGCCTTGTTGGAGTTCCTCTCTCCACACCACTGGCTCCTTTGCCACCCAGTCCCACCCCTTGGTTGTACTCCACCCACAGCAGGAGTGAGTCCCCTTTGTGCGTAGCCCCTCCCCCCACCCCATGTGCATAGCTGTTGTTTGCTCTTCTCTCTTTCCCATCTTCACTGAGTCCTTATCAGGGACTCCTTCCCTGTCACCCTTTGCCAAGGTCATTTGTATTCATTTTCTGCATATATTAAGTGACAGGTGACCACAAAGTTAGTGGCCTAAAACAGCAAGCATTTGAGGTTGCTGGTTTTATTTTTCAGTCATAAAGAATAGTGAAGTCGTGTTATTTTCAGGAAAATGGATGAGATTAGAGCCATCATCTTAAGTGAATTGAGCCAGTTCCAGGAAGATAAATATCTGAGGGGTTTTTTTTCCATTGTGGTTTCAAGATTTTATATAATTACATAAAATCACATATGTATGTATGTATGTATGTTTGTATGTATATACGTGTGTGTGTGTGTGTGTGTGTGTTAAATGAAACTAAGAGTAAACTTGTCTAGAGGATAAAAGGTGACTTAGAAGGGGAATATAAAATGAGAATATGAGAATATGCTCAGATATAATATAGACCTATACAAAAAATGCTTAAGTAATACATTTTTAATTATGAAATAAAATAAAGCAATGTCCATTTAGTATAGCTTAACTGAGTTGTCTGTTCAAGGGCACCAAGGACGCAACCAACTGGACCTTGGGTGTCTTTCTCTGAAAGTCTGGGTTAAAAGAATCCATCTCCAAACCTGGGTGTAGCTTGGGAGGCTTTTGCTACTTGTGGCTGTGTGATTGGGTCTCTGTGTCCTTGGTAGTGGGGAGCTGAGGATGCTCTCGGTTTGTATGGGCTGTTCTCAGGTCCTTTCTTTTTGGTCCCTTCCATAGTGGAGCTATTTGCTTTATAGAAGGCAGCTTGATTAATTTCTCAATAACTCCATATTGGCCCTGGTTCCTCTGTAAGGGACTTTACTAGAAGAAATAAGTGTCACACAAGATAACCTTCCTTTAGGCTAACTCAGAAGCAACTGACTTGGGAATCTTAAACACATCCTCTCCTATGGCACATAGTACAAACTAACGATGGGAATACCTTCTCAGCATATATGTAGACACCAGTCACAAAGTGGAGAATATGCAAGGAGTGATGGTTCAGGAGTGTGGTCATGAAATCATAGACATCGCCTTAGAATTCTGCTTTCTACAGCGTTCCTGTTGAAACCTTTCTATTTGTGTCTATTTGTTTATTTATTTCCCAAAAGTAAAATTAAAGATTCCTTAGAATAAAGTCTTTCATATTGCTTACTATTATTTCCTAAACTAGAACCACATCGAAGTGCCGTATGATCCAAGCTTAATCCATATTAAATGTGGAGTGAATGGAATGAATGAAGGGAAGGATGAATGAGTAGATGAATTAAAACATGAATCCCTCCACATCACAAGGAGTTCAGTATCTTCTCTCACAGGGTTTATGACCTCTCTGACAGTCCCAGTCATATGACAGTCGGCTTCAGTGAATAGTTATCGAGTTCTGTCTCTTAGCCTGCCGCTTGAACACACCACAATTAATCCTCTCCTAATAAGACTTTCTAAATTGTACAATCTCTTCTGAGCATGGTTAGTAGGAAATTGGATTTCTGGCATACTTTAGGGAATCCTATATTCATGTAGTAGGGAGTAAGTATCTCTCTAGTCGATCCTTCTTCTTCTTCCGTTATTAACCCCCTCAGCTTTAGCTGAGTACAGAGCCACATCATTGCACCCATGAGTATGTATACACACACACAAGCACACGCACGCATGCACAGGCCCAGCCTACTTTCTTTTGAAGAGCTGTGTAGCTGTAGGACTAAGTTCAAAGCCAATGGAAGAAATCACAAACATGACTTACCCTTACCCTTGACTTCTCTCTTTCCCTTCCTAGAGCTAGAGTATAGACATGGAGATGAGCCAACCTCAGCAGTTCAGGACAAGGCCACCAACTTGGGGTTCGCCAATCTTCAAACAGCACATTGGTAGAATTCATGAATCCCAGAAACTTGGTGATAAGAGTTGCAATTTTCCATAACCTATTGTTGAAATTCAGAATTTCAACAGGAATGCTGTAGAAAGCAGAATTCTAAGGCGATGTCTATGATTTCATGACCACACTCCTAGACCATCACTCCTTGCATCTTCTCCACTTTGTGACTTATTGAAAATGCCAGTGCTCCATAATAATAATCAATAAGATATCATATGTATTTATCACATCACAAGTTTGTCTTTTAAGATTGTGGTCATTGTATCTTATTATCATCTCCTTTGGGTTTTTTCTTTCTATTCATTTAAAACCATTTACATGGACAGTGCCCAATAGGGCCATGACATAAGATTCAAAGGTCCTACTCTAACAGATGGTGAGGTATCAATAGGGAGGATGGACTCCTAAATGATGCAGAGATGCTTATCAAACATGAATAGTTAACATACTTTCAGATCATTTGAACAAGAGAGAAAGGAGGTTTAATAATTAACCTAAACCTCTATATCCTGAAGTCTGTGTGTCCCAACATCTGAACCTAAGCCCTAACTGCAGTGTCCTCTCTCAGTCCTGTAGTACTGTGGTAAGCAACACACTCAGGAAAGGCCTCTGAAGGCTTCACAGCTGAGACATCATTGTCTAAGTCCATATGGCTCCCAGAAGACCTAAGGTCCCCAGGCAATCGCTCCTCAGGTTTAGTGAGCACGTAACCTAGCCCCCGCCATTGGGAACTCAGGCAACCCCACTGAAGTGGGACAGAACAATGTTCTCACCCATGAAAAATATACAAAACTCCACATTTGCTTGTCTAAGAAGAAATCCTCTAAAGAGATTCCTTTCTATTTACCTTGACTCCACCTCTACCACCTAAATGCAACCGTTTCCCTTTACTCAACATCAGAAACCATTATCTGCAGCGATCAGAGGCATTTGAAACTAGAATCAGTGAAAGGTTATCTGGACACTTCGTTTTGGGGGGAGAGGGGAGCATTTCTGCAACATTTTTATAAATGTACCACAGGCAGGGAACAAAAGATTCAGATTCCCACGTGGCTTTGAGAGGAAAGGAAGCATCCTGTGGCAGTGAGAGAAATGGTTGTTTCTAAATGAATGACGCGAGGTGTGACAGCAGCAGTCCATCCAAGTGCTGTCTGCTGAGCCCACATCGAGAGGTGCTGGGTGCCAGGGAAAGGGAGGAACATAAGAGAATGGCTAGAAATGGGAAGAAAGGGAAGATGATTGGCTAGATATAGACGAAATATGGGAAGGGTGAAGCTAGAGCTGGCGGCAGCACTGAAATTTAAGAGACCAAACAAATGAGGATGTCCCTGGGCAGAGACATCGTGTTGGAGCAGGAAGCAATAGCTTTGAGATAAGTTAAGTTTGAGATTGGATAGAAAACCCAACAGGGAATTCCCAAGAAGGCTGGAATGTTGATACAGGTCAAGAGAATAAAAACACTCACCAAGGTAGACAACTAAACAGGAAAAAGGCATAAGAACACCTCAGGTACACCAGAAACACGACCATTGAGGGAACAGAAAGACTATTAAGAAATGAAGAATGAATTTCAGAAACTTCCATATCACGGAGAACATGGGAAAAACTAGCTGTAAGCCAAATGCATGGTGAAATGAAAGATCAAAACCAAGAAGAGGCCAGTGCATTTTATGATTTTTTAAAAAAAGATAGATGGTTAGTAAAGAGCTTACTGTTTAATAATGGTAAATAGATATCTGTGTAAATAAGATAATCAAAGGTGCAGATATTTGCAGAAACACTGACTAACTGGATTCTTTTCAGGGCTATAATGGAGTCATAATCATCCCTTAACACTTCTTTTCATAATGTACGGCAATTTTATGACAAAAACGATATATCTACTTTCTATTTACGATCACAAAATGTCTATATCCCAGAAGGCATCATTCTAAAGCAAATCGACTTGGGATTACTAAAAGTATTTCACTGAATCAACACCATGAAGAATTCTGATTTTCATTTCTCTTATCAGAAAACTACATATGTTAGGTATAGCAGGTCTTACTATATAAAACATTTCCCCCAAGATGTTCAAACGAAGGCATCGCCCTCCATCCCCATTCTATATTGAAGAAATAATATAATTCCTATTCAGGGCACCAGCTAAGCTTGAAGAGGCTCCTCTGTAATGGAATCAGTAGAAAGATACAGAAGCCATCTCACAGATGAATGAGACCTAATGGACCCTCAACTTTAATTCTGAGACATGAGCCCAAACTAAACAGCTGGGAAAGAAAGAGAGAGAGAAGAAAAGAGAAAGTGTTATCTGAGACAGAAGCAAACCAGGGTGGACAAATTTACACAGAGAGAAAATTATGCAATTATCAATGTCCTCATACCCTGTCTGAGGGTGAGCATGAATAAAACATTAACAGGAACTGTACCAATTAAATATTGAGGTGCTGGATGTCAGCGCTCACCACAGTGAGAGCCTTTTACACTCATCAGCTATTTTCCTACAAAAGATTTGTCAGATGAAGGGAAGAAACATAATCCAGAAATAACAAAAAACTAAACTAAACAAAAAAATGCATTTTTTTCCTCTCACTGTTAGTTCCCAAAGGAAAACAATGGCAAATTTAGGTTACACTCCCCTTCCCTCACATCTGCTAATTTGAGATATTACCACAGTGACATGAATTTTTCAGCTTCCTTCCAGATATCTAGTAGCATCTAATGCACAAGCTCCATTTCCATGTTCTATTTTCACTGAAATCAATTCTGCTGTTGTTGGCTTTGAGGTCAGAGCTTCAGCAGTGGGTGGCACTGGGCAGACTCCCAACAGACACGGAGCTCAGTGAGGGGATCTTTGCAAGATCCCCTCATACTGCCCAAGTGGTTAATTCTCCTTCATTTCCCTATCCTCAGTCTCAGGGCCACAGTCCACCCACACACAGCCGCCAGCCTATTTTGTTGAACTTGAGTTGCTCCACCAGCCCTTGCCCCACCCCCACTTGTCTTTGCATCCACCCTTCCCTACAATTCCAAAATAGAACAAGCCCAACCCCCACTGTTGCCCCATGGCTAACTCCCTTTCCTCATGATTTCTATTTCTCTCGGTCAGTTCACAGTAGATGGAGGTCAGAGGCTTGTCCAGCCTCATCAGGCATCCTCATTGGCTCTGTTGTTGAATACCCACTATCACTGGGGATGCTGGAGATGCTGGGAAGGGGAAATCTTGGCTTAATTCTCAGGGGAAGTTACTTACCAATTCATTTCCATAGTCTTCCTTTTCTTCTCAGCCATCCTTTTCTGAAGCAGTCTCCAGAGAAAACCTCTATCAGTGGAATGCCAATCCTAGCCATGACTTATCAAAGACCCCAGTGTTAATGTAGGGAAATTCCTTATGAGTTGTTGATCAGGCCCATCCCAGTGACATCACTTCCCAAACAACACAAGCTACTGCTACTGCTTTTGGTTGCCTAGTAAAATGAGAGCCTATTGCTGAAAACACCTTGGTTACAGGACACTGAGAAACAGAGCTGGGACTATACTGGTATCTTCTTTTCTCTGACCAGCTTTAAGAGTGCCAGAAGGTTCTAGGCAGGCCACAAGAAGAGAAAAGCCACTAGTGGTCTTATTCATCTGTGGACTTCACATGCTACAGTATTAACTACCAGGCAAGATGTGCCCACTGGTGCAATAGCGAGGAGAGTCACTAACTGTATTTTGATTGGATCCAAAGCCTGATCTGCAGGAGCCAGTTCAGGCCTAGTATTGTGCATCATCAAAGGCCAATAGTTCTGGAAGTCGTAGGTCCTAGAAAGGAGTTAACGACTATCATTCTGCTAAATAGATATGACACACTGTCTCCTAAATATTATGCATATATCTGAAGACAAGTTCTACTCTCCTACTTAAGCAAAGAAGCTCTTCTCAGTGAATGGTTGAATACAGAGATATACTGGTGTTCAAGACACTGAGTACGAATGAATGAAGAGTGAGCGTCCCTAAACAGTACCTCAATACCCTGTCCTCCGAGGCTCAGGGAACATTGCAGGGAAGATGGCAGAAGAACGTAAGAACTGGAGGATGGGAAGAAAGTCTGTGAAGGATGGTCTTCATGACATGGCATGGTCTGTGTAATTAGGAACTCACAGCAGATGCAGTTGGGATGGGGCCTGTCAACATCCAGGAGCCATGAGGTCATGATCCTCCCCAAGTACTATTGCCTGTGGATGGCTACCAAGAGATGGGGAGTCATTGCCTTCAGAGGTGTAGCCATTGGTAAGCTCCCCTTGTGCCAGTGGGCAGATCCATGCTCACTCAGATGGCCACAATTAAACTACGTGGGACACAAAACAGGAAGGCATCAAGGTGGGAGGAGGTCTTATAAGGGAGAAGGATGACAGGGCAGGAATGAGGTAAGAGAAGGCAGCAAAGAGGGGGTCAGAATGCACTATATACATGGTTGAAATTATCAAAGAATAAATTTCAAAAGAAGGACTCCCATTTGTAAAGCAAGGAAAATACTGAATAACAGGAAATAAGAACAAAACCTATAGAGAAGCATTTCAGAACCTAGTTAGCAAGCATATTTTTGTAAACAAACAAGGAAACCAAATATCAAAAACTGACCCCAAAATATTATATAATATAAATTGAGCTACATTTTATTAATGCACATAAAGAACCTTACCTTATTATGACTCAGTGATGCCCTTTATTTTTTAATTTTTTATTTTTTTATTTTTGGAGTCTATCTGACAAATATCTAAGCCACAGTCCAAAACCTAGATACATTTTGTATACTCTGTGTCTTCACAGTGACCACAGAACTGTATACATCACAAAGGTTTCTATTAAAGATGAATGTAAGGAAATCGTGAGTGTAATCCCAGGATTAACAAAGCCTGCCTCGTAGCTAACTTCTCCACTGCAGATTCCCAGTTTCAAGATAATGCTTGGGGAAGATGCCTTCTCTCCCACTACTCATTCCTGCAGGTCAGGGTAGGGATCTTTCTCTCTGTGGCCTGCAGCCCTACAGCGCTGTCCTGAATCACAGCTGGCCGTATGGATTTTTAGTTCTGAATCTGCAGTATGTACTGTCTCATCTCTCAGAAGCCAGATATTGATCCCTGTCGCACTGGGGCTGCACAAACTGGATTGCCTGAATTCAGGGGATTTTTTTAAGGGACAAATTCAGTAAATTAAATGGAGTGGACATGTTTTTCTCCTATGCTGTACCAAATCGCAAGTTTGACTGCACTGTTTGCTTTCTACCTCGGGTTTCTGCTGACATTGAAATCTACGATGCAAAATGGTATTAAAAGAAGCCACTTTTGATGGCTCATCAAGTCAGCCCTGCCACATGCCCCAGGCGAGCTCTGAAAATGAGAAGGAGCACACTTGATGGTTGATTCCCTTATCAGCAAGAAAACATCTCGGATGTTGCCTCTACAGTCAGCCATGTACAACGTCAGCAAGGACTTGCTGCGTGCTTCCTGGTGGGCCAGGTACTGGAGGTGACAAAGGCTTGGTGCCTGTCTTCTGAGGCTTCTGGTCCACCAGGAAAAGATCTGAACCTGTAACTGAAACCGGGAGAAACAAAATGAGTTACAGGGTTCAGGCAGACCCAACTTGGCTGGAAGGTTAAGGATTTGTCATTTAAATTGAATAACAACAAAGAACAGAGAGTTGACTGGGCTCTCTAAGACTGGAAAAGGGGGTAAGAAGTACCCACAGAGTATTATGTACTGAAGTCCTGGGGAGGAGGGGAGGAGGGGGAGGGGGAGGATAGGGAGTGGGAGGAAGGGGAGGAGAGAGGAGAAAGGCACACTCTGTTGCCCCTGCCAGCACAAGAATCCGGACTGGAATGCTAAGTAATGCTGACTAAAGGCTCCTTGACTTCTTTTTCCATGCAATGAGAATGCATTTGTGCATCTTGGGATTCCTTGGGTGCAGTGAAAAGGTGAGAAGAAAAGTAGCAACCTTCTCAACCAGGGAGGCTATTGCTGCTTCACAATCTGGAGTTGATGGTGGTGTGACATCAGTGTTCACAAAGAAGAGAAGCTGACTCTAAGTCCATGTCAGCACTCTGGATCATACTTCTGCTACCTCGAACCAAGAGCCCAACCCATTCCCTTCAACCTCCTCTCTCCCACCAGCCACTGGCATCCTGATACCAGGATACCTGATGGAGGTGAAGAGAATACCCAGGATGGGTGTTTTATAATTTATCTATCACATCTCTAGTATCAGTCAGAAGGCAGCCAGTTGTGTGCCCGCATTAGACATGTATGTGTTCCTATTTAGTCAGTGAGATACTCCATTATTGGGAAAGAAAGAAACCCATGCCAGCACTCTGCCTAGAAAGACAAAGTGAGCCTATGAATTTCACACTTCATCACCTCCCAGACACAAGTTCTGCTCTCTTGGTGTTATCCCCCCATCATGTAAAAATTAAATGGCAGTCAGCACCGAGCCAGGAATTGGGGACTAACTGTTCATCCCGTTGGCTTTCATAAAGCTCCGGCCACTTCAAAACTGAAATGGATGTTGATCGCAGGTTCTTAAGAGGATTTTTAAAAGAAAACAAGTAATATGTTCCCTCCTCGATTGTATGTTTTCTCCAGAAACCTTCTATGAAAGGTTTTTATTATCTGAAGATGCTTTTTAGATGCAGCTCCTGCCTGGAGTGTATTTGCATTAAGATGCACGCCTGGTTCTTGTATCTTCAAGAACGGTGCCCTCCTTGCTATTAGTGCACCCACAGCCCCTCACACTCAACAGCGAAACAAGAGGAGTCAAGGCAGATGAAAGGGACCAGATCCATTTGCTCCTAACCAGGCCCCTGAAGAGCCTCTTAGAAGGTCCCGGCTTACAAGTAGGCCCATCTTTTCCATTCACAAATACCTTTTTGAAGGCAAAGATGGGTCTACAAAATAGGAAGAAAATGAAGTGTTGTTCTTTCTAGAATCTTCCTTAAAAGTGTTTTTATCTGCCAGCCACAAGGCTAGTTTTAGATGTGTCTCATCTAGCCCGATACATTTTAAGCATGCATTTGTTTCCTGCAACAGTGTGTGTGTGCGTGTGTGTGCATGTGCGTGCATGTGTGTGTGTATGTGTGTATATGTGTGTGTGTGTGTGTGTGTGTGCACGTGTACACGGGACATCTACTTTTCTTGGAAAAATTGTACTCGAGGAAAAGAACTTGAAACTCTTGTTTGAGGGACAGAGAGAAGCCAGGGCATGAAGAGTCACATCTACTATAGAACTGCATGAGATTTCACAGAAACTTCCTATTGACCTGGAAACCTTTACAGGAACAGCTACCGGTTTCCATGACAACCGCACCCATGGCATCCACCTATCTCCTGGCACAGTGGTTAAGGGAGATGAGACACAATGTGTGATGGGTTTATTTACGCACCTGGGTGGCGAAGGAAATTTTAGAGAGACCATCGCTGACTCATACCTTGAGAGATTAAGATGTTATTGAACTGACCCTTTCAAGCAGGCATGAAGCTGAGGTCCAAGAGTGACCTGAGCCTTGGATGTGGCTGAATTTGTGTCTCGTGTCACAGTGTACTTTTGAGTGTGTCCCAGTGCCTAGTTGCAAAGCACACAGAAAGTGTTTAACTGCCTCTGAGTCTTCCCCTCTTCTGCCCAACACCCTTTCTTAAGTCAAACTGGAGAAATGACAAAAAGTGCATTGATGGTGAGAAGACTCCTCACCTGAACTCTCCCTCAATTTATCTTAATCAAAATACTAGAGACATCCCTCTCCCCATGGAAGATACCTTGATATATAAATATAATGTGATATATATTTATTATACATATTTGCAAATATAATATCTCATAGACATAATATATACATAAAAATATAAAATAGACTCCAAGAATATTCTTTCCCCAAGATGTGATGGTTAACTTCATTCTCTTCAGAGAGAGCACGTGCCCAATGGTTAGCGCAGTCACCCATTAACTTGGCAGCCCCTGACTAGCTGAATGCGGATGCTCAGATAAATCACCTAACTCTTAATTTCCAGTTCCTTTTTCAGTAATGTGTGAGTGATAATCACTTCAGGATCTTGCTTGGTTTATCATATTTCAAATATACAAAATACTGTTGGATCTGTGAACTGGGGGTAGCCACTACAGGAATCAGTAAGGAAGTTCCTCCAAAAAGTAAAAATAGAACTACCATATGGTTTGGTTTGGTTTTGATTTGTTTTAATAAGAGGCCAAGAACCTGGAAACATTAGAAACAATGTCATCTAACAAAAGGTATCTTTTTGCCTACTAGGAAGCTCTTTGTCAGCTAGAGTGAAGAAACATAACACGTTATAAAATTCTAAGATCAGTTGCTCCTGCTCTCTCTCTTCTTATTTTCTACTGAAGTCATATTTGGAATAATGCTGGTTTCTAATTGAATGTTTTTTTCTATATATTTTGTAAGATGCATCAAATATCAGAAAGTGAGAAAACCAAAAAGAAAGGGAAAGTTGAACAGTTTTCTAGGCACACCTAGAAGATGAAAACAAGTGTTCAGAGCAATTCTAACAGAACAGACTAAAGGCCTAAGCTTGGCTTCGCTGTCCACCTCCTTTGTGGGGCAATACTGAGTGAGCACCTACTGTTTACAACACAAGCTGAGTGAGCACCTACTGTTTACAACACAAGCACCATCAGAACACACTCAGGAGATGGACTCCTCAAGTCTGAATCCTTGACCCGCCACTGAGAAGTACTGCAAATTCTCTGACTGATCTGCCCTTCATTTTCCTCAACTGTATAATGGGCTCAGCAGCTCTCTTCTTTGACAAGGTTGTCATGAAAACCAAGTGGTTTAATATCTATAAAAGACTGTCAAACAAGAGGCGGTGCCCAGTCATCTAGGCCTGCCATCATATAAAGGGGGTGCTAAAAATCTTGATGCCTGAAGCTAAGACAGACCCATAAATAGATTATGCTTTTTTCATTGTTTTTTGGGGGTGGGAGGAGTAGGGTAAATAGTGCTACCCCATATCAAACTTGACACCCACTTCTTTCAAAAATCATACACTTTAATTAATACGTGTTTGCTACTCACTACATTTGATGGGCACATCGAAGAGAATTCTTTTTCTCAAATTCTCACCAATTTGTGACCATAACAATTTGTGACCATAAATACTTCATTTGAATTTAATTCTACTGCTCATTTTGTCATAGTGACAATTATAGGGTGTTTGTTAGATTTCATGTGTGGGTGTGTGTGTGTGTGTGTTTGTGTGTGTGTTTTCATGGTTTGCATGTAGACATGCTAGCAGAAGCCAAGGGTCAACCTAACATGTTCCTCGGGAGCCATCCAACTTGAGACTTGGTCAGGCTACACATGCTGGCCAACAGCTCCAGGGATCCTCTCATTTCTGCCTCCCAAGCCCTGGGATTATAAATACACCGGACCCTGGCCTGCCTTTTCAGTATGATTTCTGGAGAATCAAACTCATGTCCTCACACTTGCCCATGGAGCACTGTCCCCACTGAATCATCCCTCTGGCCCACAATTAGAGTTTTGCGAGTCTGACATTTAAGTTACCTGTGCACTTTGTGGCTTAAATGGGCCCCCAAGCTACGACTGCCTTCACTTGCTCTCTCCCTGTGATTTTCCCTAGTTGAAAACAAAATCTCAGTCCCAAAATACTTGCTCTTTTTCACACTCAAAGAAACCCAAGAGCAGAAGATTCAACTCACACCATCTAGTCGATCGGTATTTTTGTCTCTTCTTCTCCCACATCCCCTCCCCCTCTTCCTTCATTTTGACGTATTGTGCAGCAATCAACTATACTAATCTAGGAGCAGCCCTACCCAGTCCTTAAGACAGCTGTGATGACTACTAAGGGACCTTTGGCAGTCCCTTTCAGCCTAGAGAGGACAGGACTGCAGAATCGACAGTCTGCAATCCCTTTGTAAACTATGGCTTTGAGTCACATTTCCTTCTCAGACAATTTGCATAATTTGGATCTATTTTCCCAAATTCCCTTTAAGCATCCTGTTTTGATAGGAGGGCTTGGGGCGTGTAATCAGAACAAAAGGTAGATACTGCCTCTTGGCTCCTGCTAAATAATGCAGTTGGAAAGAGACACCAGTGAGACACCAAGGCTCCTTGGCTTCTGCTTATCAGCCTAGATTCAGAGAGTTTAATTTCCCAATTCACACTTCCAAAATCTGGGCAGCAGCAATGTCTAGTTAGCTACACGTCCATGTCCTTCGGGGGAGTGGGCGAGTGCAGCTGGGCAATGGGAGGCTGCTAGTTTGTGTTGATTGTGTGGCCTGCCTGAAGAGCCTCCTGGGACCAGCAGTGTTGTGCAAATTAAAGTCGGCCTGGCCTGAAGGTCAGCAGCCATCCCCCAGCAATGACTGGCCGTCCCAGCCCACTGCCCTTGAGAAATTGGTATACTGCAAAACATATTTGCTCAGACACAGAGAGAAAACGATTCTTCACCTAATTACATCCATTTGGCTCCGGACACATAGATCCAGTCCCTTCATGAGGAAACAAAGCAAGCAAGAAAGGGACGATCATACTTTTCTGTTCCTAAAAATCTCTCCACACGTTCTATGGGAAAGCCGGGTGACTGAAGTAAGCCGGTGTGCCTGTGTGCTTTGTGAATATACACGCTACATAAACAGAAAGTCACATCAGTGCAACCCACTGTTAGACTACCTTACACAGATAGCCTAGGCAAGACCCATCTACAGATGACTTCTAACCACTAATGCCTTCTCACTAGCCTGTAGCAAAATAGCAGTCTCTCTCTGTCATTGGAGCCTCTGAGCAAGGCAGTTCAGCCTTCACTCTTTGAGGCCATGTCTTTATTCGTTTGCAGGAAAGGCTGTTTCAGTCAAGCATTTCATATGTAAGTGGTATCATTAAACCAAATCAGTGGGTAGAGAAACCTAGAGGAATGTCCCAGAAGTAACTATGTAGTAGTCTAGGATCCATACACCCTTGGGATTCCAGTCTGGTATTTCCAAGTTTTGAGGGGCAAAAAAATGAGAAGTATGTGAATTTTCTCTTTTGCCAAAGGAGGTCACAGAGCCTTTGTCTGCTCCGGGGTCTGTCTACCCAGACAGTCACCTTCATTCCTTGTCTAATTCTTCCCGGTCTCATTCCATCTGCCTTTGCTCCTCCAATTCTGTCTTTTAACATCATTCATTGACACTAAAATATGACATTTCTCTCAGGTTTAGCTATCTTTTCACAGGAATCAATGCTAAAGAGATAAAACTCAGCACATATTTCAGACCTTGGTCATGGACGAATGTCAGGTCATGCCAGCCTTTGTGGCATTACTGAACAGTCTGCCCTGATGGAGGTCACCACTCCCCCTGACCTGTGCTGGGGTCCCAGTACTGTTGCCTGCGGCTGCAGCTTTCTATCCATGGCCATGTAAAAGGCTAGAAATTATCTCCAACCTAGTATTTGATCCAGGAGCCCTGTGAAAATATGGTCCCAAAGAAATAAGGGTTAGAAGACAGAGAGGGCAGCTTTCTCCCCTCACCTCTCCCAAATTCACCTGAAAAGAAGGTGGTTGTTACCACACAGTTACCATGAGGAACCTTGGGGGAAAGCAGCAGAGTCTTTCTCAGAAAGGCTTTGAAACCCTCAGTTTAATGGGATTGTACAGTTTAAGAACAAAGAGTTACAAAGCCCTAATGTGCAGCTTAAAACATTATTACCGACCTAGTTTCTAGTCTTTAAGAGAGAACGGCGGCTTTTCTGGTTATTTTGTCTTAATTTGCAAGCAGTCCTAGCTGAATTGTTCATTTATTTCTAAGATCATGTCGTTAGTTACAAGGTTAAGATTCAAACGGGCAGGGGAGAAGAAAAGGCTAGCTGCTAGCAAGAAAAATGGATCCTGTGACCTTTAGCAAGCATTTTGGTTGCAAGGCACGGGTTTCATTACAGCTAATGGTGAGAGCAAACACGTGCAGGAGTGGGCCCTTCACCTTCAGCCCCACGGGAGTCCCAGCTGCAGGTTCTATCTGGCTCTCCCACCTACGCAGCCTGGGCACCTTTGGGTCTCATTCTAGAAGAGTTCTCTCTTTGTTCTTGGCCATAGGCATGTTTTATTCTTGAGACCATAGTGCACCCCTAAAAATGGGCTTGTCTGCCTGGATTCATGAGTCCAACCTTAAGAAAGCAATTTTATTCAAATACTGTGCACTCATATTTAGCTCAGAAAGTAGTACTAAAAAAGAGGAAGAAATGGAGGGAGGGAGGGACGGAGAGACAGAGGGAGGGACAGAGAGGGGAGGGAGGGAAAGGAGGTATAGAGAGATAATATTGACAATATATAAATGATAGAAAAAAGGATGAAGGAGAGAGAGAGGGAGGAGAAAGAAAAGGAGAGGAGGAGGGAAGTAATAGAGATGTATGTTGTGTTTTAACCTTTGATACATAATAATTCAATATTCAATAATAAATAAAAGCATATTAACTGATCTTCTCCACCATGTCTAGTGGTCCACTTGATCCAAACTTAGATTTAAGTTTTACAAAGCAAAAGAACAGAAGGAAGAGAGGGAGGTAGAAAGAGCAAGAGTGGCTCCTTAAATTCCACCATTAAGTGTGCTGATGTGTAGGGATGGTTCTCAGCCCTAGACAGCTCAGAGCACTTCATAATAGAATCCAGAGCCTTTCACCCCTCAGCCACTGATTTGAATCCAAGCCAGGACACTATTGACAAAAGGCCATTACCTCTAGGTGCTGTCTGGTGGCCCATGTGGAATGACTTGATGGTCTCTGTCCTGAGTCATGTGGACAGTTGCCCACGTCACCTTGTCAGTTTCAAAGAAAAATCAGATGTGCTGATGGATGAAGAGACCACGATCCTCACACTGTGAGCCGGTGCCCTTGAGGTCAGCATGGAGGGCACCAGCTCCAATGTGTGAATCGGCCGGATGTCCTTCATCACTTCCAGGACATCAATCCATCTCACTCCACCATCACCTTCAATAGGGACAGGGGCCTTTTAAAATCATGACTGGGACTTTAGCCATGATTTGTCTCCATTTTTCCAGGCATGAGAGGTTCCCAATGATGGATGCCACTTATATGAACTCTCAGTTCATCACTGGAAACAGAAAGAAGGAATTGGTAACACCAGCGTCAAGCCTTTGAATATCCAGTGTACAAATGATACTGGATTGTGTCTTTTGCTCCCTTGGACATAATAGATTCTATAGAGAAATAAATTATCTGAATTCAGCTAGTGCCACAGGCTGGAATTTCTATACAAAAGGACAAAAACACACATGTTAGAGATGGCCATCGACACTGCATGACTGTACATCTCTATGCTAATGAAACACACATGTTAGAGATGGCCATCGACCCTGAATGGCTGTACATGTCTATGCTAATGAAGCTTCACAGATCAGTCATTTAACCCCCTCCTCTTCTATTTTTGAAATGTGAAAACTGACATCCGTATAAGCCAAGTAAGTATCTTGTTAAGAGGTTACACCAGTGGAACTGGAAAGATGATGGCTTGATGCTTAAGAGCATGTCCTTCAAGAGGACCTGAGATGGTTCTCAGCTCACAGGCAGTGCACAGTAGCCTGTAGGTCCGCTTGAGTTTAAGGTACCACTAAGACTGACCCAGAGTGCACAGCCTGAAAAGCATATCTGCATGCATACCCACACACATACACACACACACATATACACACACCACAGCACGTGTACCTGAAAGGTATAGACACTTATACACATGCACACTTATACACACACATGTACATCACACACACACACACACACACACGTCCACATAGGCACACATGTACATCACAGACATACAATCACACACATACACATGCATATACATATTCATATACACACTCAGACACATATACGCACTCCTGTATACAAGTTCACACATATGCACACACAGCAGACACATACATACTCATGCATATGGTTATGGACACTCACTCACATTCATACATATACCCATGCATGCACACAGATCAGAACTCTGCCAGTTACAGGCAGATATAGTAGAGGTAAGGTAAAACTCTCCCATTTCAACATCTTGCACAAATTCTGGTACAAAGGGTAATCAATCAAGAATGAATGAATGAATGAATGAATGAATGAATGAATGAATGAATGAATTTCCACATTTTATCTATTTCCTATTAGGATTTGCCGGAAGCCTCCGGAGACAAAGACCCCAATACAGGTGTTTCATTTGAGAGATTCTGTCATGGTGGGGAGGGAGGGAAGGAAGGAGACAGAGAGGGAAACAATGCCTCTCAAAATGTTTTTGTAATCAGGACAACTGAGGAAAACTGAGCGCCCCGCCAACAGGGCGTTTCTAGGGGATGGTGGGACCTAGACAAGCAGGGCATTATCTCCTCAATATCACTGGCTTGCCTGTGCGGCAGCAAAGCACACTCCTCCAGCCACAGATGGCCTGAGACAGAGGGCCGCAGGTGCTGGCAATAGGAAGCCATCAGCCTTCCCAGAAACCTGGGGGAGGGGACTATGCCAGTGGGCCAGCAACAGCTCTGAAGAGCACATCTGACTTTGAGAACATAGTAAATGAACCAGGTGCCAAGTCCAGGGTTCAGAGAACAACACCTAAAAGGTAATTACTGGAATTGGCTCTAGTTCTGTTCTTTCACGAATAAACCTTACCAACCCCCACACCTGCCGTCACTTGACTCTTAGGGTAAACAGAGTTCATTACCGTCATCTGGATACCCACCTCAATTGCACAGCTAACCAACATTCAGAAAAGAGAGCCACTTCCTAACCTAAGCCACCCTCAAAGCCTGACATTTCTTCATGGCCCCTCCTTTACCGTTTCCAAAATGTTCTTGGCCACACCTTTGGTCAGCCGTGGTTGGAGACTCAGTAAAGATAGGGGAGGGGAGGGGGTCATATACTACTGAGCTCAGTCCTGCACATATTTTAAAGCCGAGACTCACTCATGCATGACCTTTCTTGTCCTGTGAGCCACTGGCCATCGCTATGCCTGGCCACACGTTTGCAGAGGAGAGAAGCAGGAGCCCCTTTGTCTGCTTTTATCAAGCTGCAGTCACGGAAAGTCTGCTCAGAACAAAGATGTTGTGTGTATCCTTCACCAGACGCGTGGTCCTCAGAAGAAAAAGTACATTTAATGGTGAGATAGGAATAAACAGAATTGGAAGACGTGCCCTACCCCACCCCCCAGCAAACACCAGGCCTCTCTGGCTCCTTACAGAGGCTGTCTCAGAATAGATAACCTATACAGTGTCGGGGTTGTGGGGGTGGGTATTCCTAGGGCTAAACATTAAAACGAAGGCAACCCAGGACTGGTTAATTCTTCAGATGAGACAAACATAAACAGTGTGTGGATGTGTGCTAAGGTGGAATAGAGGAGGCAAGGCACATTAGAACCAAGAGCGAGTAATGGTTATTATCAACAGCCCTGCGGCTTTGATGGGCAAAGGCTTTTATACACACGCTGTATTGATAGGAGTTTCAACCAGCAGTAAAAAACCATTCTTGACACTCATCTATAGGGAGAAATATCCATGTACTCTTGGCTGTAGGACCAATTAGCCTGTGAGAGTGTCGGGGTGGGGGGACAGAATATAAATGCAGGAGGCATCCGCACTTGATTACTCTAATGAAATGTCCATTGATCCTATAGATTAATGTGAGAAGGACAGCAGCTGCAGAGTGGCTAACACCTCCAGGTCTGCAGCTGTGTGTGAGGGTTCGTGCACATGAGTGTGTGTGTGTGTGTGTGTGTGTGTGTGTGTGTGTGTGTGTGTGTGTACTCACGCGCATGCGTGCGCACACATCTCATAAGACAAAGAGCAAATTGGAAGAGAAGGGTGTGTGTGTTTGGATAAGACTGATTGCACTGGACAGAATGGGGGAAAGGGGGTCTAGCTTGGACAGCAAGAAGAGAGAGAGAGAGAGAGAGAGAGAGAGAGAGAGAGAGCGCTGGATGAACTGGACTGACAGCCCAACTTCCCTCCCCTTTCCCCTCTCTCTATCTCCTCTTCCCACCCTGTTTGACTTTGCTGCAAGGGGTACAGAGAGCTCACAGGTCACCTAGTTTTTGTTCCATTAATTTCATTCTGCCTTTAATCACCCAGAGCAAATGTAGAGTTCAAAGATGGCTCTTTGCCAACTCCCCGGTGCCTACCCTCAACCCAGAGCTGACATTCTGCCCTGTGTCCGAGCCCACACTGTGCATTTAGTAAATGCACCAAACTAAGTGATTCACTCCCCCATGGTCTCAGGACCAACTGCCCCTGGGTAATCACTGAAGCAGGACTCTATTCCCCCTGAACTCGGCAGCGATTTAAATTCTAGAGCAAGAATGTTTAGAGAGTATTCTCTTCATTACCAAGTAAACGACTTCCCCACCCCTACCCACTCGCCCCTATCGTCCACCCATGCTCTAGGATCTTCGTTGCTAACGATGTCTTACAGACTTGTTACAGAAGGGCTAAGAGCCTCCAGAGCTTTACCTAGGATTACAAGGACACATTTACATAAAATTCCCACAAGCTCCACCTGATTCATAAAGTTTTCTACTTCTAGAAAGCAACATGGCAAAAGACCGCCAACAGGTGAATGGGTAATATGCAATCTTGTTTCATGATGCATATATGCAATGAAATTTTGTTCAGCTATTAAAGAAAGTGGAATCGCAAACTTTGTGGGGAAAGGATGGAATGGAAAAGGTTGTTTTAAGTAAGGTCACCCAGACTCAGCGTGATAAGCCCACATGTCCTCTCCCATGTGCAAATCCTGGCTTCTAATGTTTGTGTATGCATATGTGTGTGGCTGCAATGGTCAGGAAACTAGAAAGGGACCTAAGAGAAGGGGGGCAGCTTTATAGGATGGATATGGTAACAGTAACAGAATGCATGGGATATGAAATTAGAAGGGGGATACAAAGAACAGAAGGGCAATGGAGGCAGCAAAGGGTCAACCAAAGCTAAGTATGCATGAAAAGACCCTCAGGGGCCAGCAAGATGGCTCAGCAGGTAAAGGTGTTTACCGCCAAGACTGACAACCTGAGTTCAATCCCCGTGACACACAGTATCAGTCCCTAGGACACACAACAGTAAAAAGAGAAAACTAACTTCGTATGCATCCTCTGAACTCTCTCAGACATGCTGTGACAGGCACACAAGCAAAAACAAACAAATAAAATATAATTTTAAAACTTTAAAAGTGAAAGTGTCAAAAGGAACCTATTACTTTGTATGCTACTTAAACATAAAATACAACAGTAGATGGCCAAAATAAAATAAATTCAATGGTATTTTTGGAGAATTTTTGTCTTGTATTTCTTTGAATGGACATTTTTTTAACCTTACAAGTATTTTGTATATACCCTGTTTATGTAAATACATTGCATATATTATTGTTTCTGATTTTATGTTTTTATGGGATTTCTCTCTAAGTGTATGAATGTATGTATGTATGTGTGTGTGTGTGTGTGTGTTTCTGCCAATATAATACATTACATTGATTTTATAAGCAAATAATACTTGGAGAACTCTTTAAAAATAAATAAAACAGAATAAAACATTTTTAAAGAAACAAAAAGAAAACCCTAGGACCCAGGACAATCCTGTATCAGCAGGTGCCCCGTAGCAGCAGAGCTTTTCTAAGAATCCCCAGACCTGCTATGTCCATCCTAGAAAGAACTCAGCTTCCAAGGAACAACTTCTAAGGTTAGAGAATAAGGAAGAGAGGAACCCCATAAGAAGCTCCCACTGGGAAGTAGCACTCGGTAGGCCTGGAGTGTGGTAACACGGAAACATCAACCATGAACAAACCTGTTAAGTACCTGCTGCATCTCCAAGAAAGCTGTGTGTTGTCCCTAAAGTTTGCTTCTTGTGGCAAATGGTTTGTGAGTACTGGGCAAGGCCACCTCTTCAACATCCACCATACTTGCCACCAAGCCAGTGTGATCCAGTCCAAGCGGTCATCTTCAGTGCTTGACTGTAATAAATACATAGTCACTGGTTCTGGGGACAAAGAAGCTTCAGTGTACGGAATTCTACAAACACTATATGATTCTCACATTTATAGTTGAATTTCAGTAGATGTTTTAAGTTTGGAGGAATAGTAAAGTCCTAACTTAAGAAGAAAAGAAACAAAGAGAAGTGAAGGTGAAGAAGGAGAAGGAGCAGAAGGAAGAGGAGAAGGAGAAAGAGGAGGAGGAGAAGAAAAAGAAGAGGAAGAAGGAGGAAAAGGAAGAGAAGAAAGAAAGAAAAGGAGAAGAGGAGAAGGAAGAGGAGTAGAGTGTAGAGGAGGAAGAAGAAGAAGAAGAAGAAGAAGAAGAAGAAGAAGAAGAAGAAGAAGAAGAAGAAGAAGAAGAAGAAGAAGAGGAGGAGGAGGAGGAGGAGGAGGAGGAGGAGGAGGAGGAGGAGCAGGAGCAGGAGCAGGAGCAGGAGCAGGAGCAGGAGCAGGAGCAGGAGCAGGAGCAGGAGCAGGAGCAGGAGGAGGAGCAGGAGCAGGAGCAGGAGCAGGAGGAGGAGGAAGAAAACACCCAGAGAACCCTGTTTCCAAACCTTGACACAGGACGACTCTGAGTCTACAAAGAGGATGTACCGAGTCTATCAACAGTCACCTCCTCACCCACCACAAATAAATGGAGTATGACGACCACACAGACAGAGGTCACAGCATGAGTGGAAGAGCTGAAGCGACTGCCTGGTTCCCACTCTGGGGCCCTTGTCACTCATTCTCATGCCTTTACTCAACCATGAACTCACCTCTCTGTTCCTTGCAGTTCATCTCATGTTGAGAGCTTTATAGAGTGGGGTAGGTGAAACTACATGCTACAGAGCAGGGAGAAGGCCATCAAGTCCTACTGGCAGCTACTGAGTCATTAAAAACTGTTGGGAAAGGGAGTTGGCTTTCTTTAAGGAGTTGAAGGAGATGGAAAATACAACCTAAGTACATTGTATGAAATTATCAGGGAATTAATAAAATATGTTTTCGCTTTATTAAAGAAAGAGAGAGGGGAGGGGAAAGGAAGAAAGAGAGAGAGAGAGAGAGAGAGAGAGAGAGAGAGAGAGAGAGAGAGAGAGAAAGGAAGGAAGGAAGGAAGAAAGAAAGAAAGAAAGAAAGAAAGAAAGAAAGAAAGAAAGAAAGAAAGAAAGAAAGAAAGAAAGAAAGCAAGCTAGCTGCTAAGCCCCTGGGAGTTTTTTCACAACTGGCCATGAATGTCTCCTACTGAGGAATTGAATGTCCACACACAATGAACCCCACCTGAGCCAGGAAGTCTGGACTCAGCAGGCTGGTACTCAAACCCACTTCCCTTTTATTTCCTCAGGGACTCCAATGGCTAGTCAGAACACACTGGCCACTCTTTACCTTGTTTCTCTGCAACATTTTAAGTTAAAGGCCAGCAGGAAAGGAGCCCTTTAGAGGAACAAGGAAAGGTTGATTGGCAAGGGTGCTGCTTGTCAGGCTACAACAAAGCCAGTACCCTGGACATTTCACTTCAAAGCACCTATGTCCAGCATCTGCTTGCTCCACTCACTATCATTATCCTGCTTTTCCATACAGTTAGACATTGATCTTAGACTGGGATGCTATGGAGACAGACAGAGAGGCACTTGCCAAAACTCTGCATGTATACTGAGTCTGACTGGTAGACACCTGATTTCAAGACATGGTCTTCTGATTTCCAGTTTCCCAAAATCCCCTTCACCTGCTGGCACCATGCAAGTCCATATTTTAAGGAGTGCAGGTCCAACACTCTTTTTTATTGAGAAGCTACAGAACTCTAACTGGCGGTTCAATAAATTGTATTACATCCCCCTCGCACCGAGTGCCCTACACGCTCTGGCTTTTCCATGTGTAATTGCAAGCTGTTATTAGCCCTGAGCCGTGTCCGTTACTGGCCACACTCTTGCTGAGCGGTCAATTTTTTCCCCTGCCATTTCCTTTGCTCACACCATGCTGACCACGTTGGCCAGAGGCGGCCCGGGGTTTATAGTGCAGCATTGATTTTTCTTTTCTCTCAATACTGACAGAATCATAGATCCAAGGCAAATAAAGAAATGCATTCTGGGGTGATGAAATGTCTTTCATTCAGGCTGGATTGAATCAAAGCCCATCACAAAAATGGAGGGCTCTGAAATGCTAGGGAAGCTCATGCCTCACATTGTGGAAAAATAAATTTTATGTTTCCCCCACTTCTCTCTGGATTTGTAAAGCATGGGGGACACAGACAGTCAAACCAATGACCAAAGTTGGATAGCAGCAACACCGTGAACAAAGGGTCGCTGTGACCATCTTCATGAATCAGTTTTTCTTGTAATTTGGTTTTAGTGAATACTCATTTATTAGCTTAAGTGTCACAGAGAGACATCCACAGAAGTGTCCTTTCTATAAAAATGTTGACTGAAACTCCATCTTTGCTAAGAAACACAAGGGCAATTCACCCAGGTATGAAGTTGCAACTCATCCCTGTTAGAGGGGCGGCAACGGCTGGCCTAAAACCATGGAGAAAATCTTCGTTCAAACAAATGCTACACTGTGTAAATATGACCTGAAGTAATTAATTTAGTGATAACTATACCTTGTTGGTAGAGATTAATCCACATTTGATCTTCAGCACACACGAGCTCATATTCACAGAGACAATAAGATACCTAATAAAGATTTCTGGTGCAGAAAGTCTGGAGACCTGGGTTCTCATCCTTGTTCTTCTGTTAACAACAAAGCATATCTTGAGCATGCCACTCTTGTCCTTTCTTTCCTCATTCTAAAGAAGAGAAATAAAAACAATGGACATGCATACTTCTGATGTCCCAGTGGATTGCATGTCAATAGCTGGTGTGGAGACTGGGGCTTCCTATGTGTCATGCATCATAAATGGAGAAGTGCCATTAGGAAGGTAGGTATTAAAATACATCACTGGGCTGGAGGGATGGCTCATCCATTAAAGGCTAGGCTCACAACCAAAAATATTAAAATACATCACTGAATACTATGGCTGTCTGCCCCCTGAAGACTAATGCCTAAGGGCATTCTACACATAGATGTTGCTCAGAAAGACTCTGGAGTTATAATTATTCCTGTTCATTGTAGCCATACAGCTTAGAAATGGACCTCTATGAGTTTGATCAATAACAACTTGTGTGTGTTTTCATATGTAAGCAAATGTATGTGTAATTGTCTGCAGGAATGGTTTGTACTTACCCTTCTGTCCATAAAATGACTCATTTCCTATGCCCAATTTTGAGACCATTCAAAACTCAGATGTGCACCTGTTTGTTTTTCATAATAGAAAACAATTCAAAATAATGTGTCATTAATATGCAATTGAGAATGTAAGGTGAGGTCCTGGGTTAGAAAGTATTTTAGTTAGGGCTTCTATTACTGTGATAAAGAAAGTGACCAAAAGCAACCTGGGGAGGAGAGGCTTTATTTGATTTTCATATCTTCAGTCAAAATCCATAGAAAGAAGTCAAGGTAGGAACAAAAGTCAGGAAACTAGAGGTGAGGACTGTAGCAAATGCAATTAAGGAATGCCGCTCTCTGCTTGCTCTCCATGGCTTACTCAGCCTAATTTCTTATACAACCCAAAACCACCTGCTCAGAGATGATACTACCTCCAATAGGCTGGGTCCTCCTGCACTAAGTATTAATCAAGAAAATAACCCTCAGACATGCCTAAGGGAAGTCTGATGGAGATACCTTTTCAACTGATAACCCTAACTGTGTCAAGTTGACCTACATGTATACATACATACATGCATACATACATACATACATACATATATACATACATACATCTCAAAAGATAAGGGAAGGTAAATGCAAGTTAAAGCCCCAAAGAATATATTAATATTAAAAATAATTTATATAACCCATCAAATCCATGTCCCCAAAACTTGAAAATATTATAAGTACAACTAATAAGCTTGACTTACAAAAGTCATGTGGTTTACAACCCCGTAAGAACAACAATGCCAACCAACCAGAGCTTCCAGGGACTAAACCACTACCCAAAGACTATACATGGACTGACCCAGGGCTCCAACTGCATATGTAGCAGAGGATAGCCTTCTTGGGGCATCAGGGGAAGGGGAAGCCCTTGGTCCTGCCAAGGTTGGACCCCCAGTGCAGGGGAATATGGGGGGCAATAAGGGGGATGTATAGGGGGAATACCCATATGGAGGATGGGGAGGGGAGGGAATGGGGGCTTATGGACAGGAAACCAGGAAGGGGAATAAACTTTGAAATGTAAGTAAAGAAATATATCTAATAAAAAATTTAAAAAAAAAAGAAAGTCATGTGGTGATGCCAAACAGTACAGGATGCCTTTCATATCTTTGCACCTCTGCAACATTAAAGATTTGGGAGACCCCTAGCTTTTCACTCAGCTCTGGCGTCTCCCTTGTAAAGTTCATTCATATGAACCGGCTAGTCACCCCAAACTACTATGAAGATCACATTAAGACCTTCCTCAAGAAAAGCACAGTTCTTTATTTTCTGGTATAAATAACTACAATCTAAGAACTAGCTAGTTATGGCATATACAGGCTTAAAATGCTCAAATGTGTATATAATTGGAGATGTAAGGGCCTTACTTAGAAACCAGGGAAAGCCTCTGTAGTTGCCTGTGCTTCGGAAACTCTGAGTACAGGAACCAATGGGACAGGCAAGACTCTGAAAGTCAAATTGCTGGCATCCCTGCTCTGTACACTCTTAGGACAGAAAAGAGAGTAAGGACTTTCTTCTTGGCTGTTGACTGATTCTCTGCTTCAGATTGTCCCCAGGAAAAATCTGGTCTTTATTTTGTTTGTTGAATCTTAAAAAAAAAATCTCTTTCTGGGTCTATTTATACTGAAGTTTGTTTCTTGGTTTAGTTTTTGTTGTTGTTGTTGTTCATTGTTTCATTAATAATACTTGTTTGCTATAATTAATAAGATGGTAAAAATTTCTATTCAAAAAATCTCTAAAAGTAGAAAATATTTCTAGAATTAAAATTATGGATTAAAGACTACAGGGTTTTCTAACTTTTTAACAGAATAGTCTTAGTAATTATTTGAGAATGTCATACATATGTACAATGTGCTTTTTTTCATATTTATACCCCTTACTTTCCCCTAATTCCTCCGAGATCCACCTCCTATTTTCCACTCCCTCTCAAGTTCATGCCTCTCAACTTCTTATTGTCCCTTTTTATCATGTTTTATTATTTTTATTCATTCCATTTGTGTAGTCTGTATATTCATGGATATGAAACCACACCCTTAAAGAGAACTGAATCTCTACCACTCCAGAAGCCATCAACTGTCAATGGCTCCTCAGCTAGTGGTTTGGGTGGCCCTTCCTGGTTTTCTGCATTTGTGCAGAAGTCCCTCTTTTGGGTATCCATTTGACTTTCTTCATATGACATCATCCCAATGACTAAGCCAGTTATAAGCATAAGTGGTAAGACCTACAAAATTCTAATATGTATAAAATATGCTCAGTGCTCTTCTTAATGTGATCTAGCCGATTCATGAAAGTCATTCCTCACACAAAGCACATACATCAAGTTAGTTGTTTCTTGATCCCAGACTCCCCTGTGCTTAACAATCACTTGAACCAAAAAATATTCAGCTCTACTCTTGAGTCTGGGAGAATTTACATTCAATAAGCACGTGCAAGCTTGTGTGAGCCCCAGGGTCTTATTCACTGCTATTCTAGGCCTCTTGGAGAAGCAAATACAAAAAAAAGTTCAAGATTCAGGCAGTAGGGAGAGGCTGTGACAGAGACGGTCAAGAGTGTGAGGGTCTCAAACATCCATTTCATCTGAAGGGAGACACAAAGACCTGAAAATGCCTCCCTGCCATATTTGAGCTAAACTTTGAAGGCAAAATGAAGAAGCTGAAGCCAATGCAGCAGCATCAGGAAGGACATGGGGGACCAAAATCTGATGAATGTGCTCCTCCTATTCAAGGCAATTCTCTTGCATTCATGCCTCAGATGGCCTCTGAGATAGTAAGAAGGAAACTCAAAAACCTTGCAATGTTGGGAGGGGGGTATTTCTGGGAGAAAGGGCCACATGCCAGGTGCCTTCTCCCCAGAAAAACTGAGCAAAAACTTACAGTTGCATCCTCCAATGCCATGAAAAGTCCATTACTTACAGGCCAGAAACTCAAGGAATCAGATAACCACATGGTTTTGCCCCCAGATACTCATCTTTGCTCAACAAGCTCCTTGGATTCTGGTAATGTTCATCTGAGCAGGTGGAAGAGAAGGTCAGTCTGGGGCTCTGAGGGTGGACCAGCCTCAGCTTCCACTCACCTAGGTGGCTAGAGAGAGGTGGCTATGGGAAGGAAAGAAAGGCAGAGGAAGATGCAGTCTGAGGCTGTGAAGACAAAGAACATTCACCCTGAAAACTCATTCAACAGGCTCTTCAGGGGTGGCCTGACAGCTCCGGTTATCATTTACCTTAATTCAAATCAATTCTGATTTGCTGGGACATCAGCTGTCTGAAGAGATAGGTGACTTCGCCAATAGATCCCTGCTTATCATTCTCACTGGCTAAATTAGTAAATTTAACAAAATGACAAAAAAAAACTTTGGGAATTTGGTGAAAGGAAATGTCTGGATAGAGTCATAGGTATCAAGGAAGGTTGATTGGAACACTGTGTGTGTGTGTGTGTGTGTGTGTGTGTGTGTGTGTGTGTGTTTGTGTGTATGTGTTTGTGTGTGTGTGTGTAAGAGAAAGAGAGGAAGAAAGAGAGGGAGTGTGAATGTGTGTGTAAGTGTGTGTGTGTGTGTGTGTGTGTGTGAGAGGGGGGGGGAGAAAGAGAGGGAGTATGAATGTGAGAGAGAGAGAGAGTGTGTAAGAGAGAGGAATGTGAATGTGTGAATGTGTGTGACTGTGTATGAGTATGAGTGAGTATGTGTGTGTGAGTGTGTGAGTGTGTGTGTGTGTGTGTGTGTGTGTGTGTGTGTGTGTGTAGTCACAAAGATTATTTTCTGTCTCTTCAGGAAACTTTCAAATCAGTTAAAGAGTCAGTCTCCTAAAAATCAAATCATTCCTAAAATTAATGATGGGTCATTATTAATATGATCACTACAACCTAAGTATTTGGAGAAAGATGAATTTAAAATTTAATTGTACACCAGTATTCTCATAGTATGTTCCTTTAGAATTAAGGGGTAAAATTGCCTAACTGTTACCCCAAATCTGAAGGAGAGACATACCCAGCTTTGAGTAGATTTGCTATGAATTGTAACAGGATATCTTCTTTCCCTAGGAAGATAGGGGAACATTTAAGACAAGAGCGTTTGGAGCCATCATCTGGAGTAGAGAATTTCACACCAGCACATTCATGGTGCACATAGCGTATTCACTGCTGTGTCTCCCGTGTTGGTAACCATGCTTGGCATAGCAGAGCCACCAATAAATATATGCTGGGAGAGAAATGATGCAATGAATTGATGGATGGATGGATGCATGCATGCATGCATGCATGCATGAAAGGATGGATGGATGGATGGATGGATGGATGGATGGATGGATGGATGGATGGATGGATGGATGCATTGATGGATGGATGCATTGATGGATGGATGCATTGATGGATTGATGCATTGATGGATGGATGGATGGATGGATGGATGGATGGATGGATCCATTGATGGATGGATGCATGGATTCTAGATGCATGGATGGATCCATGGATGGATGTGTGGATGGATCCATGGATAGATAGGTAGAAAAGAGGAAAGAACACCTTGCTTCTGATGAACTTCTTCAAACCAAAGCCTCCTAACAGCACATCACTAGTATGATAATCTTAACAGATCCCTCCAGACCCAGTTAGTATCATCTGCTTGCAATTCTCTTCCTGGATTTCCCCCTGGCTGATTCCTCCTCATCAGGTTTCAATTACTACATCTTCAGAGTAGCCATCCATGACCACTCTGTGTTAGAGGGAAAGATACTGTCTCATGAGGGGATACCAGATGCCTCCTTTATCTTTTCCAGAGTGATTATTATGCTCATAGAATACATTTATATCATGTGTTCATTTTTATGACTGCCTTGACAAATGCTATAATCTTAGTGGCTTAAATATAACATGGGTCTGACCTTAGTTTTGTAGTTCAGAAGTTTGATGTAAGACTAACTACAATCAAGTCAGAGTGTCTGTGAGACTCAGATCCTTTCTGGGGACTCTCCTGGAGATTTCATTTCAGAGCCTTCTGTGTCTTCTAGGACCCACCACAGTCTTTGGCATGTAATCCATGCCTCAAACATCAGAATGAATGGCGCTGCATTTCTCAGATCCTTCTTTCCTGGTAGCGTCTCTCTCTGGGCCCACTCAAGAAGTATTCTCACTTTAAGTACATCTGTGATTAGAATGGCTCCATCATGATCCTCTAGCATAGTCTCATCTCAGAGGGGACTAGAAAGGAATGTAAGAGCTAGGAGATGGGAAAGAGAGCTTTAAAATTCTGTCATCTGGACAACCCTGGCTATTATAGCATAAACTCACAGCAACTATGGATACCTCCATAGGATCAAGCCAGCCATAATTCCAGCATAGGAAAGAGAAATGCTACCAAGGTCCCACTCCAGCTGAGGTGCTATTAGCAATTAATGGCCAATGGAGGAGGAAGTCAAGTTGGGAGAAGAGATAGCCACTGGCAAGTTGCCCATGCCACAGTGGGTGACTCCATACCCACGTGCATCTCAATAGCAACAGTTGGATTCGGTAGATTATTTTTTTAAATAGAGATGAAGTGAGGAGGAAGATGTTTTAGGAGGTATTGGGGGAATTTTCAGGGAGGAACAGAAAGTGGATATTATCAAAATACATTACATACATGTATAAAATCTTCAAAGAATAAACAAAAATAAATTCTAGATGGTCTTTAGCATAGTCAAACACACTTGCAAAGTCTCTGAAGAACATAAGGATCATGTTAACAGGCCGAGAAATTAAGAGATAGACAGATTAGAGGGTAGTATTACCCACCAACATATCACATATGACAGTGATTTATCATTGAGTAATCTGCTGTCAATTTTCCCACAGGTTGAAAATTGGGTGGAGGCCAGGACTTTGTCTCATTTGTGACTAGCACCTAGAACAGCAGCAGCTACATGTGACCACTTAGGAAAGTTTGGTGAGAAAGTGAGCACAGAACAGGATGCTTGTTCTGATCTTTTGCTGTGCTGTGGTCCCTGATTAGCTAAAAAAAAAAATGCTCTTTATAAACTGACTACAGTGCTGCATTGTAATTCTTCACAATCTAAATCAGGGTAAGAGCATTTTAATTTAGAGGTACAAAGAATAAAATAAGAGAATTAGGATATTCTGCTTAAGAAACACATCTATATCACACTCCCTCATATCAAGGGTCAGGGATCAGCTCAGAGGAGGGGACAGAAATGCTGTTACGAATCAGAGAGAATGGACGACTACAAGCATATGGTGTTGTTAGGACCCAGCAGGGCAGCTACATATACAAACTCACAACAGTTGTGCAAACTCAAGCCAGACCAAATCCTAGTATGGAAGGAGGAGATATCGGCAATTGATGACTTCTAGGAGAGGAAGAGTCACTCTACCTTAAGGTCGTGCCCGGGTAGGTTGACCACACTCCAGCAGTAGGACACACATCCATGAGTATGCGAGCAGCACCAACTGCACTTGATGAGTTACAAAATAAAGAGCAAATAGAGAGAGCACAACGTTGAATGGGCTAGGAATGGGAGATGTGGTGTGAGCAATGAATATGATCAAAAATACATTGTATGACTGTCTCAGAGAGCTGGTCTTTAAAATGAGAAAAGGAAGTACCTGAACACTTCACACCCATCCATTTACTCTAAGGAAAAGTTCCTGGTAGGTTTTACCAGAAACAATCTTCACCTACCGTCCATCTTCCTCCAGCAATTTCTTGCTATGTGAGATAACAATTGCTTCGAGTGGGAAAACTTAACATCTGTAACCCTTTTATTTTCAGTTAAGAAATGGCAGGTTAATAAATTACAGTGCTTTGGGCTAAGGGCAGCGTGGTCTCTCACAACCTGAGTGTCCGTCATCGGTGTAAGCACAAGCCCTACTGCTTTCTAGTTGTGTCCACCTAGGAAATTCACTTGACAACCTCAACATTCTCCCAAAGCAGGGAGAAAGATGCCTTGTATTGGTGAGAAGGAACATGTTGGGTATTTATGTGATAAGCACAGAGCCCTGGTTAACCTAACTTCCCTCATCCTCCACCCCACAGCACCTCTGTAGTCATCTTGAAGGCTAGATGATGGAAGACAGAGAACGGTTAAAGGCAGGCAGAAAAGAAACAAAGGCAGCTGAGCAAAAATGAGGCCTACCAGCCTGCAAGCAGGGTAACTGACTACTACAAAGAGGAAATCAGTCATAATGGTAATATATCACCTGGGGACTCACCCAAAGAAAGCATTTTTCCAGAGAGGTTAATGTGGATAAACCAACCTAGCATCTGAGTCTTCCCTCACAAACCATTTCTTGGCTTCACTGAAGATGATGTGCCAACATGCCGTGTGCATATAGAATTCAGGACATATGTCCATCAGAGCAAGTAAAGCCTGAGGTGACTCAGCTTGTGATGGAAAACAACCTGTCTGGTGACCCATCGGGTCGCTATCCCATTCTATCCAACCAAAACGCAGAGAGTTGACGCAAGAAGGAAATTAGATAAACTATTGTTTTTACCATTTTCTTAGTTCATGGAGCAGCATCCATTCAAATAGTTGAGACTACTCTCTGCAACCAGAACTACTGAGAACCAGCTCCAAAGCTTCTAAGTGTTAAGTGGTCACTCCCACGTCGGATGATAGACTCATCCCCAGTTTTTGAAAATGTGTCATCTCTATAGCTGATTCCTTCCCGTGCCTTTCCAGACATCACAATCACTTGATTAGAGGGATGAGCTGATTTATATCACACTAGCAAACATCCCAACATTCTGGTGTTTAACTCATGAAAAGTTTATTTGTTACTACCCCATCCGGGCAATTTATCTGGGGTATTTGTTCCATAGAGTGACTTAAAGACACAGGGTGATGGAGCCTCCAGGTCTTACACCTATACAGTTGGATCAAACAATCTATTGATTTGATTGATACAGCAATGGGAAAGAATGCTGGGTAGTCTGACAGGGCAATGAAATGCTTTGACCCTGGAGTGGTATGTGCCCATTCTACTCTTCACCCAGAACTAGTCACATGACCCAGTCAACTAGAGGGAGCTAGGGAAGCAAAAACTTCCCAAGAAGCAGGAGAAGCAAGTTATGGATGAGTCTTCTCTACATATAAAGTCCTTTAAAACTACAGGATCTCAGGAATACATCAAAGACACAAGTGCCTGGGTGTGGGTCCCAGAGATCTTAAGAGTTGGCTTTGCCTGCAGAAACTTAATGTGCCAGGGTAGGAGGATACCCAGGAGGCCCCTGCCCTCTCAGAGGAGAAGGGGAGAGGAGGATGGGGGTGGAACTGTATGAGGGGGAATGGGGATAGCTATTGGGATGTAAAGTGAATAAGTAAATTAATGTAAGAGTTGGCTTTGAGAATATGTATTCATGTTATTCATTCTTTATTGCCTCATGCTTTTATTTTTCATCTCCATTACACACGTTCCCTGAGGATAAATGCAATAACTTAATTTTAACGCAGAAAAATGTTTATTGGTTATACCAGTGGATTAGAGTCTGATGTTAAATCTTGAGCCTGAGCACAGAACCAGAACATAAGTCTGGTGTTTAGAAATGTGGGCACTGGATGAGTCACTGGTAAAATTTATTTTTAATTGAGATATAACGTACATGCCACATGGTTCAGTGGTTTTCAGTACACTCACCAAGATTGTACACTACTACCAAACCCAAGGATGTTTCCATCTTCCCAAAGAGAAGCTCTATATTCATCCCTCATGATCCACGTCCACCTTCCTAACCACTAATCTGTCTTCTTTCCATCTCTGTGGGTGTGCTTATTCGAAACAATTCAGATGTAGTCATATAGTATGCGCCTTTTGCGTCTCCCTTCTTTCTCTTACTACAATGCTTTCAAAGTTCATCCATGCCGAAACTGAAATCAATACTTATTTATTGCTAAACATGATCCCACCATATACCTCATTTTGTTTAGCCATTAATTCATCAATTACTGTTTGGATTGCTTCCATCTGGGGAATGTCAGATGCAACATGGCTGCAAACCTGCATGCACCAGTTCTTGTGACTATGTCTGCAGTCCTCTAAGACCTATACCTATGAACGGAACTGCTGGGTGACATCACAACTCTGTCAAGACTTTACAGGACTTTGTCAAGTTCATTTATCAAGATATTATAGGAAATTATAATATCAAGATATTATAATGTATGGGGGAATGTTCTACAGATCGAGTATGGATTATTTTAATCTATGAAGACCGGGAAGATGGCTTGTTCAGTAAAGTGCTTGCCATACAAAGCTGGGGACCTGAGTTGGATCTCCAGAATTCATGTTTAAAAAAAAAAGTTGGGTATGGTGCCCATTTTTAACTACGGCACTGGAGAGACAGTGACTGGAAGACACGTGGGGTTCACTAGTCAGCCTAGCTTGATGGGTGAGTTCCAGGCAAAGAGAGACCTTATCGCTAAACATGAAGTTGGGAGGGGATACATTGGGGGAGATATGGGAGGGAGTTGGGGGAATAAATGGGAGTGTGAATATAATCATGTTTATATAACATTGTTTACATGTGTGAAATTCATAAGAATATAGAAAATATGAAGGTAAAAAGATGGATAGTTTATAAAGGATGATACCCAAGGTTACCCTCTAACCACCACACACATGTGGACACATGTGCACCTATACCCATGACACCATGTACACTCAACACACACACACAAACACACACACACACAAACACACACACACACAAACACACACACACACAAACACACACACACACACACACACCAATTAAACAAAAGAAGAATAATATTCTGTGCATACCAAAACTGGAGTGAGCCCTAGATAGCACTGAAGTTCAAAAGCAAGAAACAAACATTTCAACACAGTAGGTACACAAGAAACGCAAGCCCACTGACTGATTTCTGTAATTATCAAACAATTAAAGAAACAAATGACTAAGTGGTGTTAATGATCCTGAGCATTGTCTCCTGACAAGCAGAAGCAAAAGAAACAGGGAAGATCACGAATCTGTGTTTTTTTTTTCCCTGAAACACAACACTGAATGCTTTTCTGAAATAAAATAAATTTACCTTGTCTTTCGGGGTTCCCACACTGGCATTCTAGCTCCTGAGACAGGCTCTGGTGTGAACAGCCTGATAGGTACAACGATGGTGTCCACGGGGTACACGCAGTGTTTAGGGAGGTTACACCCTTCCAGATCCTTCCCAGAAACACTCTGCCAAACCGCCTTTCTTTGCAGGTGTTAAATATGGAGTCACACCCCTCCCCAGCAACCCCAAGGAGGAAGGAGCAATTTTTTCTTCACTAACCCACAAATTGGTATCCATTCATAGGAGACCTGTCACTGCTGTTTCGGCAGTGCGCTCATTCAGGTGTTCTGTCTAAATTGAGACTTTTAGGCACTAATAATAATTAACTACTTTCTTAGCAATGAAAAAAGTCTTAAATGCCTATTTACTTAATGGTCCCCTAGGGTGTCTTTGTTTTGAATGGGATAAAAAAAATCTTAGCTGCAAAATAAGCAGGTGATTCTAATCAATAAAGCCAGAGGACTGTATTGATTACAAGAACTCCATTCTTTAGTCATTAACCCTGTGAATTCTCTACCAAAGCTGGGGAGGACTATTTCTATCTGTTAGGTCGTAGGCTCATTCAGAAACTAGAATCTCATTTTACTCTTGTGCCCACCATTCAGCCTATAAGGCCCACCTCAAGGAATCCATCCCATAGACAGGCAGGTGACCCCACTCACCCTCCCCTAAGAGCTTCGGATCTTGCTCCCTCCTGATGATGACAGATTTCAGAGTGGAAAGCAGAACTCAGCCTGGTGTTTGTTTTGCAGAGGTAAAGCTCCCAAGTTCCTGTTGGTGGTACCCAATGCTTCTGCATTACAAAGGATTAAACATAGTGTTGACTTGATTAATGAAAAGCTGTAGTTAAAGCTATGTGATCTGTGCAACATACCTGTAATAGTCAGGGTCTCTGAACTACCCAGGTGTACAAAATTTATGGTCATTGATACATAATGAACTAAACACAGGTTCTACTCATTGTTTTTTTGTTTTGTTTTGTTTTGTTTTCTGAAATCCCATCTAATGAGCAATACTGGTGTGATCAGGGATTCTGGGTTCAGTTCTGACTCTCCCTCTAACCCAGGCCTTTCCTCCAAAATGCCTGTCTCTTCACCTATAAGTGATTTCATTTCAATCAGTGTTTAAAGGTTTAGTGAAAAATACCTCTCACTGGGGATGAGGCAGATTAAGTTTTGTAGGTCTTCAGTCAAATTTAACATACAACACTCCTCTGCACTTTAGCATACCCCCTCCAAGCCTCAGGGATCATCTTGGAAGAGAGAATGAGTCTTTGGAGCCAGAGGTAAGGAAGAACCAGAGGGAAACAGAATCTTCTGAACAGGACAAGACTGCTACACTCATTAACCCACTGCTGCTATGGTTGCCAGCACAAGATCTGCACCAGATCAAGCCAATCAACTCTCTAGCTTTGGACAAGTAAGGGATTCACAAGACACACCTTTAACTGAGGAGCCATGGGCATTGGGAAAGGACAAATCGATTTTCTCCAAGGGTATGGCTCCTGGTAGGTCAACCACACTTCAGTGTATGGCTCCACAGCCAGGACAATACGCAAAGCACAAACTGAAGTCTATTGTTTATTAATTATTTTAAATGGCACGAAGATGGAGAGTAGGGAGGCAGAGGTGGAACTGGGAGGATTTGAAAGGGTTGGGGTGCTGAGGGTGAAAACCACCTGAATTGGAGGCCAGCTCGGTCCACAGAGCAAGGTACAGGGCAGCCAGAGCTATGCAGAGAAACCCTACCCTGTCTCAAACGAACAAACCAAAAAGAAAATGAACCCATAGTTAAAATAGTCTTGACATAAATGAAATTACATCACATCTACTTTTCCAAATACAAATTTACACAAGTACCTTGAGGAAAGACTAATGAGGTAAGCACATCCATGTTGTTTTAAACCGGGAAGGCACATTCTTGTTTAGAGCTAAGAAAAATGTCCACCAAATCCTAGAAGCTAAAATTTCAAGAGGCATGGCAGCCGCTTAGCTCAGATACTGGGGGTGGAATATAATTGAACTGTATCTTTTCCTTCTTGCCTGTTGGTGTTCATTGTCTTGATGAGACTTCTAGGCTAGCCTGAGCTCCAAGATTTGGACAGCAATACTGGAAAGGACAATTGTAGCAAATACAGGATTGAGAGATTTCTGAGGATGTCACAGTGAGATCTGCAGCAAAACCTGTCCCTGGCTGACTGGCTCCAAGCATCCCCTTCCTCTGCCTCACATACCCTACCAGATAACAAGTTGATGTGCAGATTCTCAGCTTAATCAAAAAGTTCTTGAGGCTGGTTGACCTCGAAGCACAGAAAGTCCATATTTGACTACAGCATTTCTGCATCATGAAAGGCACAGAGGAGGGGAGAGGGGGGCTAAGAAAAGCCATGAGGCATTTTCTCAGAAAACTGGGAAGAGTTCTACCTCAAAACTCAGCTATAATGCTCCTGAGCATATACCCAAAAGATGCTACAACATCCCACAAAGGCACTTGTTCCACTGTGTTCATAGCAGTTTTATTTGTAATAGCCCAGAAACTGAAAACAAGCTAGATGTACCTCAACTGAGAAATGGAAAAAGGAAATATGGTACATATACACAATGGAATACTGTTTAGCTATTAAACACTAAAACTTGATGAATGGCAAATGGGTGGAACTTGAGAATTTGATCCTGAGTGAGGAAACCAAGTTCCAGAAGGACATGCATGGTGTGTACTTACTTATAAGTGGATACTAGACATAAAATACAGGTATCATGTTGTACTCCACAGACCCAAAACAGGGGAACAAGAAAAAAAGCCTATGATGGTTTGCATATGCTTGACCCAGGGAGTGGCACTATTAGAAGGTGTGGCCTTGTTGGAGGAAGTGTGTCACTGTGGAGGTGGGCTTGGAGACCCTCCTCCTGGTTACCTGGGGATGCTCAGTCTGTTCCTGGCTTCCTTCAGGTGAAGATGTAGAGCTCAGCTCCTCCTGAACCCTGCCTGCCCGGATGCTGTGATGCAGCCATGTCTGTTGAATTTATCTTGGCATTATCATGCCACCTTGATGATAATGGTCTGAACCTCTGAACCTGTAAGCCAGCCCCAATTAAATGTTGTCATTTATAAAACTTACATTGGTCATGGTGTCTGCTCACAGCAATAAGACCCTAACTAAGACAAAACCCAAGGGAGGAAGCTTGAATCTCACTTAGAAGGTGGAATAAAATAGTCACAAGAGGCAGATGAAGGGAGGGAAATGGGGTTTCAGGATCAGTTGTGGGGAAGGACGGGAGAGATGGCTAGATGGCCATGAAAATGAAAGGAAACCTGCAACTGACAGGGCTGAGGAGTTGTAGGGCATCTTCAGTAAGATCAACAAAGTCAACTAACCTGGTCTCTTAGGGCTCTCAGAGTCTGAACCACACAAAGCACACACACAGGCTGGACCTGGCCCTCCGCCTCTCCTGCTCATCTGTAGCAGACGTGCGCCTTGGCCTTCACGTGAGTCTTGAACAACCGAGTCAGGAGCTATTCCAAAAGCTGTCACCTGGACTGCCTTGTCTGGCTTCAGGGGAAGAGAAAATGCCTAGTTTCACAGAGAGTTCAAGTGCTGGGAGTGGGGGGATAACCAGGGGAGCCTCCATCCACTCAAGTGAGAAGGGGAGGTGAGTGGGGGAATGATTGTGAAAGGGAGTGACCTGGAGGGAACTGGGAGCTGGACATAGAGTGAGTAAGTAAAAAGTTAAACTAAATTTTAAAAAAAGAAAAGAAAAACCATGAGGAAAGAAATATGAACAATGAAAAGATTACCCCTCAGAAAAGTGATCACTGCTTCCCACCTTGAACCCCAAAACTAATATGATAACTTTCATGCTTACTCATCTCCTAGAACTTCTTATTGTACATTGTGGCTATTACTTCATTGCATCACCACCTCCCATTGTAGTAGCCACATCTAGCTCACAATCATACCTCATGTTGGTCCCACAAATTAACACATTGGCTTCCCTATGAAGGACTAGCATTCCTTCCAGAAACTGATTACAAATTTAAAATCTATTGAAGGAAAATTCTGTCCATTAGAATCTGAAAAATACTGCATATTCTCTATATATTTCATCCCAAATCAAGACAACCAAATTATTGTCTCAATAAAAAATATATACAAATATACATATATATGTATATACATAGATAGAGAGAGAGAGAGAGAGAGAGAGAGAGAGAGATAGATAGATAGATAGATAGATAGATAGATAGATAGATAAGAGGTGAATACTACTCTAGTTTCATTTACATTTTCCTTGTGTGATGGTTTGAATGAAAATGTCCCCCATACCCATCATCTCTGGTATTTGAATGCTTGGTCCCCAGTTGGTGGCACTGTTCGGGGAGGCTTAAGAGGTGTGGCCTTGTTGAAGAAAGTACAGCTCTTGGGGCAGACTTTGAGAGCTTAAAATCTAGTTCATTCTCTCTGCTTCTTGCTTACAGTGAAAGATGTGAAGTCTCAGACGCTGTTCCAGCCACCATGTCTGCTACTTATGCCCTGACATCATGAACTCTAACACTCTTGAACTGTGAGTTGAAATGCACGCTTTCTTCTGTAAGTTGTCCTGATCAGAGCAATAGAAATGTAACTAATACGTTATGAGTTGAAACAAAACTTTAACCAAAAGCAAATATCTTCATTGCAAAAATTATGCTCTTTCCAGGTGGATAATACATAGTTGCCAACCATTTTATTATCTGGAACTCCATTAACAAAAGCTCTCAGCTAGAAGAAGGGGAGGGTCTCTAACCACGTATTCACCTTCTCGGCTAATTGCCTGTGCCCAGGAAGCAATTCTGCTTTGCGTTATCTTCATCTACACAGCAAAACCCACAGACAAAAATGCAGATCTTTTCAGAGACCCTACCCTTCCTGAGTCTCTGGGCTGTCCTTATTCAAGCACAACAGGATATTGTGTCTTGAGTGAATGCAGAACAAGAAAGGTTATGCTGCAGCAGCTTGAGACCAAGAATCAGCAAGCTCTTTTAATGAAGAAAATTATATTTTGCAAGGTTTCAAATAGCTGAGTTTTAATGAAACAAACAAAAAATTTTTTTTACAAAGCTAAATTTCAATTTAATCACTTACCTTTGTTCTGGTAGCAGTTAGAGTTGGCAGGGAAGAGGCATTGTTTCCTCTCCAGCCCACCTCTTCCAACACATCACCCCGAAAATTTATCCAAAGCCACAAACCAAAGGAGTATACATAGGTAGGCAGTCTTAAAAGTCTTCATTCTTAAAACAACATCCATCTCCAGGCAATGAGGGCCTCAGAAACACTGATGTCAGCTGGCATACTGGAATACACCTATAATCCCAGCAGCTGGCAGAAAAGGACAAAACTAAATGGCCAGTTCAAAACCAGTCTAGGTTGATCAGAATTCTAGTTACATATGCCTCATTTCTGTGACAGAATAACTGACAAAAGCACCTGTCTAAAGGAGAGGTTTATTCAGGCTCATAGTTCTAGGGTATACAGTCCATGATGGCAGGGAAGGTATGTTGACAGGAGCTTGAAGCAGTTGATCACATTGCATCCATAATCAGGAAGCAGAGGAAGATGAACGCTAGTGCCCAGCTTGCTTCTTAATTCCATTCGTTTCAGAACCCCATAGGATGGTGCCATCACATTTAGGGTGGTCTTCCCACATCAATTAGCCCAAGCTAGAAACTCTCCCACAGACATGTTCAGGGATCCATCTTCTAGGTGACAATTCTTGATCCTGTCAGTTGACAATCAGTAATAACCATCACACTTATCAAGACACTGTTGGGGGGAAAAACACAATAAAGTCTACCAAAAAAAATTTCCTGTACTAGAAGTAAAAAAAAATGTCTAGTCTCAAGATTAAGCATATCTGAGGTCTGGTCTTCTGACCTTACATGAGCATTTCTTCCCAGCAGTAAGTTGTTCAAAAGCTTTTTCCCAGACTTGTGTTAATGGGGCAATTATAAGAATTAAAAAGCAATGGTGTGAAGAAGGAGGGGGAAAGGGCACAGAAAGTCAACTTCAGGTCCATGACAGAGCTGCGCAGTAGTGAGGGAGAGCAGAGGAAGAAGTGACTGATTCAAACTTGATAACTGTATGGGCCAAAGAAGCCCTGAGCTTTGGTATCTTGATGTCACAGGGTCACCCAAGAAATCGGGCATCATCTTCTAGCTACTGTGGAAGGGTCTCTGCACATTGATCCATGAGCCTGGGACTACCCCATTAAATGTGTCCAAAAGGTTACATTGAGACCCCATCTTCATTCCTTGGTCCTGCATCTATTCTAGGGCTTGATTCGATCATTGATTTTTCTCACTCTTCACAGAGTCTCTGCTCTGTTCAGAATCTAGTCTCAAATTCTGAAAAAAAAATACAATAACCTCAAGGCTAAGCTTCTGAACAGGAAGATAATATCATACTTTATAAGCTTTCTTCAACACTGCACCAGGCAAGTCCACAGCAGATCAGGAGCCCAGGAGATGAACTCAGCCATCCAGCAAGTGTGTAAGAACCTCAGAAGCCTGTAAGGTTCTAGCTATCTGTACTGACATTCTTTATGGTCAACACTGAACACCTACTGGGAATGAGACCCAGTATGTTAGTTAGGTTTTGGTCAACTTGATACAAGAAAAAGTCATCCAAAGAGCAGAAACCTCAATTGAGAGGCCAACCTATCAGACTGACCTATAGGCAAGTCAGTGGGGCATTTTATTGATTAATTATTGATGTGGATGGACCCAGTCCACTATGGGTAGTGTCATCCCTAGGCAAGTGATTGTAGGATATATAAGAAAGCACTCTGAGTAAGACATAAAGAGCAGCCCGGCCCGCAGCAGCTCTCTGCCCCCAGACCCTGTGAGAGAGAGACCCAACCGCCTGGTCAGGTGGGCACTCCTGAGGCTGCAGAGCGGAAGAGACCACCAACACTGCTCACCCCTGCCCACATCCCTGGCCCAAGAGGAAACTGTATAAGGCCTCTGGGCTCCCGCGGGAGAGGGCCCAGGAGCGGCAGGACCCCTGTGCCTGAGACACCACCAGAACCAGAAGGAAACAGACCAGATAAACAGTTCTCTGCACCCAAATCCCGTGGGAGGGAGAGCTGAACCTTCAGAGAGGCAGACAAGCCTGGGAAACCAGAAGAGACTGCTCTCTGCACACACATCTCGGACACCAGAGGAAAAAGCCAAAGACCATCTGGAACCCTGGTGCACTGAAGCTCCCGGAAACGGCGGCACAGGTCTTCCTGGTTGCTGCCGCTGCAGAGAGCCCGTGGGCAGCACCCCACGAGCGAACTTGAGCCTTGGGACCACAGGTAAGACCAACTTTTCTGCTGCAAGAAAGCTGCCTAGTGAACTCAAGACACAGGCCCACAGGAACAGCTGAAGACCTGTAGAGAGGAAAAACCACACGCCGGAAAGCAGAACACTCTGTCCCCATAACTGACTGAAAGAGAGGAAAACAGATCTACAGCACTCCTGACACACAGGCTTATAGGACAGTCTAGCCACTGTCAGAAATAGCAGAACAAAGTAACACTAGAGATAATCTGATGGCGAGAGGCAAGCGCAGGAACCCAAGCAACAGAAACCAAGACTACATGGCACCATCGGAGCCCAATTCTCCCATCAAAACAAACATGGAATATCCAAACACACCAGAAAAGCAAGATCTGGTTCCAAAATCATTTTTGATCATGATGCTGGACGACTTCAAGAAAGACGTGAAGAACTCCCTTAGAGAACAAGTAGAAGCCTACAGAGAGGAATCGCAAAAATGCCTGAAAGAATCGCAAAAATCCCTGAAAGAATTCCAGGAAAACATAAATAAACAAGTAGAAGCCCATAGAGAGGAGACACAAAAACCCCTGAAAGAATTCCAGGAAAACATAAATAAACAAGTAGAAGCCCATAGAGAGGAGACACAAAAATCCCTGAAAGAATTCCAGGAAAACACAATCAAACAGTTGAAGGAATTAAAAATGGAAATAGAAGCAATCAAGAAAGAACACATGGAAACAACCCTGGATATAGAAAACCAAAAAAAGAGACAAGGAGCTGTAAATACAAGCTTCACAAACAGAATACAAGAGATGGAAGAGAGAATCTCAGGAGCAGAAGATTCCATAGAAATCATTGACTCAACTGTCAAAGATAATGTAAAGTGGAAAAAGCTACTGGTCCAAAACATACAGGAAATCCAGGACTCAATGAGAAGATCAAACCTAAGGATAATAGGTATAGAAGAGAGTGAAGACTCCCAGCTCAAAGGACCAGTAAATATCTTCAACAAAATCATAGAAGAAAACTTCCCTAACCTAAAAAAAGAGATACCCATAGACATACAAGAAGCCTACAGAACTCCAAATAGATTGGACCAGAAAAGAAACACCTCCCGTCACATAATTGTCAAAACACCAAACGCACAAAATAAAGAAAGAATATTAAAAGCAGTAAGGGAAAAAGGTCAAGTAACATATAAAGGGAGACCTATCAGAATCACACCAGACTTCTCGCCAGAAACTATGAAGGCCAGAAGATCCTGGACTGATGTTATACAGACCCTAAGAGAACACAAATGCCAGCCCAGGTTACTGTATCCAGCAAAACTCTCAATTAACATTGATGGAGAAACCAAGATATTCCATGACAAAACCAAATTTACACAATATCTTTCCACAAATCCGGCACTACAAAGGATAATAAATGGTAAAGCCCAACATAAGGAGGCAAGCTATACCCTAGAAGAAGCAAGAAACTAATCGTCTTAGCAACAAAACAAAGAGAATGAAAGCACACAAACACAACCTCACATCCAAATATGAATATAACGGGAAGCAATAATCACTATTCCTTAATATCTCTCAATATCAATGGCCTCAACTCCCCAATAAAAAGACATAGATTAACAAACTGGATACACAACGAGGACCCTGCATTCTGCTGCCTACAGGAAACACACCTCAGAGACAAAGACAGACACTACCTCAGAGTGAAAGGCTGGAAAACACCTTTCCAAGCAAATGGTCAGAAGAAGCAAGCTGGAGTAGCCATTCTAATATCAAATAAAATCAATTTCCAACTAAAAGTCATCAAAAAAGATAAGGAAGGACACTTCATATTCATCAAAGGAAACATCCACCAAGATGAACTCTCAATCCTAAATATCTATGCCCCAAATACAAGGGCACCTACATACGTAAAAGAAACCTTACTAAAGCTCAAAGCACACATTGCACCTCACACAATAATAGTGGGAGATTTCAACACACCACTCTCATCAATGGACAGATCATGGAAACAGAAATTAAACAGTGATGTCGACAGACTAAGAGAAGTCATGAGCCAAATGGACTTAACGGATATTTATAGAACATTCTATCCTAAAGCAAAAGGATATACCTTCTTCTCAGCTCCTCATGGTACTTTCTCCAAAATTGACCATATAATTGGTCAAAAAACGGGCCTCAACAGGTACAGAAAGATAGAAATAATCCCATGCGTGCTATCGGACCACCACGGCCTAAAACTGGTCTTCAATAACAATAAGGGAAGAATGCCCACATATACATGGAAATTGAACAATGCTCTACTCAATGATAACCTGGTCAAGGAAGAAATAAAGAAATTAAAAACTTTTTAGAATTTAATGAAAATGAAGATACAACATACCCAAACTTATGGGACACAATGAAAGCTGTGCTAAGAGGAAAACTCATAGCGCTGAGTGCCTGCAGAAAGAAACAGGAAAGAGCATATGTCAGCAGCTTGACAGCACACCTAAAAGCTCTAGAACAAAAAGAAGCAAATACACCCAGGAGGAGTAGAAGGCAGGAAATAGTCAAACTCAGAGCTGAAATCAACCAAGTAGAAACAAAAAGGACCATAGAAAGAATCAACAGAACCAAAAGTTGGTTCTTTGAGAAAATCAACAAGATAGATAAACCCTTAGCCAGACTAACGAGAGGACACAGAGAGTGCGTCCAAATTAACAAAATCAGAAATGAAAAGGGAGACATAACTACAGATTCAGAGGAAATTCAAAAAATCATCAGATCTTACTATAAAAACCTATATTCAACAAAACTTGAAAATCTTCAGGAAATGGACAATTTCCTAGACAGATACCAGGTATCGAAGTTAAATCAGGAACAGATAAACCAGTTAAACAACCCCATAACTCCTAAGGAAATAGAAGCAGTCATTAAAGGTCTCCCAACCAAAAAGAGCCCAGGTCCAGATGGGTTTAGTGCAGAATTCTATCAAACCTTCATAGAAGACCTCATACCAATATTATCCAAACTATTCCACAAAATTGAAACAGATGGAGCACTACCGAATTCCTTCTACGAAGCCACAATTACTCTTATACCTAAACCACACAAAGACACAACAAAGAAAGAGAACTTCAGACCACTTTCCCTTATGAATATCGATGCAAAAATACTCAATAAAATTCTGGCAAACCGAATTCAAGAGCACATCAAAACAATCATCCACCATGATCAAGTAGGCTTCATCCCAGGCATGCAGGGATGGTTTAATATACGGAAAACCATCAACGTGATCCATTATATAAACAAACTGAAAGAACAGAACCACATGATTATTTCATTAGATGCTGAGAAAGCATTTGACAAAATTCAACACCCCTTCATGATAAAAGTCCTGGAAAGAATAGGAATTCAAGGCCCATACCTAAACATAGTAAAAGCCATATACAGCAAACCAGTTGCTAACATTAAACTAAATGGAGAGAAACTTGAAGCAATCCCACTAAAATCAGGGACTAGACAAGGCTGCCCACTCTCTCCCTACTTATTCAATATAGTTCTTGAAGTTCTAGCCAGAGCAATCAGACAACAAAAGGAGATCAAGGGGATACAGATCGGAAAAGAAGAGGTCAAAATATCACTATTTGCAGATGACATGATAGTATATTTAAGTGATCCCAAAAGTTCCACCAGAGAACTACTAAAGCTGATAAACAACTTCAGCAAAGTGGCTGGGTATAAAATTAACTCAAATAAATCAGTTGCCTTCCTCTATACAAAAGAGAAACAAGCCGAGAAAGAAATTAGGGAAACGACACCCTTCATAATAGACCCAAATAATATAAAGTACCTCGGTGTGACTTTAACCAAGCAAGTAAAAGATCTGTACAATAAGAACTTCAAGACACTGAGGAAAGAAATTGAAGAAGGCCTCAGAAGATGGAAAGATCTCCCATGCTCATGGATTGGCAGGATTAATATAGTAAAAATGGCCATTTTACCAAAAGCAATCTACAGATTCAATGCAATCCCCATCAAAATACCAATCCAATTCTTCAAAGAGTTAGACAGAACAATTTGCAAATTCATCTGGAATAACAAAAAACCCAGGATAGCTAAAGCTATCCTCAACAATGAAAGGACTTCAGGGGGAATCACTATCCCTGAACTCAAGCAGTATTACAGAGCAATAGTGATAAAAACTGCATGGTATTGGTACAGAGACAGACAGATAGACCAATGGAATAGAATTGAAGACCCAGAAATGAACCCACACACCTATGGTCACTTGATTTTTGACAAAGGAGCCAAAACCATCCAATGGAAAAAAGATAGCATTTTCAGCAAATGGTGCTGGTTCAACTGGAGGGCAACATGTAGAAGAATGCAGATCGATCCATGCTTATCACCCTGTACAAAGCTTAAGTCCAAGTGGATCAAGGACCTCCACATCAAACCAGACACACTCAAACTAATAGAAGAAAAACTAGGGAAGCATCTGGAACACATGGGCACTGGAAAAAATTTCCTGAACAAAACACCAATGGCTTACGCTCTAAGATCAAGAATCGACAAATGGGATCTCATAAAACTGCAAAGCTTCTGTAAGGCAAAGGACACTGTGGTTAGGACAAAACGGCAACCAACAGATTGGGAAAAGATCTTTACCAATCCTACAACAGATAGAGGCCTTATATCCAAAATATACAAAGAACTCAAGAAGTTAGACCGCAGGGAAACAAATAACCCTATTAAAAAATGGGGTTCAGAGCTAAACAAAGAATTCACAGCTGAGGAATGCCGAATGGCTGAGAAACACCTAAAGAAATGTTCAACATCTTTAGTCATAAGGGAAATGCAAATCAAAACAACCCTGAGATTTCACCTCACACCAGTGAGAATGGCTAAGATCAAAAACTCAGGTGACAGCAGATGCTGGCGAGGATGTGGAGAAAGAGGAACACTCCTCCATTGTTGGTGGGATTGCAGACTGGTAAAACCATTCTGGAAATCAGTCTGGAGGTTCCTCAGAAAATTGGACATTGAACTGCCTGAGGATCCAGCTATACCTCTCTTGGGCATATACCCAAAAGATGCCTCAACATATAAAAGAGACACGTGCTCCACTATGTTCATCGCAGCCTTATTTATAATAGCCAGAAACTGGAAAGAACCCAGATGCCCTTCAACAGAGGAATGGATACAGAAAATGTGGTACATCTACACAATGGAATATTACTCAGCTATCAAAAACAACGAGTTTATGAAATTCGTAGGCAAATGGTTGGAACTGGAAAATATCATCCTGAGTGAGCTAACCCAATCACAGAAAGACATACATGGTATGCACTCATTGATAAGTGGCTATTAGCCCAAATGCTTGAATTACCCTAGATCCCTAGAACAAACGAAACTCAAGACGGATGATCAAAATGTGAATGCTTCACTCCTTCTTTAAATGAGGAAAAAGAATACCCTTGGCTGGGAAGGGAGAGGCAAAGATTAAAACAGAGACTGAAGGAACACCCATTCAGAGCCTGCCCCACAGGTGGCCCATACATATACAGCCACCCAATTGGACAAGATGGATGAAGCAAAGAAGTGCAGACCGACAGGAGCCGGATGTAGATCGCTCCTGAGAGACACAGCCAGAATACAGCAAATACAGAGGCAAATGCCAGCAGCAAACCACTGAACTGAGAATAGGTCCCCCGTTGAAGGAATCAGAGAAAGAACTGGAAGAGCTTGAAGGGGCTCGAGACCCCAAAAGTACAACAATGTCAAGCAACCAGAGCTTCCAGGGACTAAGCCACTACCTAAAGACTATACATGGACTGACCCTGGACTCTGACCTCATAGGTAGCAATGAATATCCTAGTAAGAGCACCAGTGAAAGGGGAAGCCCTGGGTCCTGCTAAGACTGAACCCCCAGTGAACTAGACTATGGGGGGAGGGCGGCAATGGGGGGAGGGTTGGGAGGGGGACACCCATAAGGAAGGGGAGGGGGGAGGGGGATGTTTGCCCGGAAACCGGGAAAGGGAATAACACTTGAAATGTATATAAGAAATACTCAAGTTAATAAAAAAAATAATAATAAAAAAATTTTTAAAAAAAGACATAAAGAGCAAGACTGTAAGCGATGTTCTTCCGTGGCCTCTACTTCAGTTCCTGGGCCCCCCTCCTCAAGTTCCTGCCTTTAGTTCCTGTCTTAACATCCCTACATGTTGGACTGTGAGATGTAAGAGAAATAAGTCCTTTCTTTCCTGTGTTGGTTTGAATATGCTTGGCTTAAGCAGTGGCACTATTTAGAGGTGCGACCTTGTTGAAGTAGATGTGGCCTTGTTGGAGAAAGTGTGTCACTATAGGGGTGAGCTTTGAGACCCTCATCCTAGCTTCCTGGAAGTCAGTCTTCTACTAGCAGCCTTCAGATGAAGATATAGAACTCTCAGCTCCTCCTGCACCATATCTGCCTGGATGCTGCCATGTTCCCACCTTGATAATGGCCTGAACTTTTGAACCTGTAAGCCAGTTCTAATCAAACATTATCCTTATTAGAGTTGCCTTGATCATGGTGTCAGTTCACAGCATTAAAAACCTAACTAAGACACTCCCCAAGTATGTTTTGAGTCAATATTTCATCACATCAAAAGAAAGCAAACGAGGATACTCAGTAACAAAGAACTCCTTCATGAGTCTGTCCCTTGAGGCAATTACAATCCACAATAATTGAGATGGATCTGAAGTGGCTTATGACTGAGACACAGACTACCATGTCAGCATGATGACTGGGTTCCTGATTCTGTTTTCTTCCTGTTGCTGTGATAAAGCATAACCAAAGCAACTTAAGGGGAAGCTTTATTTGTTTCACACCTACATGCTACAGTCCATCATAGAAAGAAGTGAAGCAGGAACTCAAGCCGAGTCCAAGAAGGGATGCTGCCTCCTGGCTCAATCTTCTTTGCTCATCTGGCTTTCTCTTCTAGCCCAGGTACACCTGCCTAGTGATGGCACCTCTTACAATGGCCTGGGCCCTCCTACACCAATTAGTAGTCAAGGTAAGGCTCCATATACATGTCCATAGGCCAGTATGATCAAGGTTATTCTTCAGTCAAGGTTCATCTCTTTCCAGATGACTCCAGGCCAGCAGTTCTTAACTTATGACTTGCAAACCACAAAAGACAACAGGAAAATAGAGTTATTTTCATTATGTTTCATAACAGTAGCAAAATTACAATTATGAAATAGCAATGAAAACAATGTTATGATTGGGGGTCACCACAACATAAAGAACGGTATTAAATGGTTACAGCATCAGGAAGGGTGAGAACCACTGTGCTAGACCGAATCGTGGTAACAATAAAAACTAATTAAAAGCTATTGAGAAGACCCTCAGAGGTGAGTTCTCACCTACTCAACCTCTGCTGTCCATTATTGTCATCTGCCTTGACCTCTGTTGACCTGATCTGTGCAGAATTAAACTATTTCTGGAACTTAGAGGATGATTAAAGGCAGCATTGTCTTGATCTTTGCCCAAGAAAGTTGAAGTCCAGTTGTTTTTCTACTACTTGAAAAGGAATATTTGTATATATTATATACATATAGGATATAGAGTGAGGTTTCAATGACTGACTGGACAACTTTGTCACATTGTCAATTTATCCACATCCCTTAAGGGACCAGTCTGAACACCCACAATGAGATAACCAACTTAAAATAGTGCGAAAGACTTCCCAGAGGAAGTGACTTTTGAGCCAGCTCCTGAGAAAATAAATACAATTTTAATGACTGCTTTTATATCTCTGCTGGAGGCCAGCAGAGTGGAGAGAGAAAGGGCAAACTAAGAAACATGAAATAAAAACAAAGGCATGAAGTGGATGGAAGCATTCTCGGACGGACAAAGGAGGCATAATGAGCCCTCCACCAATGGATATCATGGAGCACAGCAAGATTCAAATGAGATCATCTTGGGATACTGAAATTCTAACCATTGTATTATTCACAACATATATAGGTGAATAAAATAAGAACTGAGTTTTTTTTATCATGTCTGTAATTGAGATGGATCATTCCAGTGCTATGATTTTCATGGATTTTCATGAGACTCATGACTTGCTAAAACCATTTGGAATAGAGAACTTTTGAGTATGGATGTACATGTTGAAGCGCAGTTGTCAAACTACATTGAAAAGTATTTCACTTTTTTTTTATAAAGACCAGATTCATTCAAGAATATTGATCTAACAATCACAAGGAAGAACCAGAAACTAGTCTCAGATGAACTTAATGGGCAGGCCTCTGAAATATTTAGGTTGCAGGGACAAGAGAGAGGGGACAAGAGAGAGGGGAATTGGGAGGACTCACCATGTCTGTGCCCTAACTCGAAGCTCAGTCCATCCAGGTTGCAAAAGAACTGAGGTTTTCCTGCAGCTGCTAGAGACTTCCTATCTCCAATGCTTCGTACGTGGCCTACAAATTCCCTGTGAACCTTGGGATCTGAAAGCCACGAAACCACCAGCAGGAACTGAGCACCTGTCTGCTGGAACCAGGCACAGGATGAGAAAAGATGACAGAATGTAGGCAATTCCTTCCCATCTTGCAGCTCTGTCGGGTATAAATGGCAGAGAGATGAAGTAACTCTCCCTGTGCAAACCCACTTCCATTCAGCTCTCATCTGTTCCCACTCCCTCCATCTATCCCAGGGGCTTCAATTCCTCTCCATCAACCACGCAGACTGGTGCGCAGTGCATAAGAAACTTGTCAGGAGTGGTATTTGCTGCCTGACATTTTCTACCAGACTGATAAAAAAAAGAGTATCAAAATAAAAAAGCAAGTTTACAATAAAAAAGGACGTGAGCCATCCATCTCCTGCAGATGCTTCTGGCCTGTGAAAAGCAAAGTTGTTCTGACATTCCCCTCCACTGTCGGCGATCTCCTCTCCTAAGAGTAACCAGAAGGAGCAATTAACCCAACACTAATTTCACAACCATTCTCACAGTGCTCACCCAGCCTTGCTCAGAAGGAGCCCAAGCCAGAGAGCGCTCACCAACACCATTTGAACTCAGACTTTCTAATGGTGAGCTGTCTGCAACAGACACATATACCCTTGACTTTCCATTGTACTTGAGCTCTTAAATTATTTTATATTCCATGATCAGTGTGGCTATTAAACTTTTTATTACTCTTCATTGTGAGCTGGGCCATGCAAATCAATCCCACTCATCTCCCTTTGTACCCATTCTCCACTCTTAAAACCTCCCCCTTCAAAAGAGAAAATAAGAAAAAGACTCATTTTGGAAGCTGTAGTGAGTAATGGTGCCACACTAGACCCTTTGTCCATACATCTTTCCAAACAGTCATTGGTCTGGTTCGAGGCCACTGGTTTCTGCTACACTATCAATACTGGGTCCTCAGTGAGACTCCTCTCAGATATCCTATTGTTGCCCTGTGTCGTGGAGATGCTGCATCTTTGGATCTGTAGGACCAGCCCCTTCACACACTAAAGCAGTTTGTAGATGGGGTAGATGTTGGGGTTGGCCAACTCAAAGCCCTGGATCTGGGCCTAGGTGGTAGCTGAGCTGGTCAGCCTGCCAGCTCTTCTGCACCAGCACCAATAGGGTGATATTTCCAGCACTGCCCTGGGCAGCTCATCCAATACTGCAGCCAAAAGGGGCAGAGACAACTCTCCCACTTCATGCCCTCAGAGCTGGCTCACCTATGCCCATGCCAACAGGGCCAGCTCTACAGTGCTGCCCCGGGTGAGATGCAGAATCCATTCTCCCAACGGATTGGTGAGGTCCCAATCCATTGCTGACACCAATGAGGTTCTGGGTCAGCATTCATATCCTTGGGACCAGTTCCACCACAACCCCAGTTCTACATCACTGGGTTCTGTGTCTACCCAAGGAAGACTGATAAATGCACAGTAGTACGTCACAGAGTGATGTGTAAGAAGGGGATAAATCTGAATGAAGTCTTACTAAGTAGTTAGTATAACCAACTTAAATACATATAACCAACTGACATACAACGGTTCAGTTAATAAGCAATTCCTAAGCAACTGTAAAAGGCTATTCTAGACATCACTTCATTCCCCTATAAGAGTCAAAAAAAAAGGGGGGGTTGGGGATTTAGCTCAGTGGTAGAGCGCTTGCCTAGGAAGCGCAAGGCCCTGGGTTCGGTCCCCAGCTCCGAAGAAAAAAAAAAAAAAACTATACACCACGTATGCCTAGTTCTTGAAGAGAACTAGCTGACCATTGACATTACAGGTGTATTATCTTACATTCATGTGGATTTTGAAGGTAGTGATTAAATACACAAATGCCTGGGCATCTAAGAAGCCAGTTTATAAGCCTATGAAGTGTAATGCTAAAGTCTATCCCCCAGAACTAAGTCTGGCGTGATTAGCAGTGTAGATGCTGAGCATTCTCCACTGCCAGTGCCCTGAGAAGCAGTGAGTCTGTTATGAGTTAGGAGTATGAGCATTTGGATCGGAGCAAGGCCAGGGCAAGAGTTTGAAGGCAAAGATGACCGAGTCTTTTAGGATAGGCACGTGGAGAACCCTGTGTTTTTATCAAGGAAACAGATACGGAAAGAGCCCAGAGAAAAAGGGACTGAATTTGCCCCTTTGTGCGGACATTAATCTCAGTTATGAGGGGCTGAGCCCGAGTACTTCACTCACCTCTTAACAGTCTCGTCTCTTCAATACAATAGCAGTGATGTTTCAATTTTCGCTATTTTAGGAAGAACTGTGTGCACTCTAATTATATCATCCTTGTGCTATGGGACAGTGAAAGACCCTGGTTCCCAGTTGAGGAGGTTTGAAACCCCAGTGACCCCAAGGGACAGGAGGCATTTGGCCCAACTCCCAGGAAACCAGGTCGGTCACTGGCCCGCAGCCCTCCATAGATTTGTGACCTTCAGCCATGTAAGGGCAATGCCCCAAGCCCCTTCACAGGGAGAGGATGTGACCACAGGTAGGCTCAAGACAGAACTCCGTTATAATGAGGTATCTAAAGGCCTGGGGGCTTAGCCAATGAAGCTTTCCTTCCCAGACACTCCTCCCTGCAAAAGGTATTTAATCTCAGGCCCACTCTGAGAAGTGGAGTGGGTTTTACTCATCTGCTTTCCGCCATGACAATAAATGCCTGGAAACCATGACCTGCCTCTTTTTATCGGGATCTGCCATGGGGAGCTGTAGAGAAGGTCTCTGTCTACAGAGCTGCCATCTAATCTCCCTTTGAGGACTTCCATTTGTCTTCAGTGGCGGCCACCACCAAACTCAAGTCCAAGCTCAAGCCCAACGCAGCTCAGCCAAAGACTCCTCCTCTTCCCCAGCGGGACCAGCCTGAGCGTCCCCGCTCCTCTTTTCCCCCTCAGGCAGGCTAGATCCAGCCCTACCCCACCCCCCCCCCGTGGACTCCCACTCCATTCTCAGTTCTTCCGAGGCATCCCAGCAGCACCTGGATGCCCAAGAGCCTGAGAATCTGATGCCTGCCGTAGCCTCCTTGCAGGCCCTGGCAGCCTCCCTGCCTCCCCCAGCCAACTCCAATTGTGTCCTGTACTTGAGACTGTGCTTCCCCAACTCCCCCCCCCAGCGGTGTCCCGAGGTTTCTCACAGTCCAACACCTTCAAATTTTCCGAGTCCTGCCTCCCAGAGTGGCTCAGCCCCTGTGGCAGAGCTGGCACAGGACCCCCATTAATCCTACAATGTGCTGATTAGTTCAATTGACCCAAACTTAGACACACCTGGGAAACAGGAATCTCAACTGAGGTACTGCCTCCATCGGATTGGTCTGTGGATATGTCTGAGGGACATTTTCTTGGTTGCTGAATGCTATGGAGGTAGCCCAGCCCACTGTGGGTGGTACCATCCCTAGGCAGGTGGTCCTGGGTTACATAAGAAAGCAGACTGAGCAAGCCAGTAAGCGACATTCTTCTATGGCCTCTGCTTTAATTCCTGTCTTGGGTTCCTTCAAGGATAGTTTGTAACCTGAAGCTAAATAAACCATTTCTTCCCAAGTTGGGAAGCAACTTTTGGTTGGTTGCTTTTTTGGTTAGCATTTTTATCACAGTTATGGAAAGCACACTATAACAACATTTAAATACGTTTCAGTCCGTGCTACAACTTCTTGGTGTGCCATCCGTAACAACATCCTCCCTTCCCTCTGTTTTCAGCTTGTTTGGCGAGCACTTTATCCACTAAGCCATCTCCCAGCCTCCAAAAACTACTGCTTGCATCAAGGGGAGAGCAAGAGCTCTGAGAAGAGGCACCCTTCCCCAGACAGGAACCTCTGACTGCTCATCTCCCCACAGAAAGCTTGATGCATGTGGGTAATATCCACTGTCAGAGATTTAGACGCATTTTCCACATTGATCTTTGTCTTAAATGTTCGGTCTACCAACATTGAAGCTAGGCCTACATAAAGAAAACAAACCTAGGCAGAAGTTACACTACGCACATATAAAGAGCACTTGGTTCCTGGGGCCCAAGAGGCACAAGGTCATTTTTCATAGTCCCCAGATCCTGTGATGCATGTCTGACAGGAAGCCCAGCTTCCTCTGTCACTGTCCACTCTCTCATCAGTGGCCCATGGTGGCCCTCTCCTTGGTGTCATGGCTGCAGTGCCCAAGCAGGCAGAGAAATGTGTCAAGCAGACATCAGCTGAACCTGCTTGGGCTCTGGTCAATCTCGTTTATGGATCCCCATAAGAAATATCTGTAAAACTGCCTCCTTCTGAAGCCCCACGAATTTCTAAGGAGATAAACATTTAAGCCATGTCCTCTGCGGGACACTGACAAAGTGTACAGTGAGCTTGAATCACGGGAAGTTTTCAGGGTGAGTCCTTGGCAAACCGCGCCCACCCCATCACCCTGGCCACTTCAAGTAATAATTACTCACTGTGTGAAAGGAAAATGGTTTTCTCCAGCCATTTCTCCCCCGCCCATCTGCTGTCAGGAAGGTCATTATGATAGAAGACGTGTCTACTGAATTGCACAGAACCAAACAAAGGCTAGCGCTGCTACCGAAAGGCCACTCTGAGTCCTCATAACAGAGCACTCAGTCCTGAGTCCCCATAACAGAGCACCTGGTCCCTGCCCTACATGCCAACAGTCTGCCTCACGTGGTTCTAGGTTTGAATGATGCAGACGATGACAAGCTGCACACAGACATACATTAGATTTTAAACAAAAGGGTCTTCAAGTCACTTGGCAGCCCATATTCCCTACCCCCTTTGCGTCCTGATTGTGAGTGTCGCCCTCATGTTCTGTGCTTAATGTCTTTAAAAGGCAGGGGAGCTGATCTACAGTAACGATCATTGGGAGTGTGTTACAAGTCACAAAGGAAACAGGTTCTGTTTCATTATTCTGAGAGTGTGAGACCAGGAATGTAAAACCTGCTGGCAGTCACCTTGTTTCACTGATTTAAACAACTACTAACCATGTACAAATACAGAAGCACGTTCTGATTTTGCCTTCAGAGGTCTCTGAAGTGGATACTGGGGTGCATTTAACATTGTGACCAGAATTATTGAAATTTGACAGCCAAGGGGTTAAAGGTCTGGGATTTATATACATCAAGGTGTTTGTTCTGCCATCATTCAAATGACTTGCTCAGAATAGCCCCCTTTTGCTTACTGAACTTTTAAGAACTAGAGGATATTAAGTAATAAATCTTGGCATGTGTCCTGGGATTCTATTCCTTCAGGAAACAAGCCATACTACAAGACCTCTGAAGATTTTAAAGGACTCCTCTGCAACCTCGCTATTCAACTCAGTTGTTTAGAAATACCTATTATCTGCCCCTCCATTCCAAGAAAACACTTGTCTACATCCCTGGACACTGTAGTTGGATTTGTATACACCTCGAATCTGCCACTTCCTATAGCAAAAGCCATATTTTGATGAGCTGGAGGATGACTGTGTGAGCTCATCCTAAAAGGCAGGAATGCCACAGCTCACTCCATCAAAATGCAGCCCCAGCAGAGACATCCTCCTCTTTCCCACAGCCATTCAGAGATACTGCAGAGTTCACACCAGAAGAACTAGAGAAACCTGGTTACAACAATACTGCTGGTGTATCAAGTCCTTATCTGACCTCCTACATAATGTTCTTTCCAACTTGTTTAATCTAGGTAAATGTCAGTTTATCCTACCTCCCTTTTCAATAGCAGAATGACAAAGATGATGATGGTGATGATGGTGATGGTAGTAGTGGTGGTGATGGTGATGATGGTAGTGATGATGATGGTGATGATCATGGTGGTGATGGTGGTGGCAATGATGATGGTGATGATGGTGGTGTGATAGTGGTGGTGGTGGTTGTGGTGGTGGTGGTGGTGGTGGTGATGGTAGTGGCAGTGATGCTGATGGTGGTGATGGTGGTGATGAAGATGGTTGTGGTGATGACTAGAAAAAGAAGAGGTAGAAAGAAATAGAAATCAGAAAAGAAGAAAGAAATGGAGATGAAGGAAAAGAGTTGCTTACCAGATAAAGATTCTGGGTAACCTCCAAGGCTATATCACCCATCAGAGACAAAACTGGGTACCAAAACAAAGCACCTTGAATCTTTCAAACAACTTGAAAGCCACTGGAGCTTAGCAAGTTAGTCCTGAAGCACGAGGACTTTGCTGTCAACCTGTATTCAACAGCATGTGTTTTGCCGATTGAATGCGTTCCCTGTCCTGGTAAGACTCGCCATCCAGGACTATTGAGAAGCCAACCACTGAGCATCAGGCAGAACTTGGTACTGAAGAGAAATACCCTATGCCTGTCTGAACTCCACTGTACCACGTCACTGTCTGTCTGTCCACTCACTTACATGGACTTACCTTATTGGCAGAGTAATCCCTGGCCTCATCCTGCCTTCCCATCTCTTCTGCATTCTTTCAGAAATATGCAGCATAAAAAACCATAACAGTTAGAAAATGTAATGTTTCTTCTTAAAGACAGCTTCACTGACAGTTCTCCTTTAAGGCTACACTAACAAGAAGGAATTCAAGTCCTCCCTTCAGCCAATGGCTCTCAAGTTTGACCTCCTGTTAGAATGACCTGCAGAGATGTTTGAACGTGGACTGCTGAGTCGCAAATTGAGGCTTCTGATTTTGTGTTTCTAGCAGGTTCTCAAGTAACATTGGTGCTGTTGGCCCACAGACCACATCCTAAGATGTTTCTTCTCCAGTCAGAGAAAGAATGTGCTGGGTTTTCCTAAATGCTTGGCCTAAGTTAGAGAACTATCAAGGGTATCTGTCCAGCACTGCTCTCAGCATTAACATGTATTAAGTTCTAAAATGTACCAGATACTATGGCAAGCATCAAGAGAGACATCGCAATGTGTCAAGGTCAGGGTAAAACTTGAGCTGAGAGCCAGGACATACATGAGAGTCAGGACTACCCAGAGGCCTTGAAAAAGCTGCTGACCAGGGAAAGGTCAGATTGTAGTGTGAACACCAGCAAGAAGGCTTGGCTGGAACCCCTACACGCTCATCCCAGCCCTACAGCACCTCCATGTCACCTACCACCATGAGGCAGGCATACCAACATCTGAACATGGAGATGGCTTGCAGTGCTCAAAATGCTATACCATGCTGAACTAACCTGGTAGAGCAAAGGGGCACATATGTACATGTACATGCATGCATGTACATGTATATGAATATACACATGCATATACACATATGTACACATACAAATATGCACATATATACACACAAACATTCACACACACTTGAAGGCACATATATGCACACATATACACTTGCATATACATATAAGTGTGCATATTTATGGAAACACACATACATGCATACACACATGTGCACAAGTACATATACATGTGTTCATGTGCATATACACATAAGCATGTGTTCACATGTATACAAATATACATATATACAATACACATTTGCATACACATGCACACATATGCATACATAACCACATACACTCACCACATATACTTGCACAGATACACAAATGCACACATGTATACACATACACACCTCAGAAACAGGGAGGAGATCCAGGGCTATCAATTTACTTCTCTCCCTCCAAAAAAAATGATATTGACACAAATTCCTCCACAGCTAAGCAGAAGCATAGACCAAAGAGGACAAACACCACAAATAGGTATTTTATATGTCCACCATGAAATAGTTGCATAAAACAGAAAAGGCAAGAAAATCTATTTTATATCTCAAATCTAAAGATTTTACATTCCTTTCAGGGTTTTTTTATATGAAGGCTAAGACTCAGCATTTTATCCATGTAGCCCATTCTTTATAGCCCTCTAATAGAGCAAATGCGAGAGGAAGATATAAGACAGTTACCACATGGTCCATGCCAGCTCGGTGCGATCTACCAAGAGTTCTTTAGAAGCTGCAGTTTTGACAGGCATCCAGCCACAGAACCCAGGCTCGCACGTCTCCTACTCCAGCTACAAGCACAGCTTTTACCTCCACTGTGGCCAGAAAAGTACAATTAGGCCACCTGAGGCCTGAAAGAGTCGGGACATTTTTGCCCCAGTACGTGCTCTCTACACTGGGTGCTCTGCATAAAGACGTCAGCAGCCAGCAAACTTTTGTTGGGGTCTCATCCAAGAGCAAGCTATAAGCTAACTGGGGTCTCCACATCAGCTCTGCCCCACTTCAAACCTGAGAGCCATCTGCTAGGCCCCAGGACTCTCAGTTGATTCACAGCTTCTTTGGCTAAGTCGTTTTCCCTTTATGTCTGGAAATCTGCCATGGAGGCAGCCTTGTCACCCACTGAAGTGATGTGGAAGAGTCTCTTACTAATAAATATCAAGCCTCTTGGGTTGGCTAGGTCTCCTGCTTCCCTAGCAGGTAGGGTAAGGATAACATGCCAGCCCCCCCCAACACTGGCTACCAAACGTGTCTTTAACTTATGATCTTTTTCCAGTTTGAGTCTGGCATTAATGGAGAGGCTCAAAGCCCCCTTCCATGGTCACCTGAGCTGCACCAATCACTACGCAAGAGCAGCAATTTTTCATTATTGATAAAATGTAATGTCATAATGTCATGGCCTTTTGGGTCATCATCTCCATAAGTCAGCAATGACATTATCACATTTTATAATGATAACAAATGACCACAATGTTTGCATGTCATTTTCATTGGCTCCCTCAGAATTCTAATTCCATCCCATCAACTTATGGAACTTAGTACCAGCTCTGTATGTCTACCCTTTTAGGTCTAGTGGAGGTTGTGAGGAGAATCTGCATGAACTAAGGTTCATTGATGGGGCAGGAGTCATTCCCTCCTCTCCCATAGACTGAATGCTTCACTTTCAGAAAGAGGAATTTTTGCAGATTATAGCTATGCTGATGGATTCTGGCATGCAAATGCATTCAGTCCATCTTCTTGCTACTCAAGCGTGAACTCTCACTAACCCCTTTCTGCCCTGCTCATGCCTGTAATCTACATAGTGATTTTTGAGTGCTGTGTTCTGCCAGTTTCATGGTAATCATAGAACACTAATTGCTCTAAATGATAAGAATCACTCACAGGGCACTTATTTCCATATATTAGCCTTCTGACACCACACACACACATATATAGATATATAGATATAGATATAGATATAGATATATACATAACCACGTGCACACATACACAAACCACACATATACAGCCACAGACATACATATGCACACATATATACATTAAAAGTTATTCACTAGACAAGAAACTGATTATTCAATGAGCAAGTAGAAATATTTCACCACCTAAGCCCAGAACTCAACATGCCTGCCTTGGAAATTGATTTTGTTGTTGTTATTGATGTTGCTGTTGTTGTTTATCCATAAGGGATTAATAGATAGAGTAAGGCTGGGTCAAATTCATTCTCCAATCCTAAATACACTCAGTCTAAAATACAATTCTGAAATCATTTCCTAATTCATTTAGCACATCAAGGAAAAGAAGGAGTGGTGGGGCAAACTACTACTCACTGAGCTCTCTGTCTGCGTGTTCCTAGTTAGTTTAGTTATTGTTTTTATTTATATGTGTTTATGTATGTCTACATGAGTTTATGTGTGCCATGTGTATGTCGGCACCCTTGGAACCCAAAGAAGTTCGCTACAACTGGAGTTGTGAGCAGCTATAAGTGCATGATATGGTGCTGGGACCTTAACTGGAGCCCTCTGCAGAACAAAACAAGTGGTTTTAACTGCTGAGCCATCTCTCCAGCCTCCAATGCTGGCGTATTCTTATAGTTCTTATCTAATACCTTAAACTCCCAAAATAGGAGACATAGTCCCTGCTTTTAGCCGATAAAGAAACTGAGGCACAGGAAGGTTGCATGCATTCTCGATTGTCAACTTGATGAAGTCTGGACTCACCTGGGAGATGAGTCCCTCAACATGCCTGGGAGGATTATCACATTAATTAATTGCTGTAGGAAGACACACCCACTTTGGGTAGCAAAGGATCCCTGGGATCCTGAAGAGAAGAAACTGAGCTGAGCACAGGCCTTCATCTCTCTCTCTCTCTCTCTCTCTCTCTCTCTCTCTCTCTCTCTCTTTCTCTCTCTCCCCCCCCACTTCCGTGCTGTGTATGACAGATGCTGTGCTGGACTGTAGCCTCCAACTGAGGGTCATAATAAATACTCATTCCCTAAAGTTGCTTTTGTCAGGGTATCTTATTGAAGCACTGGGGAAATGAGCTAATCCATAGCCAATGAAACACAAACCAGCACCCAAGTTTAACAGTTCTGTCTTTCTGAGTCCAAGGATGCATAAAACCCCCAAAATGAATAGGGTATTGCTGCAGAGAGAAGAACCAGATCTCCCAAGCAACCCCAGATAAAATCATGCATTCAAAGGCTGAAGATGGGTTAGGGTACTTGCTACAGAGCACAAGGATCTGAGTTTGTTCCCAACACCCACAAAAAAATATATATATATATACATATATATACATATATATATATATATATATAGTGGCACAAGCTTGAGACTCCAGCACTAGAGAGGTGCAGATGAGAGAATCCCTGAAGCTCCCTGGATTCAGCCTGGCCAATCATCAAGCTGTAAGGCCAGTGGGAACCCAATCGCAGAAAGCTCAGTGTTGACACCTGGTCTTTATGTATGTTCATGTGCACACATGTTTATACATGCATACACAAAACCCAGATTTAAAAAACAAATTCAGTAAAGTTATAGGACAGGAAGTCAACAAATCAAATCAGTTGTGTTTTTATACACTTACAATGAACTATATGAGATTGGGAAAAGTAGTCCCATTTATAATAGCACCAAAAAATCATGAGATACTTAGTAATGAAATAAATCAAAGAAATGAAAGGTATGCACACTAAAAGCCAGGATAGAATGATGAAGGAAATTGACAAAGGCAAAAAGATCTCATGATCACAGACTGGAAGAATTAATATCACTGAAATGGATCCAAAGTGGTGCATTAATTCTATGATATTTTTATAAAGTGCATTTTTACAAAAACATATAATTTTATTATATATATTATGAAGAATGAAAAATAAGTTACCTATAATAGCCAAAACTCTTGAGAAAGAACAAAAATGCAAGGCATACATCCTAATTTCAAAATATCTTGCAAAACAGAAGTAACTAAAATAATACATGGTAATAGTGTTATAGTCATAAGAACCAGTACTAGCAAGAATCTAGAAGTAGACTGACACATGAACTGTTGGCTGATATTCAACAATGAGCAACACTGGACAGAGGAGCCTGTCAGTAACTGATGAGGAGTAGCTATACATCCGGATATGAAGGGGTGAGATGCTCAGCAGTTATGAGTGATCACTGTTCTTCAGAGCTCCCATGTTTGGTTCTCAGCACCTTCATTAGGTGGCTTATAACACCCTGCATCTCAACTACAGGACATCTGATCTCCTCTTCTGGCTTCCACAGGCACTGCACTCAAATGTACACACATAATTAATAATATTTTTTTAAAAAATCAATTTACATTGGACTAAAGACTTAAATGTAAATCTGAAGCTGTCAATTCCTTGAAGAAAAAGACATGAGAATAGCTTCATGACTCTGATTAGTCTTGAATATCTCTCTCTCTCTCTCTCTCTCTCTCTCTCTCTCTCTCTCACACACACACACACACACACACATGTGTGCATGCACACACACAAGCAACAATGACCTCTATAGCAAAGAACATCATCAGTGGAGGACACCAAACATGGTTCTGATAAGGGGTTAATTCATTCTTACAATTCAATATCAAATACATAACATACTTATTCATGTTTAAATTCAAAGGTTTAAGTAGATGTTTCTCCAGTCGACTCTACAGATGACCACGGGTTACAAAATGCACAGAAAAATGTAAGCCACTACTCAGGCGAGATAGCATCCTACACGCATTGTGGCAGCTACTGCCCAAACCTATGAGGCAAGGAGAGGCTGTGAGGAATAGAGCCTTTGTACACTGGTAGCAGAAATATAAGACTGCACAAAGACCAGGGAAAACTATGCGAGTTCCTCAAAAAAAACTGAAAACAGAACTCCCAGGTGATCCATCATATCCACTTCTGTATGGACATCCCAAAGAATTGACACCTGCATCCAAACAAATGCTGCCATGCTTGTTCACTGCAGTACTGGCCACCAGAGTCAAGGCACACATTCTAGTTCCATTTCTGCTTCTGCGACAGACTGGCAAAGAGCAATTACAGGGAGAGAGTTTATTCAGCTTACAATTCTGGGTTATAGTACACCACTGAGAGGAAGCTGGGGCTTCAAGCCAGCTCGTCATTCCATTCGCAGCCAACAGCAGAGTAGATGAAATGCAGTCATGTGATCCACTTGTGCTGAGATATCTTCTCCTTTCTTGTACTGTTCAAGGCCCCCTGCTTAGGGAATGGTGCCACAACGTGATCAGTCTTTCTACAACAATTAACCATCAAGACAGTCCCCCCAAGACAAGCCCCCAGCCAATCTAATCTAGCTCCTTATGAAAATCCTCTTCCCATGTGGCTCTAGGCTATGTCAAGTTGGCAGTTTAAACCAGCCACCACAATACAGAAACAACTAGCTGTCAGTCAACAAACAAATGGAGTACGAAACTGTGGCATATCCATACAATGAAATATTGTTTAGTCTTTGAAAAGGAGGAAGTCTGACCCCTTCCAATAATATTAATAGATCTGAAATGCAATGGGTTAATGAGACAAATCAGTCACGGAACAAGAAATGTTGAATAGCTTTACTTTCATGAAGTATCTAAGAGAGCCATGCTTACAAAGGCAGAAAATAGAACACTGGTTGCTCTGAGACACCATGAAGAAATGGAAAATTACTTCAATGAGTATAAATTTATAACATGATGGAAACATATATTTGCGTTATGTAAAACACAACATGCTACCTGTTGTGGTTTGAATCAGAACTGCCACCTCCATTCTCTCTGTGTCTCTATCTCTCTCTGTGTCTCTCTGTCTCTCTGTCTCTCTGTCTCCTCTGTCTCTCTCTGTCTCTCTCTGCCTGTCTCCCCCCCTCCTCCCTCTCTTTCTCTCTCTCTCTCTCTCCCTCTCTCTCTCTCTCTCTCTCTCTCTCTCTCTCTCTCTCTCTCTCTCTCTCTCCTGTGTATGGATGTAAATATAATCTGCCAGTTTCCAGCTCCTGTCACCATGTCTGCTTGTTGCCATGCCTTCCCTACCATGGAGGGCTCTGTCCCTCTGGAAACCAAAATAAACTCGTTCTTCTTTAGGCTATTTTTGGTCACGGTATTCTGTGACAGCAACAAACAGGTAACTAATGCATTGCATATACATAACACATTTTAAAACCCATAGAAAGGAAAATCCGAGCAGCCACTACTTGCCAAGCTGAGTATATCCAATTTCTGGAACCTCTGAAGAGAACAGTCATCACTCCATTTCTCACACCATGAAGGATTTGCTCTCCATCAGCAAGTAACAAGTGCATTGATGTCAAAGAGAAAGGTCCAATCTTACAATAGGAAGTGAACAATTACCCAAACCAGCCACAGTGACACAGGCCTATCAGTCCAAATACCCGGGAGACTGAGGTAAAAGGATCACGAGCTCAAAGCCTGCTGGGGCTACAGCATGAGCTCAAGACCACCACTGACAATTTAGTAATATTCTATCTCAAAAGAAAAGGCAAAGAACAGCCAACGGTGTAGCCCAAAAATGTCGTGCTTGTCCATTGTCTAGGTTAATGCCTAGTGCAGCAGAAAATAAAATACAAACTAAAGTAGATTCATACATGCAAAGAGACCACTCAGTGACAATAAGCTGGATTTTAGTTCGTGTGCCGGGGAAGACAGATGTGGCTAACTCTCCTCCCTCCGGCAGACACCGGGTAGTCTTTCATCCCTGACATGAAACAAAATCCAAGCCCGTGTATTTGTTTTACAGTGAAGGAGAACAAAACCATGTTAAGTGATTAAGATACCATTAATTTCTGTATCCTGACCAGGGAAAACCTGTGTGTGGATCTGCGCAACAGCCCCTCGCGTCTCTCCAGTTTAGAGGAGAGCATCACCCCCCGAGCATTTCTCTACACTTGACTGAAGTGAGTCTGTGATCCCCAGAGGGGCATACTGGGACCCCACCTGAGGCTCATCACCCTTGCTCTTTTTCAAAGAGCACAGAGTTCGCTTGCTGTCCAAAGACTGTCATTAGATGCCACTTGCAGATGTATGGGTGCCGACAGCACTGACAGGCAGGAGGAGGGCTTCGCCACAGAAACACGGTTTGTCTGTGAAAAAAAAAAAAAAAAAAAAACGGAGAAAAGAAAATGGTGTTGCGCTTGGGATCTGCCTTCTTAATGCACTGAATGCTGAAGCTCCTGTCTTTCAGCATTTCCTAAAAGGCCCGTGAAGCTTAGCTTGATAGACAAGCCTCCATATTGAAGTCCTTTTAGCTGTTTAAGCTTTCCTCTTCTAACAGGGGTCAAAGGGCATGAAAGATCTCCTCAGAAGGTTAGAGAAGGAATCATTAAAAAGAGGAGGAGAGGGGTGAAAGGTCAGCTTCTTTCCCTAATGGGCGCCTCCCCAAGGCCCAGGCACTGGCTTCCTCCAACCTGAGGTGACTTGATTAACGCTTTCCTGAGAAGGACATGGGGGAAGCTAGAAGAGCCGTCATCAAGGGTGTGCAGAGGAAAGCAGACACAATAGAAGTCTGGTTGTGCTAAGTAAATTCCATCCATGACATGAACTCCAAATGCCACCGAGTTGCAATGACCCAGACAGAATAAACTGTTGGGATCTTTACGTATTTTGAATCTATCTCGAAGCTTATGTCCTTCGACGATAAACATTCCCTGTATAAGGACAGGTTTGGGAGCAAAATAATCCATCTTTGCATGCAGCACAGACATGGGGGTAGTGAAGGCTCTCGCAGATTTTTAGTCAACAAGCAGTAAACTGCATTTGCACCCACACACCTATTCCTCACACCCCATCTGGTAACGTTCCCACGTTTCCAAGAAAGCAATCAATAGCAATAATCTTTGAGGGACTCATCGGGTGTGTGCTTTATCACACTGCCATTTGAAGAGGGGGAAAAAATGTCCCTTTCATACTTAAAGCAAAAGATTGTTCTCCATATATATTTATAAAGAGATTGCAAAATTATTACTGTGGGAAAAGAGGTTTGAAGGGGAGATTCACTCATTTAAAATATTTGTGAGAAAATAGATTTCTATCAGAGCTGAAATATCAGCGGCGCACAACTGAAAGATTTCCAGTCTACCAATTCCCGTCATTTTCAGACTATTTCTTTTTAAAAGACAGCTATAGATGCATGTGGAGGCAGCTCCTCAGAGGGAGAAGCCATCCTCTGTGTGACAGACAGGGCAGGGAGAACACTGCCATACCCAGACCCTGAAATGTAGAACTGGCGATGCGCACACGAAGGAAGGAAGTAGCACTCTGTTCCTGGGCTTATTTATTGCAGACCTTGTCTAGAATCCACTATCGAAGCCACCCTGAGCTTTCCACTGATCAATGCCGGCATCTCTGCAGCATGAAAGAATGGCTATCGGACACACCACCGTCAACGCAGGAAACCCAGACGCCCGCAAGCCTTGGAAAAAGTGGGCCAGAGCTATGGATGCTCCAACCTGGGAACTGCCTCTGCCTCCATCCCTCTAAAATGGTGGTGACAGAGCATCTGCAAATCGGGATGTGGGAGGGAAGATCAAACACAGAGAACTCGACTTCTGTGAAGTAAGCAGACACTGTGGGGTGGAAACACACCAGGAAGGGAAAGGCTAGTACAAAACAAGGGGAGGGAATTGTATTTCTTCCCGGCAATATGACAGATAAAAAATAGTTGCCTTTGTTTTTTTGTGCAAATAAACCTTACTTCAGAAATGGTAGGGGTGGGTTGATGTCCCGTAAAATAAGCTTTATCTTCTGTGGTGACAACTTGAGACAGGGTCGGGGGTAGAAGTTGGGTAATAACCATCTTTTCCATTATTTTTGTCAATATTTTTGTTATTTTGTGGAGAGATGGCTTGGGAGAGTCTAGACAAATGCTATTAAGAGTGAGGGCTGAGAGAAAGGGTGGAATCAAATTGTTTAGCCGCTCATGTTGGGGAGCCTGTGTCACTATAGTAGGCTGGGACAGAATGTTTAAAGACACCATGCAAACACGGCATCCTGCCCCTAAGTTCTGGCCTTATAAGTGGGAGCTTCACTAAATGGGAAGCTCAGTGTGTGTGTGTGTGTGTGTGTGTGTGTGTGTCTGTGTGTGTGTCTGTGTGTGTGTGTCTGTGTGTGTGTGTCTGTGTGTGTGTCTGTGTGTGTGTCTGTGTGTGTGTCTGTGTGTGTATGTGTGTGTGCCTCCGTGTGTCTGCACCTTTCTATGTGTCTATGTGTATATGCCTTTGTGTGTCTTTGTATGTATCCCTCTGTGTGTATGTCTCTGTATGTGTGACTCTGTGTGTATGTGACTCTGTGTATATGTAGTTCTGTATATGTGCTTCTATGTGTGTATCTGTGTGTATGTCCCTCTGTGTATGTGTGAGACTCTATGAGTGTGACTTTGTGTGTGTGAGTGTGACTCTGTATGTATGTGACTGTGTGTGTGTGTGTGTGTAGCTCTGTAGATGTGACTCTGTGTGCGTGTTTGTGTGTATGTCCCTCTGTGTGTGTGAGAGACTCTATGGGTGTGATTCTATGTGTGAGTGTGACTCTGTGTGTGTGCGTGTGACTCTGTGTATGTGCCTCTGTGTGCATGTCTGTGTGAGAGAGAGACTCTGTGTATGTGTAGCTCTGTATGTGCACCTCTATGTATGTGGGTGGCTCTGTGTGTATGTAATTCTGGGGAGTGTGGAAGGTGTTGAGAAGTCTGTCTTCATGTGCTTTCCGCCTTTGTTTGTTTTTTTTTTGCTTGCTTGCTTTGAGACAGGGTCTCTCATTGGCCTGGAACTTTGCTGTGTATGCTAGGCTAACTGGCCTGGGAGCCTCAAGGGATCTGCCTGTCTTTGCCTCCCATCTCCCATCTCCCATCTCCCATCTCCCATCTCCCATCTCCCATCTCCCATCATCTCCCATCTCCCATCATCTCCCATCTCCCATCATCTCCCATCTCCCATCTCCCATCATCTCCCATCATCTCCCATCTCCCATCATCTCCCATCTCCTATCATCTCCCATCATCTCGCATCTCGCATCTGGAATTACAGGAATGTACCATTACACATGGCTTCTTACACAGGTGCTAGAGATCCAAATTCAAGCAAGCAAATGCCTACTAACCAAGCCCAGCTCATGAAAAGCCTCTGAGAAAAAACATCAGCCCCCATGACTTGTTGCAATCCAGTGCCTTCTGAACAACCACAGCAGTCACTAAAACCAAGAGGAGTGGGCCCATGAACCATGATCTTCTATGTTTCAGTTCACATGTATCAAGAATGAGCTCTGGACTCTGTTTTCTTAGCTCAAAGGTCCTTGCCTGTAGACCTGGCTCTGTGCTTCAGTATAGTAGACATCCAAATGTTTGCTGAATGACTGGATGTAAAGAATAAAGATGAACAAAGAGCCTTGACCCTAAGCAGTGCCTAAAACTCACATCAGAAACCTCCAGCCTCTGCTCTAGCTGTAGTCTGCCTGGCCCAACTCTTGCTTCCCAGAAGGCCACTACTAACATCATAACCATGTTCAAGCATGCAGCACTCAACAAGGAGGCACTCTGGAGACATCATGAAAGGCTCTCCACTGTTCCAGGTTGCTTGGCTTCTCTGTAAAGCCTGGCCTTCCTGTCCCTGAGTTCAGAATAGTATTGCCACGTTGTCCCAGCCATAAGACAGAGTGGATTATCTATCTGATCTTGCAGCTCCCAGTTGGTCCTGAGTACACCTCTGTCCTCACTTTTAAGCTCCCTCCACATACAGCTGCCACCACTTCCCACAGTGGGGATGTGGAAGCTACAAGGGAGACCATGGTCCTGTTTTCCTTGCAAAGACATTGAGTTTCTTTCCAGTTGCTAGTATCATAACACCACTAAATGATTAAGTTATGCTGAAAGGGGGGTTATTTGGGCTCACGGTCTGGCCTAAGGTCAGGCAGTCTGCTGGTGACCTTCCTGCTGTGACAGTTCCAAGGCAAATACAAGAAGCATATACAAATCATGGTCTCCCTCCTTCTTATCGTGCCACCAGTATTCAACTATGGGACTCTACCCAGTGACTCTATATAATCTTAATTACTGCCTCCGAAAGGCCCCAATTGTACACATCATAGTCAAATTAAGTTCATAACCATTCAATGGAGATTAAATTTCAGCATGAATTTTCTGAGGGGACAAATCATATTCAAACCATAGTAGACACTGTAATCAGCAGTTAGACTTGGCACCAGCCCTGCCCCTTTGGCACCCAGTTGGGTACATTTCCACATTTAACACAAAATGTATCATCAGGCAGTAAGACATCTGAAGTTAAGATACCTGAATATGTTTGGAGCTTACCAGAGAACACGATGCAACACACACACACACACACACACACACACACACACACACACACACACACACACACACTCATACACACACATATACACACACATGTGCTCACAAGCACACAGACCCATGTATGCACAAGAAAAAAAGCTTATACAAAAAGAAAATTGAAGTTCTGTCACTCACTGGATAAATTTCCAAAGTCAGAGCAAGGCAACCCAGCTATCTTTGGAGAACCATAAAAGCAAGCCCCAGAGTACTTCCTGAAGGGCAGCTGCCCCTCTGTATTCCAATCCTCAGCAGCAGAAATATTCTGTCCTGCAGGGGATATCCAACACTATCTAGATCTTTGTTAGTTACAACCTTTAAGTGCTGCCATCCTCAACTGGGTGGAGACCAGAGATGTTGTTCAATGTCCCCATCCCAAAGAGTCATCTTATCCCCAGTGACACTGGGCAAAGTTGAGCAGCTTTGCGATACATCCCACATTCAAGCAGTCACCTGTCCTGGACTTCACACCCACAAACACACAACAGAAGCGGAAGCATCCTAGGGAAGGATACAGTCTAAGAAGGCTGGCTCCTTCTCTGCAGGCTGTTTTTCTTGTCCTCACTTCCATCTCCAGAGACAACAAAAAGCTGATGATAAGCATCCCTCAGTCCACCTCGTGTCTGTGTGTGTGCACGTGCTATGTGCTATCCACCTTGTTCTCTTGAGACATATTCTCTCACTGACCTGAGGCTTACCTTACTCATAAGGCTAAGTTTGCTGAAGAGCAAGCCCTGTGAATCCACCTGTCTCCATCTCTCCAGCGCTGAGATTAGAGAGAAAATTCACTCCTGGATTTTTTTCTTCATTAATTAATTTATTTATTTGCTTTACACCCATATCACATCCCCCCTTCCTCCTCTCCACCAAATCCCACCCTCATAAGTACCTCTCCCCCTACCCCCTACCCCTCACCACAGAGAAGAAGTCCCCCCTGAGTAGCAACTCACCCTAATATATCCTTAATGTGTTAGGACTAAGAGCATCCTCTCTCACTGAAGCCCAACAAGACAGTCCAGCTAGGGGAAGGGAATCCAAAGGAAGGCAACAAAAATCAGAGACAGCCCCCACTCCAGTTGTTGGGACCCACATGAAGACCAAGCGGCACATCTGCTACAAACGTGTAACTGATCTAGGTCCAGCCCCTGCACGCTTTTTGGTTGCCGGTCTGTGAGACCCCATGGACCCACGTTATCTGACTCTGGGTCTTCTTGTGATGTCCTTAGCTCCTCCAGCTTGCTCAATCCTATCCCCAACTCTTCCACAAGACTCCATGAGCTCTGCCTGATGTTTGGCTGTGGGTCTCTGCATCTATTTCCATAAGCTGCTGGGTAGAGCCTCTCAGGGGACAGTTGTGCTAGGCTCCTGTCTGCAAGTATAACAGAGTGTCATTAGTATTGTCAGGGATTGGCCATCTCTCATGTCATGGGGCTCAGGTTGGGCCAGTTGGTAGTTGACCATTCCCTCAATCTCTGCTTCATCTTTAACCCTTCACATCTTGTAGGCAGGACAAACTATGGGTCTAATCTTTTATGGATGGATTGCTGTCCTTGTCCCTCCACTGGGAGTGCAGCCTGGTTACTTCAGTCTCTGTAGCCCCAACTGCTAGGAGTCTCAACTAGCATCACCCTGATAGACTTCCCATCCCAGGTTTCTGGCTCATTCCAGAGATGCTCACACACACACCAACTTCCACTCTATCTCCCAGGCCTCTCGCACTCTCCCTTTCACATCTGTTTCCCATTCTTAAGTTCACTCTGCCCATCCACCTCCAGTACTATTTTATTTTCCCTTCTGAAAACGAGTCAAGAATCTGCCCTTCTCATTATTTCATTTCTTTGGATCTTTGGATTGTAGCAAGGTTATCCTATACTTTATGGCTAATGTCCACTTAGAAGTGAGTACTACCGTACATGGTTACCTCACTCAGGATAGATATTTTCCAGTTCTATCCATTTGCCTGCAATTGTCATGATATCTTTGTTTTTAATAGCTGAATAGTACTCCATTGCATAAATGAACCACATTTTCTCTATCCATTCCTCTGTTGAGAGACATCTAGATTGTTTCCAACTTCTGGCTATTACAATTAAAGCTGCTATGGAAGTAGGCAAGTGTTCTTGTGGTATGGAGGAGCATCTTTTGGGTATATGTCCAGGCATGGTATAGCCGGGTCTTGTGGTAGAACTAGCCCCACTTTTCTGAGAAAGCACCAGATTGATTTCCACAGTGACGGTACAAATTTGCACTCCCATCAGTAATGGAGAAGTCTTCCTGTTGCTCCACATCCTCATCAGCATGTGCTGTCACTTGAGTTTTTTTATCTTAACCTTTCTGATGGGTGCAAGATGGAATCTTGAAGTCATTTTGATTTGCATTTTCCTGATGACTAATAAAATTGATCATTTTTAAATCCTTCACAGCCATCAGAGATTCCTCTGTTGAGGATTTTCTGTTTAACTCTGTACCCTATTTTTAATTGGTTTGTTTTGTTTATCAGTGCCTAATTTCTTGAGTTTTCATTTATTTGGGATATTAGTCCTCTGTCAGATATATGGTTGATGAATAACTTTTCCCATTCTGAAGACTGCCATTTTGTCTTATTGATGGTGTCTTTTCACTTTCACATGAGGTCCTATTTATTAATTATTGATCTTAGAGCCTGAGCCATTGGTGTTCTGTTAAGGAAATTGTCTCCCATACCAATGTGTTCAAGGCTATTCCCCACTTTGTCTTCTATTATAGTTAGTGTGTCTGTTTTTATGTTGAAGCCTTTGATCCACTTGGACTTGAGATTGGTACAGGATGATAAATATGGATCTATTTGCATTCTTCTACATGCAGACATCCCGTTAGATCAGCACCATTTGTTGAAGATGCTTTCATTTTTCTATTGTACGGTTTTGGCTTCTTTGTCAAAAATCAAATGTCTGTAGGTGTGTGGGTTTGTTTCTGGGTCTTTGATTCTATTCCGTTGATCAACCTCTGTTTCCATGCTAATGTTATGTGATTTTTATTACTACTGCTCTGTGGTACAGCTTGAAATCAGGGATGGTGATACCTCTAGAAGTTCTTTTATTGTAAAGGATTGTTTTAGCTACCCTGGATTTTTGGTTTTCCATATGAAGGTGAGAATTGCTCTTTCCATGTCTGTGAAGAATTGTGTTGGAATTTCAATGAAAATTGCATTGAATCTGTAGATTGCTTTGGTAAGATGGCCATTTTCACTCTGTTAATCCTACCTATCTATGAGCATGGGAGAGCTTTTCATCTTCTGAGATCTTCCTCAGTTTCTTTCTTCAGAGACTTGAAGTTCTTGTAATACAGGTCTTTAACTTCCTCAGTTAGAGTTACACCAGTATATTTTATGTTATTTGTAGCTATGGTGAAAGGGGTTGCTTCCCTAAGTCTTTATTAGCTTGTTTATCGCTGTATAAAGGAGGGCTACCAGTTTGTTGTTGTTGTTGTTAGTTAGTTAGTTAGTTAGTTAGTTAGTTAGTTAGTTAGTTAATTTTGTATCCAGCCACTTTGCTAACCTGTTTATCCACTGTTGGAGCTCTCTGGTAGAATTTGGGGGGATCACTTATGTATACAACTTTATCAACTGCAATTCTTCAATTTTATCTTATGTCTGAGGTTCTCACTTCCCTCTCAATTCTGTTGGTGATGCTTGCATCTGTAGTTCCTATTCTCTTACTAGGTTTCCATCTCCAGGATTCTCTCAGTTTGTGTTTTCTTTATGGCTTTTATTTCCATTTTAAGTTCTTGAACATTTTTATTTATTTCCTTCACATGTTTGATTGTACTTTCCTGAATTTCTTTATTCATTTCCTCTTTAAAGGCCTCTATCATCATTATAAGATTGGATTTAAGGTCATCTTCTTGTGCTTTGACTGTGTTGGGATACCCAAGGCTTGTTGTAGCAGGACAGCTGGGCTCTAGTGGTGCCAATAGTGTCCTGGTTCTTGTTGATATTGTTCTTATGATCTAGCTCTCCGGTAGTCCCTGGTGCTGGCTGAATATTCCTGATGCCAGCATGATTCCTTAGGTAGGCAGGCAGAACCATGGCCCAGACAGTGGATTTCAGGGAATAGCATGATGCTTACCTCTGCTGGCTGTGCCCCAGTTGGACCTGGCAGGCAGGGGGTTGTCAGGGAAGGAGTCTACACTGGATGTCCCTGGGAGCCTGCAAGGCTCCTTCCTGAACTTTTTAAACTTATTCCAGGGATCAATTCAGGTTCTCATGCTTAAAAGTCAGGTTCTTTACCAACTGTGAAATCTACCCAGCCCATTGCAGTCCCTCTCATTTTCAATAAAGTAGCTAAGGGACTCAGCCAAGAGTCTTCAGTGCCTAGTTAAGGAGACAAAAATCCTCAGAAAGGGGATGGTGGGAATGAAGTAAAAAGCCCAGAATCACTTTCTCATGACTTCGGTCTTCCTCTTATACTGGTTCTGTGGCAGGGTTCTGGGAGTCACTAGGAGAAGCCCAGCTGAGCCCTTTTCCTACCTGGTCCTGTTTAGATGCCCATCACCATGCCTTCCTGCTGTTTCTCCCCACAGAGTCTTCTGGGGACCAGAAGCCATCACCTTGGGAATCTCTTTCCCTTCCTTCCTACCTGAATCCCTGCAATCTCCTTCAGTTCCTTCCTCAATTCTAAACTTGAGAAGCCACTATAAAAAGATAAAGGACCTTCTCTGGGGGCCCCACCTTCATCGATGCAAAAACGTAAGCCATCAGAGACAGTAGAGAGCACTGTGGTTCCACTCTCCCTGGGGTGATGCAGGAGAGACAGTGCACCGCACCGTTCTGGAAAGCATTAACTCAAGCCTACTTCGGCTCACTCCTACCTTCCTGTGCCCACCTCTACAAGCACATGCTTACAGGAGAAGGAGACCTACAAACTCAACCAAGGGAAAGCAAAGCCAGACAGACAAATGGTGTCCTGGACAAAATGGACAGAAATTAGTCAAAGCTAGAAAAACATTTCACCGTCTATCATCCACAATTAAACATTCACTTGGTGCCTAACAATGCAGACAGTTCCATACCAGTCCTTCACAGTTTAGTGTAAATAAATACCATGCCCAAGCACAACAATTAGTGGTTGATCCCAGAAGCTATCATACTCCAGCATGCGGTTTGTAACTCTAATAGGACCTGTCAGGGTTTGGTACGTGCATTGTAATCATTTCTTAGTTAAATCTCTCAGTTGCCCTCAGAGGTAAAATAGCTAGTATTCTTAGCACTGCTATCACATAGGTCAGGAAACTGAAGCCCAAAAGATTTCAAACAACTTTCCCAGCTGGTAGATGGTAAAGACAAGATGTCAGCCCAGGCTGTGTGGCACCCAGGTCTTACCTCTTCTATAAGTTAGCTTTTATCCAAAAGCAATGAATGAGTCAAAGTCTAGTGTAGCTGAGGATAAGGCAGGCTTTAAGCCCTCATAGTCATGGTGAGAAATAAACAGTATGCAGAACACTTAATCTCTCTGCCTGGCCCATAATAGGCTTCCTAAAAATGCTATTATTGTCACAAGACCAATGAGCCATTAAATCATGAATCAAACCATCTTCTCCAGCATCAAGGTCTAGACAAGAGAGCAATCCAAAAGAAAAAGCATGGGGCCAGAATGAGGGCTCAGTGGCTAAAACTGCTTGCTACTCATCCAGAAAGCCTGAGTTCAGTTCTCAATGTCCTCCTCTGGTGGCTTAAAACCACATCTAACTCTAGCTGTGTAGAATCTAATGCCCTCTTCTGGCCATTACAGGCATTGCACACACACACACACACACACACACACACACACACACACACACACACAAGTAAATTCTAAAACCTTTTTAAAGAAAGAACTACTATTTAAAAAAAAAACAGTGACTGCTTAGAAAGGAACACTCCAAATTCAAGACATCTACCCAATATCTAAATTAACGCATTATAATTCTAACTTAGTGATTTTACTTCTTTGTTTGGTTAGTTGTGATAAGTTCTCACTCTGTAGCTCAAGCTGCCTAGAAATCATAATCCTCCTGCCTCAGTCTCTCTGGCGCTGGGATTACAGATGTGAGCCACAATGCCTAGCAGAGATCATCCTGCTGATTAATACTAAACTATATTCCTGTCTGCTCCGTGGAGTCCTGACTGACGTCTCAAGTAGAGAATTGTCTGTGCTTTAGGAATTGAAAGAAGAGCCGATAATGACTCCACAAGTCTGAGCTAAATTTAAAAGTAACACTGGAGACTTATGGTTTGAACATTATGTGAGTTTGGTCCTCAGCCAAAGAACCATTAAACCACCAAGCTTAACCAGGAGGATTTGTAGAGGTCACACAAGCCCTCTGCATCCAGAGGCACAACAGTCCTCTGGCTCCGCTCAGCAGCTGGCATCTACTGAAACACACTGCGGCTACAGATTTCTTTGCAAGGCATGCTGAAAAGATAAACCGGAACCGTGCTTCTCAGAAAATCCACTCACTACAGAGAGCAATGAGCTTTAGACTCGTTGTGGGAGGGGCATGAATGTGTGCACCTAAAGCTAGAAGCTGATGTCAGGTGTCTCCCTTCATCACTCCCTCCCTTCTTTTGTAACCCAGGCTTTCTCACTGATCCTAAAACTCACCGTTTCAACTGGACTGGCTGGCCAAGGACCCACCCATGCACCCCAGGCCTGTGATATAGAGGGATATTACTATAGCCTGTTTTCATGTGGGTACAGGGGAGGTGTGCTTGCCTGCAAGAACTTTACCTGTGGAGCTAACTCCCCAGCCCCTTGGTCCTCAATTTTTGTATTTAACACAGTCATATACATATGTTTTATGTCACCACAGTTGGGAGAGAGAGGCAGCGATGATAAGAAGAGACTCAAAGAGAATGATAATTCTATTTCAGCAAGGTTTTGCAGCTTACAAAACACATTGGCATCATTCACTTATAATCTAAAGGAAATTACATTATCACTGGGAAGAGTTTCTTGCCATTAACATTATTTGAAGCTATCATGTTAAGAAAGATGTCTTCTTCCCAAAATATCAGCTTCCTTGTTTCCTTGCAATTGACAGGGTCTCCAGTTCCATAAAGAGCATACTGAGCAATCCTTTCTTCAGAAACTCACCATCTTATATTTAAACAGCGATTCTTCCACTACATCTCCCAGTGCGGCATTAGGCATGTATTATAAGGTCAGTGATTAGTGTTGAAGCTATTACACACGTGGAGGCGTCTGCTCAAGGTCAGCCTTGAAGAGGAGTCCCACCCTCCCCATCTGCGATAGCAAGGAGCATGTGCCGTGAGCTGACAACGAGCCTTCCGAGCCCCTCCATTTGACAGCTAAACTCATAAGCAGCTATTATGAGCTGAATTCTGTTCTGATATCATGTTCATCTAGGTCACCCTAAGGAGCCTACCGTCCATCTGAGGCTTCACTGCACAGCTTTTTGCAAAACCACAACCTTGCATACTCCAGGGAAACTACAGTCATCATGGTGTACACAAGTTAAGAGTATGGGCTTCTCCATCATGGACTTCTCAAACAGTGAGCCACAATAAACTTTTTCCTTAAGTTGCTCTGGTCAGGTGTTTTGACGCAATGAGACAAGCGTTCCTAATCCCCACAGGTGTGGGGCCATGCTGTCCTCAATACTAATACGTCATGATGAGCTTGTTTGTACAATTAATAGATGCTAACAGTAACTTAAGAAAAATGTCTTCCCATAACTCCAGTATTTCTCCTACATGGCCCTGCCTTTGTACCGAGTCTTGGCAGTAGCATTGCTGATCCTGGGAAACATAGCTGGTGCTTCTTCGAGGCCCAAAGAGCATCAATGTTTGAGTTGGAAAGCACTCTCAGCAAACAGTTTTCCCTTCTGTACTCAGACTCACTCTATCACTTAGCCAAATGCAAATTCTATTTATTTCCTTGTATATCCTCCTGCTGTCCACATTAATTCACTTGTAAGAGCTGCAGTTTCTCAAGTTCTTGGTTTAGTGGTGTAATTGTAAATGTCTTAAACCCTCAGCACTCTGTTAAGCTGAGTCGTGTCCTGAGTTTAATGATTTCCAAGTGTGCTCATGTCTGTCTGTTCTGAACATGGAATTTAGGTACAGTGGTCCAGCTGTGAAACTACACCAGCAGGGAGACACCAAGTTCTATAAAGCTCATATTCTAATATATATGACGATCATTTTTTTTTTGCTACCTAGGTTGCAAATCTGTTGATAAAAATCATTTCATAGCCACATATCTCATTTAACCTAATAGGAATCAGTTAACTGTCAATATCAAATTTCTGATGCATTAGTTTTCCTGCTACTATGACAAGATACATGAAAGACTCAAGGGAGGAAAGGTTTATCATGGCTTACCCTTCCAAAGGGACACACCACCACAGCTCACACTTCCAAAGGGACACACCATCATGGCAGGGAAGGCAATGGGGAAGGACCCCCATGACACCAAGGAGGCTGTGACTACCACTCTCCCATAGCACTGGACAGGAGGGTTAGACTAGATCAGGAAACAAGAGTAACCTTCAAAGCCTGGCTCTGAGACTTCTGTATCCTCTAGGGAAACCCCATATCCTAGACTTCCCACGTCCTTCCCAAACAACATCAGCAGCTGGGACCAAGTGTTCAAACACACCGGAGAATTTCACATTCAAACCATAGCTGTCTGGAAGTCTGAAAACTGTTTTACTCAAATAGATTCTCTCTCTCTCTCTCTTCTTCCCTTCTTCCCTCCCTCCCTCCTCCTTCTCTCAGTTTTGTTTTTTGAAACAAGTTTTCTCTGTGTGGCCCTGGCCATCCCAGAACTCAGTCTAAAGCCCAGGTCAGCCTGGCACTAAGATCCACCCACCTCTGCCTCCTCCCAAGCCCTGGGACTAAAGGCATGTGCCACCACTTCCTGGCAGTCAGATAAATATCTTAAATCAGTGAGAGTTCCCTTTTGTTGACTATTTGTTTTGTACAGGTTTTACACTGATCTTCCTCAGTAATCTATCCTGCTCTTAAACCCACAACCCTCCTGCCTCCACTCGTCCCTCCCTTTCCCGTGCTAGGGTCTCAGGTATGTATCTGGCACTTCATATTTTCTTCTCGCTGAAAATGAAGACTTCGGGTTAGAATTCATGATGCCCAAGTACAGTACCCAGCATTCCCCAACCCCCAAAATGATGGCTTTAACTGTAGGGCATGCTTTCTAAAAATCTGACAAGGAGAGGGAAGTGAGGTGGGGAAATGAGACCTGGAATGGCTGGCCTTTTGTTTCAAAGCTTGGAGAGTTAGAGGTGTGGCTCAATCTGTAGAGTGTTTGCCTGGCATGCACAGTGCCCTGGATACAATCAATGGTACCACATAAACAGGTGCATCACTGGGTACCTATAATCCCAGCACTGATGGGGTAGAGGCAGGAGGACCAAAAGATCAAGATCATCCTCGGTTGTACTGAGAGTCTGAGGCCCAAAGTACGCAAAACCTTGTCTAAAAGAAATATATTTTTCAAAAGCAAAATGGAAAGAAATTTGAGTATGTTTGAGTTTGGGGTTAAAGAGTCAACATCACAGAAATATTTTTAGCACAAAGGAAAAGAGTGAGATCAAATTCCTGGGGTTGAGGGTGGGGCAGCCAGGAACGCAGAGTTCATATTCTGTAAAGAAAATGATTCATCCCACATCATTCCTCTCACAAGTGAGGGACAAAGGAGATTCGAACGTTGTTCTCTGTTCCCCATAACTACAGGCTTATCTCAGATGAAACTGCTATAAAGTAAACTCTGGGGCTTAACTAACTTCAGAAAACATTTTAATTCTGTGCCCTGTGCCTCTCTCGGTGCTGACAAGCAGAACTTGTAACTGCCTCCACCATCACCACGCACCAGAGTGCGTTCTCAAAAAGTCTTGACTGCATGGATTATTTTAAAAAGTCTAGTTTTTAACACTTACGAAGGAAAGATTTGAAATCTGTTGGTTTGCTCAGTTGCTCCCCTTCCAATTGGTTGTAAATAATTTTTACCTTAGTGGGAACACCACAGAGAGATGGTTCAAACCAGTAACCATTTTGCCATGGCTTCTAAAATCCCTAAGGTTAATCCCTGAATGCCACAACTTTCTCTGTCCCGGTCCTGAAATGAGTCTCTTAAAGGTGTATTTGCTTCCTTCCTGTCAAATGCAAACTTTTCACTTGATCCCTTACAATTCAACCCTACCATCCTGGCCTTCTCATAATGGTGTGCAAAACTCTGGTGGTGTCAAGCAATGGGAGAAGCAAGCCGAGGCCTCGGATTGTTTTCACAATGGCAGGTCAACACATGCACATGCGCATATGCACATGCGCACACCGTGACCTCTGACGTGACACAGTAAGGGGAGCCACAGAACTCAAAGTGCCCAAACAGAGCAACTGAGTCTGCCCCAAAGAAGGACAGAAAAGCCACAGCACAACAAGGCTTGTCCCAGACATGAAACACAAGCAGGTATTTGTGACACCAGCTGCCATGCAGCCATCAATGCTACCAGCACCACTCTTCCCTTTCTAAGGACGTCTGTCTGACCTCACTCTCCATCCCACAGTTCCACCCAGAGTGCTCACCTGCCTTCCTATTTGTGGTGGTTTGACCAGGGAATGGCACTATTAGGAGGTGCGGCCTTGTTGGAGGGAATGTGTCACTTTGGGCGTGGGCTTTGAGATCCTTCTCCTAGTTCCCTGAAAGATGGTCTCTTCCTGGGCGCCTTCAGACCAAGATGTAGATCTCTCAGCTCCTTCTCCAGCACCATGTCTGTCTGCCTGCTGCCATGCTTCCTGCTATGATAATGGACGAAACCTCTGGACCTGTAAGCCAGCCCTAATTAAGTCTGCCTTTATAAGAGTTGCCTGGGTTATAGTGTCTCTTCACAGCAACCAAACCCATAACTAAGACAATATTGCTCTTTTTGGTGATAGTGCTAGTGGCCAAACTCAGAGCCTTATATCTGCTGGCAAAGCATGCTACCACTGAGCTTCATTCTGGGCCCTCTTTTTTTTTTTAATTGGATTTTTTTTATTTACATTTCAAATGTTATCCCCTTTCCTGGTTTCCCAGCCATAAACCCCTATACCATCACCCGCTTCTCCTATGAGGGTGTTCCCCTACCCATCCACCCACCCCTTCCTGCCCCTCTGCCCTGACATTCCCCTCCACTGGGGTTCGAGCCTTGGCAGAACCAAGGGCTTCTCCTCCCATTGGTGCTGGGCCCTCTTTTTGTTTTGAAACTGAGACACACTAAGTTTCCCTTATTGGCCTTGAACTCAGTAGGCAGACCAGAGAAGGCTATGAAATTGTAATCTTTCTCCTTCTGCCTTTCAAATAGCTAGGATTAGAAGTCTGTACTGCCAGGCCTAACATTCTCTCTCTCTCTCTCTCTCTCTCTCTCTCTCTCTCTCTCTCTCTCTCTCTGCTCTTAGAGAGCAATTTTCTGATAATAATAGGAGCCCACTCTTCCTGTGACCTTGTCACCTGCCCTTGCACAGACACTGTTACTGATGGTTGCACTATCACCCTCAGTTCTGCAGTCCCCTGGGTGTAGCGAGGCTCCTGGCTATCCTAGGCAAACATACCTCCTATGACCACCAAAGCTGACAAGGTTCCCCCTTTCTCAACTGTCTCAGCAGCACCTGTCCCTTGAGCTTATAGGGTGTATAACCCACCATTTTCACTGGTTCACATTGTTCCAGTCAGATCACAAGGGTTTGGGGTGGCAGTCATTGTCTATGCTTCCCACTTCTCCCTGACTGTCTGCATCCCCGGATATTTACCATAAGAGCCCACTCCCACCCTGCTTTGCTCAAGACAGACATCACCAATCAAATGCCAGATTCAAATTTGATTCTTAATCTTTTTCAACACAACATTTCAGCCAATAACCCCCAATCAGATAAAAAAAAAAAGTGGCTTCGAGTTTAAAACCTGCTCCCTAATACATGAATAAACACTTGGGCTTTAATCCATTTCTGTTACATTGATTGAATTTTGGCTTCCTTAGTAAGACGGCTACAAAATTCTTAAAACAATTTTATAGTAAGTATGAGCAATTAGCACTAAGTAAGGGCTATATAGAAGAGAGTTTGAAGTTTCATCAATAAAATCTGCTAAATTCCTTCATGTGCTAAAGATATAGGAAGCCGAAAAGAACATTCTCACCACCCTTAAAATGAAAATAAAAAGATAATATTTAATCATTTGAATCATAATTTTTTCTATTATAAAAGTCAAATTATATTATTGTACATAATTAGGATCATAATTTTCCCAGAATCCCTGAGTCTGCTGAAGAATACAAAGCAAATGAGCAGCCTGAAGCCCCAGGAGAACCAGGGGCTGCCGAGGAGAACAGACACGGAGCACCGCAAACTGTAGCAAGAATTTGCCTAAAGTCTTAACCAATTGCTAAACAGTGAAGGGGACCCTGCGAGCCACCGTGAAGTGTCAGTAAACCCAGACCTTCTGCTGTGGATTAAATCTACAGATGTCCCTGGTGAGTTACACTTTAGAGGGCTTGTTTGGGATGATTGGTTCATGAGGGCTTTAGCTTCATTGACAGTTTCATCCACTGGTAAATTCATAGCTCAATTGATTACAACAAGGCAGGGAAGAGGGCTCCATGGGTAAAGGTGCTTGCAGCCAAGACTGATGAGCTGAGTGTCATTCCTGGAACCCACAGTACAGGAGAGAATGGACTCCCACAGGTCATCCGCTGGCCTCTACACATGAAATAATTCAATTTTTTCAAAAGAAGGTAGAGCCTGTTGGAGGAAGTAAGTCACTGGGGCCTGCCCTTGATAGGTAGAATTGTCCTAAACTACTCTCCAGTTGCTTTCTGCTTCCTGGTCAACATGGGGCCAGCTGCTCTGGTTCCAGCATGCTCCTCTTCGACACGTCACTCTGCCTCACCACCTCGTCACTGTGCCCAGAAGCACAGAGCCAAGTAAGGTGGGAAACAGTGAGCTAAAAGGACCTTCAATCCCTTATAAAGAACCCATCTCAGGCACTGTGTTACGGCAATGAGAAGCTGCGTGATACCATTCACAGGTGTCCCGAGGTTCCTACTGAATGCTTTACAGGAGTTAGAGCGAGAGACAAGAGAAAAAGCACTCTCTATGCTGTGAACCTGAAAACAGGACTTCAACTACAAAAAGAATATGAGATCCATCTCGGGGCCTTCTTCCCTTAGTGCCAGCAAAACAAGAATGTAGGACCGTAGGATGAAGATTGACTCTGGGTACAGGAAAAGACCCACTGCTGCTGATAAAAAAAAAAGAAAGACAAATGCACACATAAAGACATAAATGTGATACATAATATATGACATATATTATGTGGCGATATATATAATATGTATCTGATAAAGATATCTGAGATAATGTAAGAAACAGCCTATGCCTAACCCTTAGGCATGTCTATATGGAAAGGGATTTAACTAGCACAAAAATAGATCAGTGTCCAGGCATGAGTAAGGCCCTGGTTCTGTTCCCCAGCATAAGAAGGAATGAGATAAGAAGAAAGAAGAGAGGAAAGGAGGAGAGGGGAGCATGGGAAGTTGGGCCAGCAAGGAGGCTCAGCAGGTAAAAATGCTTGTCAGAGAGCTGACATCCTGAATTTGATTGTTAGAATACTCATGAAGGAAGAAGAAAGTCAGCAAGCTGTTCTCTGGCCTCCACACTCATGCTGAGGTACATGTACCCACACCCTTTTTTTTTTTTTTTTGATGATTCCCTCAGAAGTTCTTTTATTTTTTTTTTATTAACTTGAGTATTTCTTATATACATTTCGAGTGTTATTCCCTTTCCCGTTTCCAGGCAAGCATCCCCTTCTCCCCTCCCCTTCCTCCCCCCATTACCGCCCTCCCCCCAACAATCACGTTCACTGGGGGTTCAGTCTTAGCAGGACCCAGGGCTTCCCCTTCCACTGGTGCTCTTACTAGGATATTCATTGCTACCTATGAGGTCAGAGTCCAAGGTCAGTCCATGTATAGTCTTTAGGTAGTGGCTTAGTCCCTGGAAGCTCTGGTTGCTTGGCATTGTTGTACATATGGGGTCTCAAGCCCCTTCAAGCTCTTCCAGTTCTTTCTCTGATTCCTTCAACGGGGGTCCTATTCTCAGTTCAGTGGTTTGCTGCTGGCATTCGCCTCTGTGTTTGCTGTATTCTGGCTGTGTCTCTCAGAAGAGATCTACATCCGGCTCCTGTCGGCCTGCACTTCTTTGCTTCATCCATCTTGTCTAATTGGATGGCTGTATATGTATGGGCCACATGTGGGGCAGGCTCTGAATGGGTGTTCCTTCTGTGTCTGTTTTAATCTTTGCCTCTCTATTCCCTGCCAAGGGTATTCTTGTTCCCCTTTTAAAGAAGGAGTGAAGCATTCACATTTTGATCATCCGTCTTGAGTTTCATTTGTTCTAGGCATCTAGGGTAATTCAAGCATTTGGGCTAATAGCCACTTATCAATGAGTGCATACCATGTGTGTTTTTCTGTGATTGGGTTACCTCACTCAGGATGATATTTTCCAGTTCCAACCATTTGCCTACAAATTTCATAAAGTCATTGTTTTTGATAGCTGTGTAATATTCCATTGTGTAGATGTACCACATTTTCTGTATCCATTCCTCTGTTGAAGGGCATCTGGGTTCTTTCCAGCTTCTGGCTATTATAAATAAGGCTGCTATGAACATCGTGGTGCACGTGTCTTTTTTATATGTTGGGGCATCTTTTGATGTACCCACACCCTTATCGGCACACACCACACAAACATGCATGCATTCATATACACGCATACACACACACACACACACACAAATAAATAAATACATACATACATACATTCATACATACAGACGTAACATAGCATACATACACATGTAGCACAGCTTACATACTATGCAATGACACCTTTTTTACAAGAGTCAAACAGGACTCTTGTAACAGAGAGTATTCTCCATCCCACAGCCCTAATGCCAGGCTAGCAAAGACTGAATGGAACAAAAGAGCAGAGAGCAAGAACATCTAGAGAGAAAGTCTCACAAGTGTTGGCTCTCGTCAGATCACCAAGCCCAGGATAGAACAAAAGCATGGGAAAACACTACGGTGAACGTAATCACAACAATGAAGCCCCTACTGTGTACTGATTATAATCACACATGCACACACACTCACACACACACACTCTCACACACACACACTCACACACTCACACACACACTCACACACACACTCTCACACACACTCACACACACTCACACACACACTCTCACACACACACTCTCACACACACTCTCGCACACACTCTCATACACACACACTCACACACACACTCTCTCTCACACACACACACACACTCTCTCTCACACACACACTCTCTCTCACACACACACACACACACTCTCACACACACACTCACACACACACTCTCACACACACTCACACACACACTCTCACACTCACACACATACTCACACACACACTCTCACACACACTCTCACACACACACACTCACACACACACTCTCTCTCACACACATACACACACACTCACATACTCTCTCTCTCTCACACACACACACACTCTCTCTCTCTCTCTCACACACACATACTCACACACTAAATCTAGGAAAAATTAATATATCCACTTTAGACATGCATATATTTATCTTAGACCTCTATGACGACGTCTGGCTTTTAATCACAAATTATGAGACATGAGGTTGAAGCGATATCATATGAGATCAGAGCACTGGCTGCCCCTGCAGAGGGCCCAGGTTCAGCTCCCAGCACCCACATGGAGGCTCACGACTGGCTGTAGTCCCAGCTCCAGGAAATCTGATATCCTCTTCTGGCTTCTGTGGGCATTTCCACTCACATGCACCTTCTCACACAGAGACACATATGCATTTAATTTAAAATAAAAAATTTAATTATAAAATATGTAAATAAGATTATATAAGCCAGATGTGGTGGCAAACACCTTTAATCCCAGCAGTTAGGAGGCAGAAGCAGGCAGATCTCTGAGTTCAAGTCAAGCCTGGTCTACAGAGCAAATTCCACGATAGCCAGGGTTACACGGAGAAACCCTTTCTTGGAGAAAGAAGGAAAGAAGGAAAGAAAGAGGGAGGAAGGGGAGGAGGGAGGGAGAGAAGGAGGGAGGGAGGAAGGGCAAATAAAAGCTATGAGAATCCACACAAAAAAACACACAACTAAAATAAGCAGAATCAGATATGACCCAGGTGTTGGAAATTTTGAATGACCATGTTTAATATGCTAAAGTATCAAGTGTGAGCTGTGGAAAGTGAATTTGAACACATCAGAAAGAGAGATCTACCAGCCAACTCAGAATATAAATAAAAAGCTGGGTGAGGCTGAGATAAGATTGCAAGTTGAAAGCCAACATGGTCTACACAAGTTCTAAGCCAGATGAACTACAGAGAGAAACTCAATCTAAAGAAGGAAAAAGAAAACTAATGAGAGGGACAGAGAGGAGAGAGAGAGATTGGATTGAGATACCTGACATCTACATAAACTCCATAGCCCATTACAGTCGATGACAAATGATTCAGTGCTGTCCTTTGAAACTGAGAACCAAGCAAGGTCACCAAGTCTCACCACTCAAATTAAGCATCATTCTGAGACTTGGTAAGTAGAAAAGCCAATGGGTGTATACGTATCTCATTAAGAAGAAATCAAAGTCCTGATAGACATCACGATCATTGTAGAAAAGCCTCCAGGAAACTACTAGACAATTCCAGGTTTGGGCAGTTGCAGATTTCTTGAACACATTGGGCCAAGATTCCAACTTTTTCAGGGTACTGGCTACTTGTAACAAAATTTCTAATAGAAGCAATTTAAGGAAGGAGGGCTTTACTTTGGCTCCTACTTTGAGGACCACAGTTTATCCTTGCAAAGAAGACACAGCAGCAGAAGCACGGAGCAGCTGCCTCACGTCTCAGCATTGCCAGGAGAATCAGGAAGTAAGGAAAGGCTATCACATCGACAAACCTACCCCAGTGACACACTTCCTCCAATAATGCCCCACCTCTGAAAGGATCCGCAGCCTTCCAAACCTGTGCTACCTGCTTGGAACCATGTGTTCAAAACCTCTGGGGGAGCATCTCATACTTAAACCACAATATTTGGGTAAATACCAAGAAGCATGTTCTGGATCAGATTTTAAGAGAACACTGGGTTTCCTTGCATTTTCCAAGATGAGTACTATTTGATCAGGATCTCATCCTGTCTATGCACATGTGCATAGAGTTTGCTTTGGTTTTGTTTGCTATTTGTTTGAGTTTCTGAGAGAGTCTTAACAATGTCTCCTCCGCCACATCTGTGCCATTTTTCATTGCTGGGGAGCCTGAAAACCATAGTCAAACCTATCAAAGGGCTCAACACCACTTCATTCATCCATACACATGTTCATGGAAAGCAAAGCAGATAGACTCTACTCCTTTATCTAATGAGAAAAACAATGAGGAGGGTAGGAAGTGGAAAGAAAGAACCTGGACGTGGATGTCTGGTGTAAAATCTGCCTAAAGACAGACCATTTGGTCACTAAGTAATCTAAAAACTGCATACTAGCCAAAAAGTCTGTTCTACATGGTGCCTGATAGAAAGCCACCTATAAGACTCCTAGCTTACCGGTCTTTGTAACCTGTAACAATCAGCAAGGACTGGATACTTAGACAATTTTAAAAGTAGCCCAAGTCTCTTCACATACTCATTCACTGGGGAAACAATCGAATCACTTAAGCAAAGGAACATTTGTGTTTATCTTATGTAAACTCCATGCCATCAGTTTCTAATTCTTGAGATTCACTGAGAGGTCTAAGGCTTTGAAGAGCAACAAAACCCACACACAATATGAATTCTCGTTACTTGACCTGTTTATTGAGGCCCCATGAGCAATTGGCACTCAGAACATGACTGCTGCTATCCCAGCACTGAGGAGATTAAGATCTAAGTAGGCGGCTTTCATACAGACAAAGGGGCATACAATGGTGTAATGGCTAACTGTGAGTAACAATTTAATTAAATTACTAATTCAATAGCTTCTGAATGTAGGAGTCTTGTATGGCAAATATCAGAATATAGTTTAAGCAGACTCACTAGACAGAGAGGACTCGGTTACTGCCGCACAAGCATCCACCTGGTAAACAGAACCAATTGCAGGGTATTAAATAAACGACAAAGTGGATCTTCTGAAAGAGAGTGGAATGAAGGAATGGGAAAGCAAGGCATGGTATAGACAAGGAGACTGGTAAAGGCACTGTTTTAAACACAATTTTATTTTGAAGATGAAATTTGTTGATGGTTGTTAGATGGGAACACACACTTGACTGGAACTGCTCTGCAAGAGTGTGCTTGACAGCTAATAAAAAGCAAGATCCAGAAGCAGGAAGGTCATTCCGCAGATTGGAGAGAGCAGGTGGGGACAGACAGGGCGCTGGGGAAAGAGCACAGATGGCCAGAAGTGGAGGGTGATTCTGTTTGTTTTGCCCCTGAGATGAGACCACTTCTGTGATACAGACCAGCTGAGGTTGCGAAGCCAGAAGAGATCAGAAGAATGGACAGAGGTAGCCATTCCCACAGTGCTTCCCCCATGGCAACCCTGTGGAGTCCATCCATTGCAGCAGAGTAGAAAGATGGAAACTACCTAGCCTGCCGAAGGGGTTGCTAAGTCAGCAGCATGCAAATGAATCCAGTACTTACTATGGCTTGACCTACAGCTCTCCCAACTCTTACAGTGGCATAGACAGGACGTGCAATGGCATCTTTACTGAACATCTGCAGACTTTCATTGCCCTCCTCTGGAAACAATTTTGTCCGTAATGCTTACCCTGTATTTTCAACCATCTGGAGCTGACTTAAGGAGTAGGATACAGAAGGGTGTGAGGAGGTTACCTGCCAACACTGTGTCATTTTAGATAAAGGATACACAGGGACTGTGCTGTCCATGGTCAGTCCTGGAGCCTGTCCCCTTCAGGTTCAGAGGAGTGCGTGCCTCGTGTTGCTAAGCTAAGACATTCTGCAGGTCTGATGTATTAAACACATTTTTGGCTTATGATTTCTTCAGATTATAATGAATTTATCGCATTGAAACCTCATTGTGAGTCAAGGAGTATCCAGGTAGGAATATTTAACTCATTCTCAGCAGAGGATCATGAGAGATCCTGTATGGTCCCAAAAGAACTCTGAAGCAAATTTAAAACCACAGATGTTACTCAAAAAAGAGATGACCTCTCTCTCTCCAATTTTAAAAAGTAAAAAATAACAGTTCCAAGTGGATGGTCCCACCCCCATATACATGTGGGCAGTACTATCTGAATTGAGTGTGATTATTTTAAAAAGACATGATGAACGAGACATGATGTTCTTCAAGCTGGGGGAGGGGATATGTTGGAGGTAGCCCAGGAGGAGATGGAGATGAGGCATGTGGATATGATAAAAAAAATACCTGTGTTCATATATAAAATAAAAAATAAAGAATGCTCAAAAGAAGGAGAAAAGGACCCAAGGGTGGCTGGAAATAAGAAAAGAAATCTTGGGAAAGATCAGGAGAATGCAAAAATCCATCAAAGCCACTCAGATTAACCCATAGTGGCAAATACACTTAAGACAAGCACACAGAACCCAGGTCTATGCACCCAGTCAGCCGCTGCTTGCTCTTCTCATTGAAGTCTTCAGACTCAAACCTACACAGAATAACGAAAGGCGTTATGCGTTTGAACTACGTCAATGCACCCATCACTCATAATTTTATCATGTTGGGTCACATAATTCTGAAGAAATAAAATTCTGCAAGTACAGTTAAAAAGGTTTCCTTCTGTCACCCAGACATCCACTGTCCTGACATTAGTGCTTAGTTTGGCTATTAATGTATCTTTGTTTTATTCTTTGTGAATCTAAACACATAATACTATCGCGTTGTTTTTCACAATGGAAGATATTGTTCCATAGTCTTCCTTATGTTACTTAATAGTTCAATATGCTTTTTTCCTGCATTTGTGTCTGTATGTAGTGTGTGCCTAGCATGTTTTTTCTGCTTTTGTGTCTGGGTATGGCACGTTCACATGTGTGTAGCCACACAAGCCTGTGCTGGTGCATGGGCATGCAGGCATGTAGAAGCCAGATCCCCAAGGCTCTAGGTCCAACCATTCAATCTAAGTCAATGAGCTCCAGGAGTAGTGAGAGACCCTGTTTCACAACATTAAGGTGGGAGGTGATAGAAGAAGATGCCCGGTGTTGACCTCACAGGCACAGCCATGCCTGTGAATACACATGCACATGAGCACACACACACACACCGACCTTCTGTGTGTTCCTTCTGACAATTCCCTCAAGTCCAAGCCAATCCTGGAAGGGACTGGCGCTTCCCTGGGGGATTTGGTACAATATTTCGTTCTTCTGATAGAAGTGTGTGCTGTCTGCTCCCTATAGTTTAATTTAGAACAATTAAGGTTCAGAGAACATGAGCTGGCAAGGCGTATTACCAACAATGGCTGCGGAACAAACTGCAAATCAATCCACAGTAAATCACCCTGAAAATCCCCGCCTGCTCCACAGAGCCGCAGAGCCAGCCTGAGCCAGGCCTCTCTCCTCAGCCTTCTGTCCTCACCCCAATGGGCAGGCCTCCGATTTCAGGTTTGTAATGATTTTGTGCAGTGTTTGCTCTTCAGGGCGTAAACCTTTACAGCCTTGGGCTGGGCGTCAGAACAAGTAGGATGCTGAGGCAATGTGGCTCGGCTCAGAACTACTTTGTCCTATAAATGGAAAGGGTCCTTTCTGTTTCCTAGCCCCAACTCATAGCAACACATTACGGAAACTTGTCACACCACACCTAGACAGCGTATCAAATGAGAAGCCTTTCGTCTCTTATCTATCATCTTATCTGACTCCTGATGGACATCTCCTTTCTCCCTCTGAGGGTATTCACCCCACAAAGTTACTACATGGTTTGCCTAGGATCAGCTACCCAGTAAAGGAACTTTCCACAGGTCCAATTCGCAAAGGCCCTGTGGGCCCATATCAGCAACTTTTTTTTACTGTTTCAGTGGAGAAGTATCAGGTCACTGACTGGTCCTGCTTCTCTGGTTCTGGGTAGGGGCAGGCATGTTTCCAAATCCTTTTTAATGTATTCATATTTCCCCTACCAATCCGAGGGTTAGGAGAAACCCAGAAGGACAATACACATGTGACCCTTCTTGAAATATTACATAGGTAATTGAAGTAGAGCCAATCTAGGTATTTATCAAGAGAGCGGATACAAAATAGACAGTGGCAGCTTGTGAAGGAAACCCTGCCACCCTGGAAAATAATGTGCCAGTTGAGGGAAACATTTGAGCTATATCTAAACTTAGAAACAAATTATAGGACATATTGAATAGGATGAGCCTGTTTCGATGACATTCGCAAGTTAGGACATGTGTTGTTGTTGTTGTTGCTGTTGTTGTTGTTGTTGCTGTTGTTGTTGTTGTTGTTGTTGTTGTTGTTTTAATAAGAAAAAGTAGACAGTAAAGTCTTAGCAGTATTTATCTCTAGGGCTGGAACTCTAGGGTCAATTTCCTTCTTCACTTACTTTGTATCATTTGTTTGTTTGTTTGACTGTTTGTTTGTGGAGGATCTCAATGTAGCTGAAGCAATCCTTGAACTCACTATGTAGCTCAGGAAATTTCAAGTTTGGGATCCTTCTGTCTCAGTTCTGTGAGTGCTGGATTACAAACATATGCTACCATACCAAGTTCTAATTTCTTACAAAAAACACACATTCCCTTATTGTTTTTTAATTATGTTTATGAGGGGCAGGCATTTCATGTAAATGCACATATCTGCAGAAGCCAAGGGTACAGGATCCCCTGGTTCTGGCATTACAGGGAGTTGTGAGGCACTCAGTGTGGATGTTGGGATTTGAACTTAGTCAGTTCCTTTGTAAGAGCAGCAAATGTTGCCATCTTTATAATCCAAAAATGTATATATACATAAATAATGTATGGATGAATAGCTACAATGATTATATAATATATAATATAGCATGCTATAAACAATGGAATTCTCTGCTGCTTTTACCTCATTTCTTCATTCATCCATTCAAGCCTGTTCTGTCCTAGGTCTTGATGATGTAAAAGCAAGCCCTTGTAGGACCCTGATCTGCAGAGGGAAAGAACATTGTTTTCTTAGCAGCTACAAGTGTGGGCTGGCTTCCCAACTAAGTGAGATAAAGAACTCAAGAAATAGCATCAGTCAAGTTCTTTTTTTCCCCCAAGTTTTACTCTTCAGAATGGATATAAGGTACCCTGTGACTTTGCAGCTGATCTTTTCGGAACCCTCCAGCCTGAAATCTACTCAAGTGTTCTTGGGTCTTACTGTTAGAAAAACCAGTATCACTAGCGTCTAGTGCTTAGTGCTTTCCAGACACTGCACCAAAATTTTTACCTGTATGTTTCAAGCTCTTATGCCACTCTTAGGAAACAGACACCTTACTTTTTCTTTCAGATATGACAGAGACCTAACAAGATCACACAGCCCACACACTGCAAAGCTGAGGACACACACAGTCCAGGTGTTCAGACCCTTCAGATAGTTGTATTATAAAACAGACACTTTCACTAGAAAAGCAAATGGTATTCAAAACATTTACAGTGTTGGAGAGGAGGCTCCTCAGTTAAGAGAAGTTGCTGCTCTTTCAGTGGCCACAGATTCAACTCCCAGCACTCTCAAGGCAGCTCACAACTGTCTAAACCCAGTCCCAGGGGATCTGACTCCCTTTTCTGGCCTCCTAAGGCACAGGGCAACGCATTCATTACATAGACATACATGCAAGCAAAACACCCATACGCATAAAATAAAAATAAACTTCGAAAAAAAATTCGCTAAGCTGTCAACATCCAAAAGGAAACTGATGAAGCCAGAGAAAAACAAAACACAATTATGAGATTTGGGAAGTCCATGCCAGTAGCCTGTCAACTCCATGATTTATGGAAAGCATTAATGAAGTATAAGCAATTCCAGGTGGGTCATTCAATCAAGCTGTTGATGGTGAGTTTCCACTGTTTGGAAACTGGGTGGCTACTGAGTAGAATACTGATTCCTTATGGGAGAAAACTTCAGCTTGAATTATGTGGTAATTATGAGTTGCAGAAGGAGACTTGCATACAAGTGAGGCTCTGCTGAGCATTCCATTGATACCCAATCCAAAGCTGCTACTAAAGAACTGAATACACGAGGCCCTCCCACCAGAGTATCCTCACAGCAATATGTGGAAACCAGGGCAATAGACGGTGCCTTCAGGATTCGCCTCTCTGCCCTTCCAGACTCAGCCTCTTCCTCCGTTTGCATCTAACGAACAATGTTTTGACACCTGGAATGTTCTAGAATCGGTGCTCCAATATGAAATAACTGAAGTACTTCAAGGTGTGGTCAGGGACTGTAATTCTAGCAGGGACTCTATAAAGAATGTCCTAAACATGATATTTTCACTGTATCAATTCCTTCTTAAGGATCCTGAGGCAAACTGTCATGTCCATCCATCTGTCCGCTGACGTGTGTGTGTGTGTGTGTGTGTGTGTGTGTGTGTGTGTGTGTGTGTGTCCCAACAATGGGCTAAGCGATACCTTGTTGGTTATGTTGCTCTTATATCAGTCAGGGGCAGAAGAGCAGATGGCAGTCCTTTGTTTATCCTAGCTTGATGCCTTGCTTGATGGCCAAAGCTATCTCATGCCTAGGACTCATGAAAACCAAATCAAATCCAGGCCTCACAATGCAGAAGGAGTAAGACAGACAGAGACCTGTGGACATACCATGCCACCATGCCACACAGCTAAGATGAATGACCTCACCCAGGGGCCCAACAGCCACATGACCAGTTAGTAGCAAGAGGCACTACAGTGTGCAAGTATGTGGTGGTCAGATGGTAAAGAAAGAGAAGCGGAGCAGCTTGAGCACCGTGAAGAGAGACGGAACTGGAGACTCAAGGGTAGAAAAGAGTTGCCTGTTATAGTGGTTAGACCTGCACCCTGGGGCCATGGTGAGCTCCCAACCCAAGGTGCAACTGAGGGCCATGTCTGAGTGGCTATACAGCAGCTGCAGGGGTCAATGTTGATGTCCATGGTTCATATCACCATTATTGAACATGAGGATGTCCAGGAGCTGTGCAGAACTGACCTCATCCCCTCACCAGATGTGGTGCTCTGGAGAGCTTGCCCCATCTCTCCCTGTCAGCAATACTCAGGAAAGCAGGCCCCGCACCTCACCCAAGCATCACAGTGGAGGTGGCCCTGGAGGTGGGGAATGGGAAGGCATAAGTGTGGGAGAGCTGACCCTGCTATTCCTCTGCACTGGGGTGGCACGGACACAGAGGTAATGCCCCCCCATACCTCCAGCGTCTGAGAAAGCTGCCCAGGAGGTCATGTGCTTTGGGAGAACCAGCTCTGCCCTTTTCCAGCTGCAGCACTGGTAGCAGAGCTGACCCTGGTCACAGGGCTGCAGGCAAGTCAGCCCCAAGCGTGTGAGAGCAGAAGAGCTAGCACAGTCTTTCCCAGGGTGCAACACTTGGGAGAGAAGGCCCCACACCTTAACTGGGCAGCACAGTGGAGCTGGCTCTGGAGGCCTGGGTGCAGGTGAGCCAGCCCCGAGGGCATGAGAGCAGGAAGGCTGATCCTGCCTCCTGCCAATGGCAGCATTGGGTGACCTAGCCAGAGCTATGCTGGAGAGCTCACCCTGATACTGCAGATAAGGAGAAGCTGGTGGGCTGGCCACCCAGGCCCAGATCCAGGGCTCTGAATTGGCCCACCTCAAAATCTGTATCATCTGAGAATGGTTGGGGTGCATGAATATTGTAAAATATTGTTATTGTAAAACTGCAGAATTTCCATGACACAGGGCAACAACAGGACAACCAAGAGGAGTGAGTCTCAATGAGGATACAATACTGATGGTGTCACAGAATCCAAAGATCTCAAACCAGACCAGTGACTCATTGCAATGAATATTTGTAAGTGAAGATGTGTGGATAGAGGGATGTACTGTGGGATACAGTGTGAATTACTACAGTTTCTACCATGAGATGTTTTCTATGCTTTGGTGGTGGTGGTGGTGGTGGTGGTAGTGGTGGTGGTGATGGTGGTAGGGTGTGTGTGTGTGTGTGTGTGTGTGTGTGTGTGTGTGTGTGTGTGTGTTAATTTGGGGGGAGGGCAGGTTGCAAGAGAGAAGAGCAGATATGAGGGGGACAGACTGGGAGATAAGCAGAACTGGGGTGCGTGTTGTGAAACTCTATAAGAATCAAAGGAAAGTTAAAAAAAATACCATGAAAGACTGCCTACTTATTCTCAGAACAATTTCTGGGTATAATTCAGCAGTGAATCTATCTAGCCCTGCATTTTTCTTTGTTGGGGGAATGTTTTAACTACTGACTCCATCACATTGCTTGATACTGGACTACTCAGATTTCTTATAACCTCTTGGTTTAATTTTAAAACCTCTTTTTGCTCAAAATTGCTTTTCAGCTATTTGGCATCTTTTGTGAATCCATATGAATTTTCTAGTTCTGTGAAGAATCTCGTTGGAATTTTAATGAGATATTAATCCTGAAGCTATAGATTGTTTCTAGTAACACAGCCATTTTTGCTGATGTCAATTCTTCAATCCACAAGGCTTTCCCACCTTCTTTGTGTGTGCACACGCACACACATATACATTCATGCATGTGAATATGGCACATACATGCCATATCACAGCATATATGTGCCACAGGAAGTATTGCCCCGTCCTGCAGGGCAGTTGACCAGGGTCTAGGGTCCACCTAGGAGACAATGGGGGACAAGAGATGCAAAGAACAGACAGCAAGTCAATAGGTCTGATCAAGCTGACAATTTTTAATTTTTCTCAGGCAGTCGGGTACTTCTTTTGCTAAGGACCTAAGTTCTGTTGCCAGTACTAATGTCAGGTAGCTCACAATTGCCTGTAACCGCAGCTCCAGAGGGATCTGACACCTGCGGCCTCCATAGGCACCATCAGCACTTTTGTGCACAAACGTGTATGTGCGCGAGTGCACCCTTCACACACACACATTATTTTTAAAAGATAAAACTTAAGAGATGAGCAGAGATACAAATAGCAAGCAAAAATCCAAACGAGGAACATGGAATCCTAAACCACAGCACAGAATCTGAAAGCTGTTGCCTTCTGTCTTCTGCTGCTGGATAACAAGCAGAGACCACAGAAAGAGACCCAGATCCACCCGTATGGACCTGAAGACTGAGACAGAGTAGATGTGCTTGGACAGAACAGCCTCCAGCCCAAGATGAGCAAACATTCCTCCACAGAACTAAGGAAGGTGAGATCTTCGGAATGAATACCTAAAGCCCACCAATGGACCACCAACAAGAGACAAGAAAAGATCTGGTTAGATGGAGAGTTAGGCAAAGCCTCTGTCTCGGGAAAGTGGGACCTTTGTCAAGTAAAGTCAACTCAGCCATCATGAACACCACAGGCCAAGCCTTTAGTTGGAGGCTACAGGAAGGTGCAGAGGTGTGCAGGGCCAATCTCAGATCTTCAAATAAATTCCAGCCCAGTAGAGTTGAAGAGGAAGTGCCAAGATGCTAGTTGTCTGATGCTGAGATGTGAGCAAGCCTTGCCCCGTGTTCTCACCTCCCTGGAATCCTAATGACTGTAAACTCTAGGCAGGGTTTCCAGTGTGTTCCAACTGTGGAGGCGTACATCAGAGAACACCCCTTCTCCACTGTCTGCTCCTGGTACACACTGGTACATCAGAGCTTTTAACAGAATAAAGAGCCTGTTAATAGACCAGGTATGACTTTTTTTTTCTTCCATCTTTATTAACTTGAGTATTTCTTATTTACATTTCAAATGTTATTCCCTTTCCCTGTTTCCAGGTCAACATTCCCCTCCCCCCTCCCCTTCCTTATGGGTGTTCCCCTCCCAACCCTCCCCCCATTGCCGCCCTCCCCCCACCAGTCTAGTTCACTGGGGGTTCAGTCTTAGCAGGACCCAGGGCTTCCCCTTCCACTGGTGCTCTTACTAGGATATTCATTGCTACCTATGAGGTCAGAGTCCAGGGTCAGTCCATGTATAGTCTTTAGGTAGTGGCTTAGTCCCTGGAAGCTCTGGTTGCTTGACATTGTTGTACTTTTGGGGTCTCGAGCCCCTTCAAGCTCTTCCAGTTCTTTCTCTGATTCCTTCAACAGGGGTCCTGTTCTCAGTTCAGTGGTTTGCTGCTGGCATTAACCTATGTATTTGCCATATTCTGGCTGTGTCTCTCAGGAGAGATCTACATCCGGCTCCTGTCAGCCTGCACTTCTTAGCTTCATCCGTCACTTTTGTGACTTTCACTATTGTTTAATTTGGCCCTTTCTAGACCCCAACGATCTTGGGGAACCTGTCACTTTAAGGAGAACTTGGTTCTGCTTTCAGTTTTAAAGACTAGATGAGCTAGGAGCTCACAGAATCTGAAGTGATAAACACAGACCCTGTATGGGTCTGTGCTAGGTCCTCGGCCTATCTTTTATGGTTGGGTAGCTTGGTATTTTGTGGGACTCCCAGCAATGGGTGTAGGGGGTGCCTCTGACTCTTCTGTCTGCACTGTGCTCACAATCCTTTTCTTCCTACTGGGTTGCCATGTCCAGCCATGATACGAGGGTTTATACCCACTTTTCTTTTATCTTGTTAGGCCATCCCTTGGAAATCTACTTTTTTTTAAAGAGAAATGGAGGATGAGAGATCTGGTGAAGAGGGGTGGAGGTCAGGAAGGGACTGGGAAAAAGTAAAGGGAGGGAAAACTGTGGTCAGGATATAATGCATGAGAGAAGAATAAAAGTTTTAAAAAGGGGAGTAGGTGAGCACTGTATTATTGGGCAGTGTAGCACACCATCCTGTGTACTTTCCTTTCCCCAATCCTTTAGCCATGGCATGTATCACTAGTCTGTCATGCAACACTTCTACACTGGTCAAGACAAGAAGACCTCAGAGTCCTTTTAATCACGGTACCACAGATCTTACTGCCAATCAAAATCTGCATGAGAGGTGTAACTTACTGCCTGTCTCTGGAAAATAGTCAGCAGCAAAGAGCTTAGAAACAGACACAGTTCTAGATCCTTGTCCTTTCATTAAGAGCTTTGGAATCTGGATCCAGGCTTCACTGGTGACTAAAAGTAACTGATTTCATGCTGGACAAGGTTTCGTGAGCCTTGTCATCTTTATCTCCTCTTCAAAAGAAAATCCCAAGGGCCTAGGAAAGCTTGAGAGGATGAGAGACGTGTCCAAAGGTAGAGGAGACAGGTGAGGTTTCCCTAGAGAGCATCGGGCCTGAGGTGTGGGGGAAATGATGGAACTCTCTCCACACAGAAGAAAGCATGATACGTCAGAGAAGACACAACTACCTCTAGGTTCCTGCTGGAGTACTTGCCCTGACTTCCCCTGTGATGGGCTATGAGCTATAAAATAAAATAGACCCATTCCTCCCCATGTCACTTTTGGTCATGATGTCTATCACAAGAATAGAAACCAAACTAAGATAACGGATTAGTAAATGTTATTTAAAAAAAAAAAAGAGGGTACAAAGTTGGGGGTAGGGAGATGAGTGTGGACCTGGGAGGGGTTTTGAGGAGGGGTTGGACTAGATATGATCATAATACATTTTATGGAATTTTCAAAGAATTAAAGAAAACATTTTTAAGTTTTGCCAAAAAGGTAACTTCACCACTGTGTCTTAACCACTGAGCCATCTCTCTAGCCCCCACCTTGTCTTTTGAGACTGGTCTCTCTCACTGGTATGGAGTTCACCAAGCTTCAGGGGTCTGACTCCTCTTCTCCACTGCTGGGATTATAAGCATGATGTTTTTAAGAGAGGTTTAGGGTCGAACTCAGTCAGTCCTCGCCCTTTCACTTCATTGTTTTATTAATGACATACATAATATTTTCATGTGATTCTCTATGTCTCAAAAATTAATATTTTCATGACTATAAAATAGTACCCTTATTTTACATGACAAAATTACCTATTCCTTCCCAATTCATGGAAGCAGTCTTCATAGGTGGAAAAGACTATAAAGGCTTTTGGAGTAGGGGATGGAGAGATTGTTCAGTGATTAAGTGTACTTACTGCTCTTCCAATGGAACCACATCAGGTGCGACAGATCACCTGTAACTCTAGCTCCCAGGAATCTGATGACATCTGGCCTCTACGGGCATAGAAATACACACACACACACACACACACACACACACACACACACACACACACACACACAATTAAAGATTAAAAATTAAATTTAAGAAACACATTTGGAACTGTAGGGATTCTGCAATTTGCCTTTCATCATAATTTAAAAGGTGCTATGTAAATTTACATGATGATGTGTACATAGTCTGTGTTCCAGGCAGGGGCCTTAAAGGAAGCAAAAGACTCGAAGTTTGTGCAAAACCCAAACCGGAATGGCGACTTCAAGGCTTAGAAAATCCCCGCTAATCTTTTCCTTTGCACTTCTCTTTTATTAAGCTTTTTAAAAGCTGACTCCAGGCAGAATGGCCATAAAGACTCCTGGCACACTTGGGTTCATCAGCAGTATCTAGTACCAGAAGTTCTGTTTTCATCCTGATAACCAGATATCAAAGGGCCTCAAACACTCAGGCCTGCTCCTGATAGAGATCTGAGCTCTCCAAGGCCTCTCTGAACTAAATCTACGACCTCGGTGAGCCGGGGCCATTGTTACTGGTGGAACACAATTTTTCTGATCCCATGTGGGGAAGCCTGGCAGAAAGAGGCCCGAGTCAAACACACTGTGTGCTTCTGCCCTCGGTCAAAATCAAATCCTGATTGCTTCTTGAGCCGCTGTACCTCCTCCAACTTCATGATGACAGACCATCAGATAGAAATGAATTCTACGGATCTTTGGAGTCTACCTTTGGAAAGCTCAAAAGTGGTTTGTTTGGTTTGGGTGTTTGTTTGTTTGGTTTTGTTTTTTTAACTCTGGATTTGCAGCTGGATGACCCAAGCCCTTTGCTCTCATCCTTGAACCCACTAATGTCTGCATTTATGTCAACCTTTACTTTTGGCCTCGTGCCTCACATTTGATAGGTGAACAGTTCGTGTTTGTTAAATGAGTGAGTGGATCCAGAAAAGGCTTACATGAACGGACTTGCTATTAACTCTTCCATTTCACTGAGGGACATTGTAGATTTGAATTTGTTTTATCAATAGAAATGTTGATGCCAGGGCGAATGTTCCGTTGGCCATATGTTTGTTGTGCAAACACGAGGACCTGAGTTCAATCTCCAAACCCAGGGAAAGTGAACTATAAGCAGAGCCATGTAATATAATTCCAGTGCAGAGGAAGCAGATGGGGAAATCCTTGGAGCTGGTGGTCAGTCAGTCAAGCTGAATGTGTGAGCTCTGGGTTCAGTGAGAGACCCTGTCTTAAAACTTAAGGCAGAGGGTGACAAGAAAGACAACCTCAGATTCTGGCTTCAACATGTGCTTAAGGGCACATCTACAGTAACACAGACACAAGCATATGCCACACACAACGTGTGCGTATGGAAATGGTCATGCCCAATCCATGCTTTGTGATTTGTCAGAGTTGATTTGCATTCAACGAGGTAAATAGAATGCGCCACTACACCACGTGCAGCTGTATTAAACTGGTGGAAGTGCTGAGGGTTCGAGGAAAATTCAGTGTTTTTTATTGTGACGTACAGAAGGGTCTCTTAAGTTCTGACAGGTGTAAGCTTGGGACGGGAGACAACAGTGCCTCAGTTCAGCAAATGTCAGACGGGATGCTTTCATTCTTTCTTCTGCCTATTGCTCTCACTTTCCAGTCACAATTTAGAAACAAAGCAGAAGCCATGTTCTTGAAGCCAAAGTAGAGAAGAAACCTTCCTAAAGGGTAATTAATAACCCTGGTTCCCTGGTCACACACAGAAATGCCCTGGGGCCAGGAACTTAGAATTGGGAAAGGAAGAAAAACTAAAGCGGAATCTCATCATTTCCTGCCTGCCCTTCTCTGGTCTGTGGGAAGGAGGAGGGGTGTGGTAGGCTGGGCACTCGCTGGACTGAGCTCGTCATTTCTGCCCACTGCCACAGCAGCCTTCAGTTAGTTCCTACTGAGGCTTCCAGACTTTAAAGGTTGTGTCTGCAGCAGAATGGCTCCCTCAAAAGTTGTCAAGTCAGAATCTGAAGCTAGGCTTTCCCATTCCCAGACCCTGTTCCTGTCACTCTTGACATCCGGCCGCTTGGAACTAGTCTGGGATTAAAGTGACTAGTGATCTGGGTAAGCAGTTCGTGCAGACACAAGCTTGGGGAGCTGAGTTGAATTCTCAGAACCTACAGAGAAAAAAATCTGAGTATGGTGGTTCACGCCTGCAACCCCGATGCTGGGTGGTAGAGACAAATCCTTGAAGCTCATTGCCAGCCCACATGGCTGAATTGATTGACTGCTGGTCTACCGAGAGATCCTGTCTCAAAAACCAAAAATGGAGAGTAATCAAGAGAAGACTTAATGCAGATGCACACATGTGCAGGGACACTCCACAGCCATACTCCAGAAATACAACATACATACACACATTTTATTACAGTGTGTGTATGTGTGTGTGTGTGTGTGTGTGTGTGTAGGTCAGAGAACAACTTGGGGGGAGTCACTTTTCTCCTTCTACTATGTGGGAATCAAAATCAGGTCATCTGGCTCAACAGCAAGTGCCTTTATCTACTGAGCCATATCACTGGCCCTAAGATTTTTCATTAAAAAAATAATAAAATAAAGTGGCTAATGAGCCAGGCACACAGTCAGAGCCTCAGAATCTATTCCCATCAATCCCCTCTGATCCGTATCTTTACCTTCTTCTATTCCTTTGACCATCCCAGGGGAGGAGGAGCTTCTCCACTACCACTCAGTACCTACCTATGCCTGAAGCACAGACACCACGTGTTGATCAAGGGGTAGGAAGCCAGGCTCTCTGCATCCTGGCCCCGTAGCCCAGCAAAGCAGTGGCATCCATGTCAAGGCAGCATCTGGATGTGCAGCCACTTCCCTCAACACAGTCCTGAACTTTCTCTCAGCTAAAGATGTTCTTCATAAGCTTGAAGGGGCTCGAGATCCCACATGAACAACAATGCCAACCAACCAGAGCTTCCAGGGACTAAGCCATCACCCAAAGATTATACGTGGACTGACCCTGGACTCCAACCTCATAGGTAGCAATGAATAGCCTAGTAAGAGCACCAGTGGAAGGGGAAGCCCTTGGTCCTGCAAAGGCTGGACCCCCAGTGAACGGGATTGTTGGGGGGAGGGCGGTAATGGGGGGGGGGAGGATGGGGAGGGGAACACCCACATAGAAGGGGAGGGGGAGGGGTTAGGGGGATGTTGGCCCGGAAACTGGGAAGGGGAATAACAATCAAAATGTAAATAAGAAATACTCAAGTTAATAAAGATGGAAAAAAATTTTAAAAATCAATTTTTTTTCAAAAACAAAAACAAACAAAAAAAAAAAAAGATGCTCTTCATAGCCCAGTTAGGGCAGAGAGAGCACAAGGAAGAGAGGACAGTTTGTTGTGGGAGACAGGGGGACCAAAGGTTTGTTCTTTTCAGTGTGGCCTCAGCACAGCATTTCCAAGCACTAATTACTGTTGTTAAAAGACCCTTACCTCCAATTAACATTGCTCCACAAAGCGTGCATAAAGGCATTTGTTTAATTACTCCCATTCCTAATACATAAAACAAATTTACTCTGTTGTTGTTGTTGTTGCTGTTGTTGTTGTTGTGTTGTTTTGGTTGTTCTTTCATTCAGAAGGAATGGGAGATAAATTTTCCCCTCTCCCCCTTTCAAACGCAAGAGGAGAATGAGACTCTGAGTATCCCCAAGCTCCATTCATGAATAACCATTTTCTCCTTGGGTTTTTCACATTGCAATACATTTGAATACTCCGACAGAGTGCAGACGTGAAGATAGACAGGTCACAGATACTCTGAAATCATTACGACTCACTAATGTTTTGATGCCTTTTCCCCCCTTAAGCATGATGTCTTTCTTGTGAAGAGTGGGAAAAAATGTTTATAGTAACCATTGTGGGGTTGGGGGAGGAGACATAGAAAGAAATGGAAATCCTGTGTGTGTCCATAGGTGCATCGCTGCTGTGAGGCGCTGCAATTTGACTTTGGACAAAAAGGGCCACTGAACAGAAGCAGCTGGTCATTTCCATATCAAAGACACTATCAAAAGGCCAAGAGGCAGTTCACCCAGCAGCCCTTTAGCAAACAATATTTTCTCCCCTCTCCTTTATGATACTTTTTTTTTTTGCCAAAATAGTTGAGCAAGAAGTCCACTGGTTCATTTTCTCAGAAATGAACACGCGTGTGAGGTGGTTGGGACACACATTAGTTCACAGAATTAGGAGGTTTAAGAAATGAGGAACCATTTGAGGCCACTGTTCAAAGGTTCTGCAGCGAGGTGACAAGCCACAACTGAAACCAGAAGATCCAGGAAGCCCAGCTCCACGTTACAAATTGTCACATCTGTGAGAGGATGGCTTCACAGCTGATTCAGCCAGAGCCCCTTGCAGAAACAACAGGAGAAAAACCCGGAACATGGGAAATTGGGATTTGTGTTGCTGGATCTCTGAACTATTACGTCACACCTCATGGCCGTTAGCAAGAGCCGGGCTTGGCCAACCTCTACTTGTCATGAGCCTGTCAGATTGCAACATGCCACAAAGAGGAGAACTGTGGAACCTTGGGAGATGGCTCAGCCTACAGCGCCCTTCTTATCACAGGGACATGAAGACCTGAGTTCATTAGAGACCATATCTCAAAAAGCAGAGTTCAGAATGATTGAGAAAGACATCTGAACTGATGTCACCCACTGACTCCCACGTGCACACATACACACACACACACACACACACACACACACACACACCCCACACATGAACACATAAACACTTAAGTGAAATGCACACTCACAAAGGCCAACTGGAGTACAGATGGGCTGTCACCAAGGCCATCGCTCAGAATCAGTGATGCTCTGGGAGCTTTGAGATGAGCAGGCCTCTGGTCACCACTAAATACACTAATTAATTAATGGAGATGGTTGATGGGAACAGCCTTACTCTCTGACCAACCTATTGAGGGAATGGGAGCAGATTGGATCATGTGATCAGACCCACCAATGCAAGACAGACCCAGAGTCAAATCCAGGCATACCACATCCATCCACTGGTCCCAGGAATAGGAGAGGAAGCTAAAGAAAGGTCAGGTGCTGCGTGAATGCAGATGTGGGGTGACACAAACAGCTGGGAGGAGGGGGAAATCCAAGGTACAAAATGATTTCTTGAAATGAGTGGTCAGCAGGCACCGATTACCATGACAGGAAGAGCATATGTAGCCAGCGAGGTTTCCAGTCATGGGCCAGTCAGGGTCCTAACATTCCTGGGAGCTGTCTCTAAAAAGCTCTCACTTGTCCATCTTTAACCCTTTTCTCTGTAAAATGATACAAATGGCTTCTCAGTTTGTCCTTTTACCCCCACAGCAACAGGGGACTGGATTGACCCCTCAGAATGACCAGTCATTAAGGGCTCAGAGCAGCCATGGAAATCAGGAAGAGGTCAAGGTAGGGCAATTTCTTTGCTGCTTTGACCGTGTTTCCAAAGGGGGGGAGAAAATGGGGAAGGGATGCATTTATATGTAACAACTACTCTATTTTGAAAGCATGTCTTATTATGAAGGAAAATGCACTTGCTTCCAAAGGTGCCAGCAGTTTCGAATTATGCTGCAAAGATGTGATACAATTTCCATTTCCTTATTTCACTTTTAAAGGAGTCTTATTTAAATCCACGGTCATGTTTACAGGGCCAAAAGGTGTCTTGCTTTCTTTTCATTTACATTTTTCCAAAGATGCTGTCTCCAGCTCAAAAGAGAAATGTCCATGGGTAAAGAAATAGAGGAAAAGGAAAGAAAGATAGAAATGGAAGGGGAGACAGAGGGAGAAGTGAAGGAAAGGAAGATGCGGAACTCGGCCCCTGCTCAGGCTGCTTCAAGAAGCAACTGCAGGGAGAATGGGGACGAGCTGAATTTGGATCCTCACTCAGCTAAATCTGTAATCCCAGCTCTGGGAAGGAGGAGACAGATAGATGCCTGGGGATCTCTAGCCAAGGCTGACTGAACCAGTGAGCTCCAGGTTTAGTGAGAAACCCTGTCTTAAAAACTAAAGTTGAGAGCAACCGAAGAAAACATTAGGTTTCAACCGATGGCCCACGCATGCACGCACCCAACCACAAACGCACGCACGCACCCGTGCACCCACGCACGCACGAAGTCACTGGCATTGGCCACGAACCCTGCTCCATGCCGGCCCAATGTCAGTGCTGGGACTTTCCATCTACCTTTCTTCTTTAGTATAAAAGGACCAGCAGCAGCCTGGAAGGTGGCTCCACAGTTAAGAGCTCAAGACCAGAGTCTGGTTCCTAATAACCACATCAGGTGGCTCACAACCACCCGCAACAGCAGCGCCAAGTGTTCTGACATTCTTTTCTGGCCTCCTGAGGCACCAGCATGCATGTGACATTCAGTCACACAGACATGGAGTGACAACTTTGGAATTTTGGTTTCTTTAGAAAGCACAGAAATATCGTAAGAATGCGCTTTCATTTTAATCCCAGGTGTAGGGCTGGGGGGGGGGGGCTACTTCAGACTGACTGCAGCAGCTGTGATTTGCCTCGTGCTCTAACAGAGGAGTGGTTTTGCCAGCTATAGATAATTTCTGAGATTGTGTGACAGTTGAAATACAGAGGGCATATAAATGCCAGAGCCCTGATAGGTTTGTTGTTGGTCGTTAGTTGTTTCCATTTGTTAGTAGTCAGGCTCAAAGAAAAAACAAAAGGAAAGAAATTAGATCCAGGGCTCTCCTTCTCCTCTTATCTATCCTTCTCTCTCCTATTTAGTGATAGGGGGTGGAACTTGGGGATAGAGTAGAGTAGGGGAAAAAACCCACAAGTGGCAAAGACCAGCTAGCTACACAGATACACACATATATATATATACATACGGAAAAACATTTTTAAAATCCTATAGGTCTTCCCCATATGGCACATGAGGAAAATGAAGGCTTCAAGAAGGCATGTGAAAGGCAAAGCCAAAAGATACAGACACTGGATTATCTGATCCAAAACCCACTGCCCAGAATCAAGGCAGAGGTGCTTACAAGATAAGGAAAGCCAGCAGAAAAGAAACATCGAATCCCTCTCGTGTTTGAGACCACATCCAAAAAGCAGACTGTCAAGTAGTAAAATCTGTAGCATCTTCTCTGAGCCCCATTGGTAAATTAGACAGTTGTTTCCCCAACTCCAGGCGAGGCTGTGAATTAGAACAGCGAGGAATTGCTTCTCACTGAGAGTTCTGGGAGTTGGCAGCCACCAGCGCAAAGTCTAGGGTCACGGGAAGAAGCCCCAAGTTCTCCATATCCGGAAGAGAGCAAAAAGAAGAGGTGAAGAGGTAGACAAGAGTAGTCTGTGGCTCGGCTCAGCCTGATGAGCCGGGGAGCACGATGGGGTTGCAGAAAGCAGTACAGGCAACGCCTGTCAGAGCCTGACCAGGCGCCAGCTCGGTGAAAGGTAGAGATACCTGGATGAACAAACTGGAGTAGTGTCCTAGCCTGGCAGTGTGCAGGAACCCCAAGCCCTCTGGACCTCAATCCATACAAAAGTCACCGACAGTTTTCTCCCTTTGAGACTCAGTCCTTCATCATCAGAAAGATGGCAGAGGTGACAAGATGGGAACACACAGGCTGCAGTGAAAAGTATGCCAGTCTCAGCGTAGAGTCAGTGAGGAGTGGACCAACAGCTATTGAATCCCCACTACGTACCTGTGCCATAGCAGACATTATATGTCTATTGCCTATTCCATCTTCCAGCAGCCCTGGAAAGTAGGTGTGATGATTCCCACTTTACAGTAGAGGAAACTGAGGCTCAGGGGTTAATTTATGCAAAGTGGCATACCTGGTTAGGGCAGAATCAAACAGCCCACCCTGCTTTAATGCTCCTTCTGTTACTAAGCAGTTTCGTGTTGATGGTTGATTGTCAGTTTGACAAGATTTAGAATCACTGTGGAAACACTTTTCTGGGTGTACCTGTGAGTGTGTTTCAAGAGAGATTTAGCTGAGGAAGGAAGACTGACCCTGAGCATGGTGGGTACCATCCCTGTGTGCTGGAGTTCAGGACTGAGTAAAAGTTGAGCACCGACACTCATCTCTCTCTGCCTCCTGACTGTGAACTGTGTACCCACCTGCCTCCTGTCCCTGACTCCATACCTTTCCCCGCCTCGTTAGACTGACTGCTCCCTCAAATCAGGAGCCAAAACATACCCCTCCCCCATTAAATTGCGTTTGTTAACTATTTTATCACATACATTGGAAAAGTAGCTAATACATAACGTTGGTGAAACTTTAGCCAAACTCAAAATGCCGTGCAAATATTAGCTCAGTGCAAGCATACAAACAATATTCTCATATTAGCAATGTATCCGGGTCTAGAAGTCCTTGTATGAAACAACCATGCAAATTAGTATCAATGGTGTTTCTCTCCATGAAGCAAACATCTGTACCTTACACAATTCCCCCGTGGCACCCATCATCACCATGCCATTAAATGCGGTCCCCAGATGAGGTATGAGCACGCTGGTCAAAATGGATATTCACAGCCTGAAAGCACTTTATGATTATCAAGGGAGAAAAAATGAATTAAAATCACACCCTGCTAAGTGCCACAGAAGTATTTTCAAATTAGCCTCGTTGCTGCTGCCTCCCCGCTCCCTGGCATGTGGGCTGTACCTGCTGACACGTCCCTCAGGAGAACTAATATGTTCAAATGGGACCCAAGACAGATGATTAGAGTTTATTTTCTATACCAGTGACAACAGAAACAGGCCAGCTTTGTCAATGGGCTAAAGTGCTGTGGGCTTTCTTCCTGTCCTAATGAAATGTGTGCCTTTTCAGAGGGCCATTTCTATGATTTATAAATTCCTAGCAATGCTGTGAGAAGGGAGAGGCAAAGGAAGTAGCCAGAGCACAAAATATAAGGAAGAGATCATCCCTTGACCACGCAATCACTAACCTTATTCTTGTACCTACTCGAGATGGGCACTTCTCAAATTTTGCACTCTTGGCATCTTGCTTGCCTCTCCCTAACCCAGGTCCCAAATCTTCTGGCATGAACACAGACCTATCATGGAAGAGAGTATGAGTCTATTGGAAAAGAGCTGCTGCCCCCAGGGAATACCAGAGAAGCCTCCACCAGCACAGTGATATATATTTCTAAACTACAAGGCAAAAGAAATCAATACATGAGAGCAAGCCAGCATGATTGGCCTAGCATCTGGAAGCCATGATATATATATGATTGCTTAGAGCCTCGCCTTTCCCTCTTCCCAAAACTATGTCACACATAGGGTCTAGGGAGAACCTGAGGGAGTGTATGAGGTTGACATGGACCCCAATGCCTTAGACTCACAGCAATAGAAAAGCCTTCCCCCAGCAAAGGAAATGACAAAACCTTCCCTCTGGGTCCATGTGTGGATGTTGACAGTGTTTGCAGAAGATGTATACCATAGCTTTCAACCCTGTATGTTTGAGAGCTTGGATGACTACTACAGAGACTGTTCCTACCAAGAGTAGCTAAATTTGCCTTTGTTCATCTGTCTGTAATAAACTTCCTCATTGTCCTCTGTATATAATAAATAACTCTACCCCCTTGTTGAGCTGCACACAATAACACCACCTCCCTAATCAACTGTTTATAACAATAATCCAAGTGTCCATGGTGCTGAAGTTTTTCCATCCAAGAGCCCAGTCCACTGGATCCTAGCTTTTCCCGTGTGTCCATGTGTTTGTCCTTTCTTCACTCCCCTGCCAGCCCAATCAGGTCAGTCACTGCAGCCAGGGTAAGGATGAGGCAGTTAAGGAAGAGCAGGACAGGACGAGCCTCTCTGCAGGCCCCCACACCTGCTTTTTCCCTGTGAGCTCCAGCAGACTTCAAAAGCAGGTGCAAAGTCAGCGCAGGGGCTTTCAATCTGCCCAGCTTCACTGGCAGAACCTCACCCTAACTACACCTTCAATTTCAGCACTTGGGAGGTAGAGGCAGGTGGGTCTCTAAGTTTAAGGCCAACCTGGTCTAATACAGCAAGTTTCAGGACAGCAGCCAAGGGTACACAGAGAAGCCCTGTCTTGAAAAACCCCAAAACAAAAAGGATCCTCAACCTAGTGAAGCACCAAGCCACAGGTAAGATATATTGTACAAACAAACATACCTCATGAGCTTGGGAGAGGACCAGACAGGGATCCAGGTTAGTCAGAAACCCTCACTATGCACTCTTTGGATCCAGTTACCCTGGCTTTGAAACTGAGGGGAGCAAATGAAATGAGTATCTCAGCGCTCAGATGACCCATGTTGCTTTTATTGAGATGGAGTGAATGCATTGGGTCCTGAGCAACACCCCAGACATCGTGAATCCATTTGCCTGAACAAGAACGTGAGCTCCAGAGAGCCTAGTAATGACAGTATCCATCCATGGCTCTGTAGCAGATGAAGGCTGGATTCCCCTCTGTCCCGGGAGCTCTGCATTCAGAAGCAGTGAGACCCAGGCTCCCTCTTCCACTCGTCAAGTGGTGAGACTGTCAACCCACCTCACTCACACACAAATCCATGGTTCCCAGGAGAGGAGACAGACGTTGAGATAACAAGAAGCAAAAACGACAGAGCACTGGAGCCAAATAGTGGCAGTGACGTGGCCAACTCCTCACACGGAAGGATTCTGTACGTAGTCACACAAACTCCCAGGCAGACAACTCGCCCACCCCTTTTCTCCAATGCTTTGGCTAGAAAAGCTGACAAGATGCAGCCCATTCTACTCTTAGCAACTACAGTTTCCAAGCAGGGTCTGTCTTCTCCAAGATCCACGAAGAGAAATCAATCAGTGGTCACCGGCTCTGACTTCGGATTTCCTGAGCCCCCCTTTTCTCATCTGGAGAAAGGTAACGATTGGGCTATGGCTCAGTCGGTAACCTGCTCACCTAGCACGCAGTGCCCAGAGCCCTGTGTTAGATTCCCAGCATTACATAAACCGGGTATGCTAGTGCATACCTACAATCTCAGTACTGGGGATGTGGGGCCCGGAAGATCACATGTTCAAAGTCATCCTAAACTCATCAACATAACAAGCCCGAGGCCAGCCTGAGTCTCTTGTATAGAGAAAGGCGGTGGAGGCAGGATGAGGGAGAGAAGGAAGGATGAGAGAAAAAGGCAGTTAAACCCAGTACAATGTCTAATTTTCAGAAAATATTAGCTGCCTTCACAGTGTCGGTATAGAGATTTTTCTTGGTTATAAAAATCATATGAACACACCCAGTCCAAAGCCTAGCTCGTATAAAACAAATCCATTTTTTTGTCTCCCCCCCTCCCCATCTCCAGCAAACACACACAAACACATTCTTTTTCATCTGGTCCAAGTAGGTTAAAAGAGGGGTAATTTTTCTCTGTTCTCAAAAGGTCAAAAGACTGCTAGGATCTAAACTCTCCTGGATTTTTTTTTTATCACAAGAACTCAGACAGGGCAGAAGTGGGGCAGAGTGAAAAACCAGAGGGGCACAGAAGAAAAAGAAATATAAGTACAGACTCATCTATGCAGCGAGATGGAGCAGGACGTCCACCTTCCCAAAGCCCTTTTTGCCCCAACCCAACCTGTCAAGTGCACACACCTCATACCATAACATAGATAATAAATTTAGAAATGATTGAGGGTTCTCCTCCAAGGATCAGGGACCAGTGTTGGGATGGAGCAGAGAATGTAAGAGCTGGCGGAAGGGGCGGGGTGCTGTGGAACACTATCCTCTGAGCATACAAACCTGTAGCGCTCTCGAACTCAGAGCTCCTATAACTGCCTGCACAAGACCCGAACAGGCCTGGGCATATCAGCATCCCATCGTAAACGAGGACCGGCCCTCCCGGAGAAACTACTGGCAGTTAACGGTTAGTAGAGGAGGATGAAGCATTTTCTTCCGTGATGCAGACACCTGTAAGTTGTCCGTGCTGCTGTGAATAACCCACCCTTGTTCGTGGGAGCAACTCTAGTTAAACCGGGACACATGCGCGCATGCGCACGCACACACGCACGCACACGGGGAGGCACAGACAGCGAAGAAATGCATTGAAAGATAAAGAACCACGGGGTGATAGAGGATGTGAATGAAGAGCATTATGACCATCAAATCCAGACAGAGGTCTCAAAGACGTTTCCTAAATCTCATGAATTAAGCCACACCTGGCTGTATTTTCATCTCCAGCATGTTTGTTTAATGATGAGAATCGCTGACATATTGCAGCAATTCTCATTATGTAAGTTTAACCAGCCAGAATCTTAAGGTCCACACAAAGTCACTGCAATTCGAACAACCTAGTACATCTGACCTGAAATATCCTGATGACAACCTAAATTGGCTACTCGATGTCCCAGTGCAGGAAGAACCATGCACCTGCCACCCAAAGGGTAAGTCCTACCTACAATGTGGTATTTCTAGAACACACAACCCACATGAGAGCCTTTGAGGTGTCCCTACAATTAATCAAATTAATATTCTAACAAACTTAACAGGTGAATAGTTTGCCGCATCACTATTTTGTTGGTTTTAATTCTAAAATATAGTGTCAGAAAGGAGACCAGTGGCTGCCTGGGATGACATTTAGAGACGGTGGACCAAAAAGGAAAAAGAGGAGACTTTTTAGGGAGACAGAGCTACTGTGTGTCTTGACTTGAAGATCTGTCCAACTGTTGTCGCTTCCAACTGTCAAGTTCGGTTGCTTGTGAAGTAGACTTCAATAAAACCCTTTTAAATGGCATAATGGCTTTGTACACTAGAGCAAGGGAGCTCAAGAATGTTAGCGAGAGCGGGAACACGGCAACTACACAGAGGCAGAAGTAACATAGCAGGTCTGCCAAAACAGCGCACTCCATCAGAGCATGTCAACATTTCTCAAAATATATCACCATCTGTCGACTGCCGGAGGTGGAGCTGTGTAATATTTAAAGTGCCCAGCGCATGTGTTTCCACACACTTCCCTATAGGAGCCTTAGTTAACCCATTAGAAGTTAAAGACACTTAAGTGCACATCCCACGACAGTCCACCAGAAAAACGAGGCAAGAATTTTTAGTCATAACATAACTCTCCATAGCCCAAACACCTGGTATCATCAGAGCTTTTCTTCCCTCTGTCTATATTTACCTGGTAAATAAATAATTGGAGACACCAAACAAATGTAGACACACAGAGCCCTGCCTGCCACCACACCACACAGTACAGGACGGGGGAGATATCCACAGATCTGCTTGCTGCCGTGTCACATGGGCAGGCTGGAGACACCTAGACCTGCTTGGCACCACAGGATGAGACAGAGTGGGTCAGTCAGAGGCCCATTAGCCAGTTGTCCCACCTGCAGCAGAAGCCGCTACAATATGCAAGTATATAAAATGGGAAAAGAGAGAGAACTGTCTGGACATCACAAAGAGAGATGGAACTAGCATGTTGTGA